>NC_041720.1:13244893-13586143 GCF_900700375.1 Denticeps clupeoides | reverse complement strand
TTCATTCTGCAAAAACGGGAAAATGATAGGAGTTCATTTCATCATTAGGTACAGTAACAGGACCCCGAGGGGATGGGGTGTGTGTTTGAGTGTGTGTGTTTCAGATTGTGCGTGCACTTTTCCTATTTCCTTTTAGTTCCAGCATGTGTGGTCATGCGTTTTTTTTTTTTCTTCTTTTTTTTTGTTATGACAAGTTCCAGTAATGGAAAAAGTAGAAAAAAACAATCAATCTTCCCCTTGATAATTAATCATAAAAGGTAATGAACACACCTGCTTGAGGAAGTGGAGGAAGCGCTTCAGGCTCCGGCAGTAAATACTTTAATGATGCGCCACGTCTCAAGGAGAACAAAGAACTTCACTGAGACAATAAAAGCTTGGAAAATATATTTAAAACTGAATATTGCGTTCAACTGAAAAGTCGTGGCTTTTGTATTATTCAGTGTAGTAAGCGAATTATTGGATTGTTGTGGTTAGATGCATTGCGGGTAGATGAAATGATGGGTGGATTGATGTCCTGCAGGTACCTGCTGAAGCCGGACTTCATGCGACGCTCAGACAGGATGTTTGACCCGTTTTCTGAAACCCCCGTGGACGGCGTCATCGCTGCAACCTGCAGTGTCCAGGTGAGCATCATAACAATGGTAACAAAATATTGCTGTTCAGTTGTTTTTAGAATGTCCATGATATCTTTTTAACTGAAGAAGGAGCAAATGTTATTATTAATCACAATAATATATATGTATGGCATTAGTATTTGCATTTCCATTGGACAGAAAATAATTACCTCACATCACAAAAACTTGAAGGCACATTTCGCAAAACTGCAATGGAAAGACTTTTCACACATTTATTGCTAACATGATTCTAAAATATGTCTGACTGGATGAGGAATTACTTCTTGTGAGGAGTCACGCAGGCTTTTTGCAATTGTGTTCTATCAACAATGTAAAAATTTCTCTTTAATTTTGCACAACTGCTTTAATTTCCTCCAAAATACCAACTTTTATCCATACTGGATACCAGTGGGGCGTTAATGGATCACCACACCTCATTATCAAAATCGCTCAACAGAATGAGCGATTTCACAACTAACTCCTGCTTCCCCACTTCCCCAAAAAAGGTGTTCTCAGGCCAGTTTTTATCAGATAAGAAGATCGGGACATACGTCGAAGTCGACATGTACGGCTTGCCCACAGACACCATCCGCAAGGAGTTCCGCACGCGCATGGTGATGAACAACGGCCTGAACCCCTACTACAATGAGGAGCCCTTTGTTTTCAGGAAGGTGAAACATCTTCTACATCTTCATCAGTTGTCAGCCTCTCACTCATTATTTGTCATGTAGACAGCGGCAGCGAGCTTGACTGTATGCCGTCAGCAGTTTGTGTGACAGTCACAAGGATGAGTGATGCTGTCAGGGAACCAACAGGGATGGAATAAGGTCACATACGAAAGAAAGAAAGCGCCAAGGAGCACAATGCAGTGGTGGAGGAACAACGGAGGAGTAGGACAGCGAGTCACATTGTCACATAGGACAGCGAGACGGACACAGGCAGATAGATTATAGCGTTTTAAACCCATTAAAGGAGATTGGGGCCAGAAGAGCTGAAGTTGAAATAAATGGGGAGAGATGTTAGCTCCGATCGGTGAGGCTGCATCGAACCTCTGAGACAAATTGACTCTGGTCCGGAGAGGTACAGGGACGGAGCTACGTGGCTGAAGGAAAGGCTGAGGGAGGGAGGGAGGGCGGGAGGGAGGAAGCCTCGGCTGAGAGGGTTATTATGCTGAGCCCAGCAGAATGGAGGAGTTGCTCAGCCATGACTGTGACTCCAGCGCAGGACATAAATCACAGCTGCCGCAGTGCTGCTGGAGCTTTCTCTCCAACCCCAACCTACACACATACACACACCTGATCCGGGCACACTGTTTTCTACTATAGACAGATGCAATACGTTGAGCCATTTATATCCGTTGGTATAACTTTCTCTCTGCCCGCCCTGTCCCTCAGGTCATCCTGCCTGACCTGGCTGTGCTGCGCATTGCCGTATACGACGACAACAACAAGCTGATTGGCCAGCGCATCCTGCCGCTGGATGGCCTGCAGGCAGGCTACCGCCACATCTCACTGCGCAACGAGGGCAACAAGCCTCTGTCACTGCCCACGGTCTTCTGCAACATCGTCCTCAAGACCTACGTTCCCGACGGGTTTGGTGGTAAGTTGCCATGCGCTGTTGTAACTGTGTGGCTATTGGGAGGTTGTTAAATATTTGTTAAAACTCAAGACAGAGGCAAAAATAAAAAAAACATAATTGGGCCATGTTGCACAAATCACCTGTATTTGCAACACTAAAGGCTTCATGTGGGCTTTAGTTGTTGCACAGAAGCCCATTAAAAGCTTAGTTGAAATTTACTGCAGTAATATTCAACTGTTTCCATGGAGACTGCTTGGTACCTGTGACTGATACCTGTTATTGCCTCACAGCATTGACATAGAGTACATCAGATTGGCGAATGGAGGAAAGGCTTATGTTTCTTTTATACAAATTGCTAAACAGAATGCTAGGAATGTGGTAGGAAATTGCAATGAAAATGTAGCCAGGACGTCTCTTCTGGACAAATAGTCCATCAGAGTTTAGGAATCAGCGTATGTGTCAACTGGGTCAGACAAAACAAAGATAGAACACTGAAGAAAAAAATGTAGCCGTCTGAAAGAGGCTGTAGAAGCAGTATTCCTCAACTAACCCATAGTAACCCTAGTAATGAACCTGCATCAAACATATTGCTATGAAAGAGAACAGGAAGGTTTAGTAGACAGATTTAGGAATTAGTAGACCATTTGGGAACGTTGGTGATATTTTGGACACCATATGTGCCATTTGAGATTTCCCACGAACCGAACTATAAAACAATTTTTTACTTACTTGTGACTATAGTTATTCAATCCAACTAATTACAGCTGTTTTGAGACGGTTTTGAAAACATCACATCATATGAATATTCCATATATATTTATATACATGTTCCCCATTCAAAAGAACTTTGAAACTATTTACAATGCCAATAATCAATGGAATAAATGAAATACATCTACATTATTGTGTATCGCGCAATTGCTTGAATCAGTTCTTTTTAGAAGCAAGACACAATGGCACTGGTACTTTCTGCAGAGTTTGGGTGTTTTCACCCTATGGATGCCAACACTATTGTCTGCCTCAAATTATTCAGCGCACAGGAGATGCTCTTCATCAGACAAAGATTCAAAAGATCAAACTGTTGTCCTGCACCAGAATGTCCAGCACCTCCCCATTCGTAAAAACTCGCCTTTTTGCCACGTAATCATAGTTCGTTCTCCTTTCAGAATCTACAGAAACAGCAACGTCTGTCATGTGATCTGTACAGTTGTGTGTATTTTTTCCATATATTGCGATTTGAATGTTTCATGGCTCATTTGAATCGGCAGAACCTTCCTTAGCCTAGTGGTTAAGGAAGCGGCCCCGTAATCAGAAGTTCGAAGGTGCCACTGAGGTGCCTCTGATCAAAGCATCGTCCCCACACACTGCTTCCCGGACGTCTGTCATGGCTGCCCGCTGCTCACTAAGGGTGATGGGTTAAATGCAGAGGAAACATTTCACTGTGTGCACCGTGTGCTGTGCTGCTGTGTATCACAATGACAATAACTTCACTTTTAATTTTTTTATATATTTTTTAAACCACAAGGTGGGCAACACCATGCTTGTATGCATGATATCTGTATTATGGTAAGGTTTTTGCCATTTTGCCCCTGCAGTGTTTTTTGGCCACCCTAGGGGTGGTGGCCTTCATTTTAAAGGTCCCCTATCATGAAAATTTCACTTTGTAATATTATTTAACATTAATACGAGTGCCCCTAGCCTACCTATGGTCCTAGAATGTGGCTAGAAATGGTGATATGTATAAAGAGGGCTTTGGTCATTCTGCTTCATTGTTCAGAGATCGGCAGCTCAGATGTAAATATGTAAATATGTAAATATGTAGTTCTGTCACACGAGACTCAGTGGGTTCTTTTTTTTTTTTTTTTTTTTTGGAAAAATGTCGACACGACTTCCTGTCAGCGCCAAACATTGTGGTTGGTGGATGGTGTTGATGATGTAATTTCCATGAAATAATTCCATCCCTGGTGGTTCCCTGACAGCGTCACTCATCCTTGTGACTGTCACACAAATGTGCTGATGACAGATAGAATACGATCTAAGTGCATCACTACTTTTTCAGAATAGATGCTGCATGCCATTTGCCTTAGAAGTAAGATATCGGACATCGGAACACCAGCCACGAGCCATTGTTAGCAAGACCAACTGAAAACAATGCAATATACAGCGATAGATCTTTGTAATGTGTGCACAACTCACTAGAAAAGAGACCCCACTTGTCCCTGAGCAAGACTCTTGAGTGTCTCCAGCAGGCTGTCCTTTAACTACTAATTGTAAGTTGCTCTGGATACGGGCATCTGCTAAATTCAATAAATGTCTTCCTATGAGATTGGGGGTTGTGGAGTTCACTACTTTCTGAATGGGAGATTATACAATAGGGGACATTCCAGATTAAATTTCCTGACAAAGGGCACATTTGACAGTACTTACTGTCATGCATTATTAGACAGGCTGGGCCTCTAGAAGTTGGCTGGCATTTGGTAAATCTAGATAGATAGCGACCCTAGATAGATGGCACTCTGCAAATCGCTACAAATCAAATAATTAAATAAAACATTTAAATAAAAAAAGTCTATTGTGTAAGACACTCACCTATGAGCCAGAAGACCCAGGTTTAAACCCCACTTACTACCATTGTGTCCCTGAGCAAGACACTTAACCCTGAGTGTCCCCAGGGGGATCGTCCCTATAACAACTGATAGTAAGTCGCTCTGGATAAGGGCATCTGATAAATGCCTTAAAATGTAAATTCAGCACTATAAACTGTAAATTCAACAGCCTTCTCCACATTCAGTTCAATCATATTCCCCCTTTTGGTTACATAGTATATTGAGAACACAGAAATTGCTTGGTTTCTATGTAGCTGCACTTTGCCAGCAGTTTTTTGGCATGGATCTATGTTTTGGAAGCCTTTACTTGAATTGGAACTTTTTTCGATGTTGTTTGCTGTTGTGATCTGCACAGATTTATGCCTGTTTTCCATTTTGCAAATGGAGCAGGTGTGCTGCTGGCAAGGCGACAGTACTGAACATCAGGCCATTCATGTACTGAAAATGGATTATTCAGGCCCCAGTGTTTCCATTGTGCACATATGAAATGAGCGTGCATCTAAAGCAGGTCGCTATCTATCTAGATTTGAATAACCTTTTTTTCCAGAATTATAAATGTTAATGTGTTTTGCACATTAGCATGCTGCTTAGTTAGCAGTTAATGTCTGTACTGTGCTGGGACATGATTCTACGTTACTTGGTGTGAA
Source organism: Denticeps clupeoides (assembly GCF_900700375.1). NCBI lineage: Eukaryota > Metazoa > Chordata > Actinopteri > Clupeiformes > Denticipitidae > Denticeps > Denticeps clupeoides. The sequence continues at coordinate 13,580,698 of NC_041720.1, read as the reverse complement.
GGAGGCTGATCAGCGTATTCTGAATAAGAAGCATGCAGTCTTCAGTGTTGATGAGATCTTCTCAGATCTGGCCCTATGACCTGTCTGGTCTTTGCTCCCGGTTCCCATTAAATTGTATCCATGGTGATTCTTGGGAAGTGGATTGAGGCCAATGCATTTCCTTAAAATTAGGAATTAGGATAGGCTTAAAACATAAATTCACATCAGGCCCTGTCTTCAAGATGGTAAGTCCTACAATTCACATCTGTTGGTAGGATGTCAGCGATCCCTATTTACAATCAAGGCTTATCTCTAAATCAACTAATTAATAAAATCATTCTAAAATTATACAATCATCATCACCATTAATCATGTGCTAAGCAAATAAATCCTGTATTTGCTTCACAATTGTATCTTTATTTATTTATGCCATTATTTAAATTCTACTCACTTGCACAGGACCCAAAAAACACTATATTTATGTTGTGCTTATTTCACTTGAGCCCAAGAGTTATTTTATTTGCATCGACAATAGGGTGGAATTCGTATCCAAATACACAAAATGTTTCTGATCCTCTTTTTGAACCTTGTAATGTGTAATCTGTTTTATTTGTGCAGAATATAATTTTAAATATTCAATTAGGTACAGTGATGTTAGCAGCTCTAAATAAACACTGGGTTAAATAAAAGCCCACTTGGCTCTACAACTAACTGGGGCAATTCCGCCAAAGAAAAACAAGTTGCATCACAGTCAGAGGTGAAAATACATCATCCATTCATTCAATTACTGACCAGAGACCTGATTCATATCTGCAGATTCATATCAGTAGTGACCTCTTTATTAAAACAATTCCAGAACTTCACAGTTTAACTGTGGTAACTGTGATATCTGCAGTAGATCTGTAAAAAAAAAATTATATATTATGGCATGACACCATCTGTTTACATTGAATATGAAATATCATATAAAAGCTATATACAGTTGTACTGATACCCACAATTTTGTGCTGAATGTCCAGCTCAGGGTTATTTACAAAAAGTTGTTCATTCATTTTTACAAAGGGTATTTGAAATCATGTATTACAGTAATGTCATGTACAGTCATGGCCAAAAGTTAAGAATGACACAAATACAGTTTGCTGCCATTTTTATTATGGAAATGTGCATATAATCCAGAATGTTATGAATAGCAATCATATATTTATATATCAGATATATCTCTCTTTGCCATGAAAATATGAAAATGAAAGGACAGAAGGACCTGCTGAGATCATTTCAGTGATCCTCTAATTAACACAAGTGAAAGTGTTGAGGAGCACAAGGCTGGAGATCATTCTCTCATGCTGATTGATAATATATAGCAGCCTGGATGCTAAAAGGAGGGTGATGCTTAAAATCTTTGTTCTTCCTCTGTTAACCATGGTTATGTGCAAGGAAACACGTGCAGTCATCATTGCGTTGCATAAAGAGGGTGTCACAGGCCAGGATATTGCTGCTACTAAAATAGCACCTAAATCAACCATTTATCAGATCATCAAAACTTCAATGAGAGAGGATCAGGTGTCATGAAGAAGGCTTCAGGATGACCAAGAAATCCACCAAGCTGATTCAGCTGCGGGATCGGGGTGCAGAGCTGGCTCAGGAGTGGCAGCAGGCAGGCGTGAGTCCATCTGCACGTACAGTGAGGCGAAGACTTTTGGAGGATGGCCGGGTGTCAAGAAGGGCAGCAAAGAAGCCACTTCTCTCCAAAAAAACATCAAGGACCGACAGATATTCTGCTAAAAGTACAGGGATTGGACTGCTGAGGACTGGGGTAAACAGTAAAGCATCTTGAGACCATTCATGTGTGGTGCTGCTTCTCACAATTTTGCCTAAGAACTCGTCCATGAATGGTACTAAAACCATTTGGATTTGGCCGAGAACTTGATTGACAGCATTTCAGGGCGAATGGCAGAACGGTCTTGAAAAAAAAGGCCAACGCTGCAAATATGGAATCTTCGCATAAACTTGATGTAATTGTCAATAAAAGCCTGAAACTTATAAAATGTAATTATACTTCAATACACCACAGAAACCACTGACAAAAGATCTAAAAACAGTATTTGTGTCATTCTCATTCTCCTTTGACCATGACTGTAGGCAAGATTTTGGTGGTTCTGGCATTTTTTAATTCATAGACTGAATGTCTTCATTGAACTTCAATTAAGTTCATTTAATTTCCCACTAATAAAGCATCACTTTATCTCGTATCTTATTTCAACAAGGGGAAAGTTCAGATATTGGTACAATATAACATGTATAAAAAATTTTGTATATTACAGCAATTGTGGATGCACTTTCCGACCCAAAAAAGTTCCTGTCCATAGCTGAGAAGAGAGCAGACCAAATGAGAGCTTTGGGGATTGAAACGGTGAGCACATTTCAGTGTTTGCGCATGTGTGTGTTTGTGTGTGTTTGGCATGTTATATAGTTTCCTTAAAAATCACGCTTTCCTTTTGAAGAGTGACATTGCAGATGTGCCAAACGAAGGCTCCAAAAACGACAAGAAAGGGAAGCAGAGCCAGGTGAAGGCCAATGTTACCCCACAGACCAGCTCAGAGATGGGCCAGTCCTCCACTGCCGCACTGAACAATGCAACAGAGACCAAGAAAGGTTGGTGCTGTTTATGCCTACCATTAATGGCAATGGTAGTATTAAAAACAAGGGGGGGCCAGGAGCAGTCATAACCTGATAACTTCTGTTCATTTTGTGCAGTTTTACAGCTGCAAATTGCTTTTCAAAGACAGGTTTCAGATGTATATGAGTCCCATCCCAGTATTGTGGTATATCATAAAACAAAAATGAATTGCCACTGTGTGCAATGGTCAAAATTTTGCAATAAGGAATAAGTTAGTATTAGGGGGTCAGAAATATGAATTTTATACATTATCACACAAAAGAGATATTTTGATATTGATATTTTGGACTTGATTTTCTTGTACATTTGACAAAATCCTAATGCTATATCTGTTTTTTATGCAAATGTAATCTACTGATATAAAATCTACTTTTTTTCAGACTTCTATCCGCACTCAAAGTACTGTAACCCCATTGTATTGTCGTAACTGTTCACATTTACTTTTGACATTTTTTCTCTACAGCAAGTGTTCTTCCAGTCCTGCCCAACACATTATACTGTACATGCAACATCACACCTTCATTCTGCATCACTCTCCTTTACACACTCCCCATACAGCAAAACCACACTCTACATTATCTCTTGTTAATGCCTAGTTAAGCAGCAAACATGCTTATTTATATTTTTTAAACAATATCCATGCTCTATAGTTTTTTTTGCATTCTCATTTATGATGGTTCCTAACTTCCTTACCCATAATTCTACACTCAGAGACCTAAGACATCATCTCACTCACCACAAAGGGAAAAGGGGTTGTTCAGAATGTGTTCATAATTCCCTGATTTGTGAACGATAGGTTGCATCTTGTTAAAGGTTTTGTAATATAATTTAATGTCTTGTTTCCCACAGATCCATCTGCAGTGGTTCCTCAGGTTAATATTGATGATTTGAAACAAATGAAGGTACACTAACACTAACCGACTTGAGTGTCAGTTTTAACTGACAGGTTTGATTAGATGTTGTTTATGAACATGAGATTTGAATTCTGAAAATGTCTCTCCTTTACTCCTTCAGACGTACCTTAAACTGATTAAGAAACAACAGAAGGAGCTGAATGTGTTAAAGAAAAAGCACACAAAGGTGGGTCTTTCTCTACAGCGCTCTCTGCTTTGATCCCCATCTCAGAACCCTGCCCTGTGCTCCCCGTATTCAGAGACACAGGCCGCCCATCTTTGATCTGCCGACCCGCATTAGTAATGCTAACGTGCCCCGTCCAGCGCCTTCTACACAGATGGCCTCTATGTTTATGAACAGCGCTGGACGTTTTTCACAAAGGGTTCTTCATAAACAGCATGGCGCTGCTGTCCCTCTGCCGGTATAATGGCCTTTTTGTGTGGTCTGTTTGAAGACGCTTGTCCCCAGCGTGGTGATGTATTTGTTATGTGTTATTCAGGATCACAGTGCCATGCAAAAATCCCACTGTATTCAGATGGACAAAATGATGGCCCAGCACGACAAAGAGAAATTCACTCTGGAAAAGCTGTTGGAAAAAGCAATCAAGAAACGAGGGTAAATGCGAACCCCCCCCACCACTGCCGCCAGTAATGTTCTCATTACACCACACATCTTGAAAACGCAATACATACACGCAATCTTTTTGTTTTTGGCAGGGAGAACAACTGCCTCGAGTTAAAGAAGGAGACAGAGCTGAAAGTACAGAACCTGGCTACAGACCACAAGGCAAAGGTATGGAACCGGGCACCGGCAATGTAGATGGCAGGTCCGAGGTTGTGAGTTCCGGTCCAGGTCCTGGCTTTGTGTGTTTGAGTTTGCATGCTCTCCCCCGGGTGGACATGAGGTTTCCTCAGGATTCTCTGGTTTCCTCACTCGACTGGTGAATATAAACTGGCCATAGGCACGAGTGTTTAGGCAAATGGTGTGTGTGATCCACCCTGAGTGAGTTCATTACTATCCCCTCTACTGATTGGTGCTTAGGACTCCAAAGAGGATGGGTCCCCATGAGGTAAGGAGTGTTACCTGAACATTACCAAATTTCAGCCTTACTGAAACACAAAACACAAATGTCTTGAAGGTCCCCTGACATGATATTTGTTTTATATATAGGTCTTAGTGTCCCCTAATACTGTAAGTCTCTTTCGGAAATTCAGCCTCATGCAGAATTAAAGCCTCTTTGAGATTTCCCCAGGATGCGCCATTTTGGTGTGTTTAGCTTTAAATGCTAAGGAGGAGGAGAGAGGTGGGACGGGGAGGAGAGCGCTCTGTAGAAGTGAAGACATGCGAAGCAGAATGATCAAAGCACTCTTTACACCTATCGCCATTTCCAGCCACTTCAGGACAGTCTAGGGGAACTTATATTAATGATAAATAATCTCACAGAGTGAAATTTTCACAACAGGGGACCTTTAATAGACTTGTTAGTGACATGGCCTCCAACCTTCAAGGTTGTGAGTTGTGAGCTTGGACCTTGCGTGTGTGGTGTTTACCTCTGATGGTGTGGGTTTTCTTTGGGGTCTCTGGTTTCCTCCCACTGTTCAAAGGCATGTACACTAGGTGAATTGGTGACTCTAAATTGAATGACGCGTGAGCAGAACCAATCAGTTATGGACAGTTAGTGATCGAGTGAGTGAGGATACTGGTGGGTCTTCATCGTTCAGCACTTCCTCCCCTCTGTTCTCAGGTGAAGGAGATCACAGCGCTGCACACCAAGGAGTTTTCAGAGATGCTGAACTCCCACAGCACAGAGGAGCAGGAGCTGAAGGACGTGCATGTGACGCAGCAGTGTGAGCATCTGAAGAAGCTGCTGGCCAGCGTGCAGGAGCAGCAGACGCTGCAACTCAAGCTCATCCACGAGCGGTAAGAGCTGCACACACACGCTCACACACTCATACACACACATTCAACAACGAACAAGAGGTGGATAGTTCAGGTTCAGAATGTAATCCCTCACCAGGATTTGATTCTAGACAGTTTTTGGCTCAGATTTTCATGGTCATGTACTAGTGGGTAAAACAGTGAAAGTGAGGTGATTGTCATATACAGCCCAGCACACGGTGACACAATGAAATGTGTCCTCTGCTTTTAACCATCACCCTTGGTGAGCAGCGGGCAGTCATGACAGGCGCCCTGGGAGCAGTGTGTGGGGACAGTGGCACCTTGGCAACCTTCTGATTACGGGGCCGCTTCCTTAACCGCTAGGCCACCACTGCCCCCAAGTGCAAGACACTTATCCCTCTTAACTCTCAAGGGGGACTGTCCCTTTAACTACTGATTTAAGGGACAAGGGCTAAGAATCTCCAATCTCAAGTCAAAGGAGTGTTGAGATGCTTTTGCTTGTTGTTCTTTTGAAAAGAAACCAAAGTCAGTTTTGTAGATGTGGTCCAAAAAGTGGACCAACAGAAAAGGGACTCAGTTATTTTCTGTGTTCACGGGACTCATTGTGTCCAGCTGGGGCCTCTGTCCTTTTTCTGCTCTCAGGCGGGTACCATGTGATCTGTCTAGGGCAAGGTAGAGGGCGAAACAGCAATGCTGGCCCAATGTGGTCTCATGTTAAAAAAATATTTTTATTTTAATTCAGGTTCATTTTCAGGGCTGAAAGGGACTGTGTCACTGTTTCCGTAATAGGGGACTAAACCATTTGTCTGAATGTGTGTACTGATTTCAGTCCTTCCATAACTCTGAATGAGGAAAGGAAAGAGGTCATCCAGAGCTTTTAATATTATTACCCCAATGTCATTTACACCCCTCAATTTGTACCTTTATCATGAGCAGGATCCTTTAATTATTTATACACTTTAATTGCTTTCTTACTCACTCCAATGCAGTCGTGCACATGCAGAAAAGTGTACAGTCATTTGCAAATTGGCAATGGAAAACCTACAGGTATAAAGATTTCAAAAATCGAGATCATACTTTGTTTGCACATTTTTATGTGTGTGTTGTTGCATCATCTTGTTCCCAGAGAGAATGGTGAACCTCACAGCAGGTGAGGTTCTTGATATTTATCAGCCTCTCAGCCAGGCGAGGCAATTGAATCGTGAGCTTGGCGGAGACGGGGCAATGAGGCTCTGCCATCTTTTTTAAACCCTTTGTTGTTACTGCATTAATTATGACCCTAATTTAAAACGAGTATTCAGCAGCCTCTTCTTATTTCTCATTGTATTAGCTTTTGACTGTGAAAACCTTAAGAAAAAGAACTGCGTCTGGCGTTATTAAAAAATAAATGCTTGCTTGCAATTGCTTGAAATTTGAGACTGGGGTCTGGATAATAGATCATTTACTTGCACCCAGCGTGGCACAGTAAATAGGGGAATTACCATGCAGGAAACCTTCAATAATTCCACCAATGCCTGTATTATGCTGGTAAAATATATATTACGCTGAGGCATTAACGTATGATTCAGTCTTCAGGCTTCTGACACATGTGTCACTCTGACACATTCACGTTGTCATTCTCAGAATTCATGACTCATAATGCCAGCATAATTAGACACAATATGGTAATCTTGGTTTTTTATGGGATGTTTAAGTTCTGCGAATTCTGTGATCAGCCCTGCAACTTGTTGTGCATCTGTTGCAGACAGAGCAAGGAGATGCGAGCCAATCAAGCCAAAACCTCCATGGAAAACAGCAAGGCCATCAGTCAGGACAAGAGCATCAAAAACAAGGCAGAGCGCGAGAGGTGAGCCATGGATATTTGACTGGAGGTCAGACTGTCTGTGACTAATACTTTTAAACTTCTAATCGACAATTTGTCTTTTGAATACAAAAACAATTTGGAAGTCTAACTTCCCCTCTTCTTTTTAACAGGAGAGTTCGGGAGTTAAACAGTAGCAACACCAAAAAGTTCCTGGAGGAAAGAAAAAGGGTTTGTGCTTTCAGTTAATGGTTTTGGTCTTCTGTCGTGTACTCTGCATAACAGAATCTTTTATTTTATTCGACTCCAGACCTTGACTTGAAAAACCACATAAACGAGATAATCGTACACAAATGTACCCGTTGCAGATTATTCCTCTATCTCAATCGGAAATGAATCAGCATCAACAACGCTGGAGAAAATGTGTTGTAATTAAAGTATACGATTTGGATGTTCATGGATATTGGTGTAATTATAGCTCGACTCCTGAGTGCTGTTGAATAGCAAATTACATTGAAGTTGTTGCTAAGAAAATGGAGAGACAACATTAAGTTTCTTCTGGTTGTGTAGAACATTTATATTCATCAATAAACTACGTTTTTAATTTCCACTATAAATTACAATAATGGTTATCAACTCACTAAGCAGGTTTTTTGCTACTATTTAATAATATAATAATATTTCTTTAATGTAGGAAGGGTTCAGCAGTCAAAACAGAATGAAACAGGAAGGTTAGACCCTTTCCTGGTTATGGTGAGATTTGGTTGATCTGATCATCTAGTCAGCAGTATTGGGGTTCTAGTAACGTTCATGGGATTTTTGAAGTGTTTCTAATTTTCCTTGCATTGTTCAGACAGTATATCGTTATTAATGTGGGTCTGCCTGTTCGGCCACAGCTGGGCATGAAACAGTCCAGAGAGATGGAACAGCTGGAGAAGAACCAGCGCGAACAGAGGGATAAACTGGATAAATTCACAGAGCAGGTACGAGAGAAACGTTTACAGTTAAGTTTAAGTTAAAATTAAACATAAATCATTCATTACCATAATTGGTTTTCATGTCATCTTGTTCGCGTATTTTTGTCATTCTGTACATCATCATTGCTCTTGTTAACATTTTCAGTTGCTTATGTTACTGTGCACATGAACCACCATCCATTTTAATATGATTTCTTTTTTATTTAATCTTTGTATTGAAACAGCTTTTGAAATCACATCATGCAAACTCACAAAGTGAAGGTAGGCTCACCCATTCCTCTCACCATCCATTCCTCTCATCTTCCTTCTCTTTGATGGAATAGAAAGTGTCCTTTTCAACATGCTACTTGGTCAAAAATGTCGATTTGGTTCATAATATGTACAGTTTTGGTTAAATTCAAAATTTTCCCAGTAGGTATAATTTGCAGGGTAGTCACATTTTTCATGCAGACTTCCATCATGCAGACAAGTTGAAGCAAATACACTTATGTGTATGTTATATTTTTGGGGTAGTATGTATTTTTTGGACTGCAGTAAGCGATACCACTGTAAAACAAGCATAAAATGCTTAAAACCATGTTCATGTTGAAAATGGCCAGACCTCTTTGTGTAAGTGCATTCATTTACCAAAATAATGTGCGTGGTTAAGGTCACATTAGGTCCCCTGTGTTTGTTTCGCTGCACTGTTTGCTGTTCAAAAATTCTTCTCAAAAGCATTACAAATGGTTACGAAACTGTAAAATTAAGTGATTTCACAACATCAGCTATAAATGTGGAGACACCTATTCTATTGAGTCTATGGAAATCTATAATGCAATCTGATCCACGAAACATCTTTTTTTTTTAACTGAAGAAAGAAAAGAAAAAAACTGAAAAAACACATACAAGAATTCCACCCCTTTACATTTACAGCATTTATCAGATGCCCTTATCCAGAGTGACTTACAGTTAGTAGTTACAGGGACAGTCCCCCCCTGGAGACACTTATCCTACGTAAGTGTCTTGCTCATTGACACAATGGTAGTAAGTGGGATGTGAACCAGGATCTTCTGGTTCACAGGTGAGTGTGTTACCCACTAGGCTACTACCACCCATACACCCTATTTACCACTGAAGAGAGTTTCTTTGAAATAAAGTCTTCACCTGTTTTTTACCAACTCTCAACCAAACCTCAAGAAAATGTAAGGAAACAATCAGCAAGTGTTGGTTCAGGTCCTCACAGGAACATGGTCTACAAGTTCGCAAGATTAGGCCTTTTCTTTCACAACAGGCTATGCAGCTCCTCGTCCAGGCAATGGTCATCTCCAAACTCGACTATTGTAACTCTCTCCTGGCTGGAGCCTCTGCAGTCACCGTAAAACCACTCCAGATGGTCCAAAATGTGGCAGCCCGTCTCATCTTCAATCAGCCAAAATACACCCATGTCACGCCATTGAGTTCAAATCCTTGATGCTCGCCTACAGGGCTGAAAATGGAAATGCACCCTCTTATATCAATGCGCTACTAGCCAGCTACACTCCTGCATGCCCTCTCAGATCTGCAAAAGACTGAAAATTCCCTCTTCACGGGGTCTCTGATTCCAATCAACTCTGTTCTGCTTTGTTGTCCCTGGCTGGTGGGACAACTTGCCCTGCTCCATTCGACTAGCCAAGACTACCACCACCTTTAAGAAGCAGTTGAAAACCCACTTATTCAAAAAGTATTTCAGACAAATCTAAGACATGCACATGCACACACACACTGCACAAAATAAATAAATAAATAAAAATTTTATTAATCTAGCACAATTTCTGAGCATGTTCTTTTTCTAACAAGTTATCAGGGTTCTTAGTTTTGTTAACTCAAAATCTATAGAAATCAAACGAGAATTGCTGGTGTCTTCCTCCTTTAAGTCGCTTTGGATAAAAGCGTCTGCAAAATAAAGTAAAGTAAAGTAAATGTAGAACAAAGCTACCTACATTCAACATTTAATGTTAAAAAAGTCAGTGAGGTTCATGTTAGTCCATGTCTTTAACACAACGGAGGGAAAATAAGGGGGTGACTCTTACTCCTCATCTGGGTTCTTGGGTTCGTATGGGGCTGATATGGACCACCTGTCTGGTACCTGTGTACCACTCTTATGAGCTTGTTCCCTGGGAAGGGGCGGAGTCACTGTCAGTTAACACTGAATAGTGTCACTTTAGACTGATTTTACACTGAAAGTGTTAAATTTAACACTGACATTAGTGTGGATTATATAAACACTGTGCTGTGTTAATTTAACTCTGTGTTGTTTACTGTGAAAAGTGAAAGTGAAGTGATTGTCACATGTGATACACAGCAGCACAGCACACGGTGCACACAGTGAAATTTGTCCTCTGCATTTAACCCATCACCCTTGGTGAGCAGTGGGCAGCCATGACAGGCTCCCGGGGAGCAGTGTGTGGGGACGGTGCTTTGCTCAGTGGCACCTCAGTGGCACCTTGCCGGATTGGGATTCAAACCGGCAACCTTCTGATTACAGGGCTGCTTCCTTAACCGCTAGGCCACTACTGGCCCTAGGCCACCACGCACACACAACATAAATCCAGTGTCTCCAATTCCTGCTGGTGCAATATCAAAAAATGCGAGGAAATGTATCCCGTGGGATAGATAAGCAGGAAGGTTGCTTATATACGTCCCCCATTATGAGAAGAAAATGATTTAGTGGTGACTACGTCTGTTCGCTTCTCTGAATGGCACCTCTCAATCCATGGGCCTGTGTGAGTGAAAACAATGTGTGTTCCACTGACATGTGTAGCAAGAGAATGTGGCTAGAAGGACCCAGAGCTCATGCTCTAAAGGGTTTTACCTGAACTCACCGCACCAGCGTTCACCTCATCTTCCCTTCCCCCAGTGAAAATGTCAGCGCTCCTTTGACAAATGAGTCACGGGTCACTCTGCCCCTGGATGTTTCCATAGCAGATTCCTGTGAAGATCAGGAACTGTAGAACATGGAAGGTATATGGAACCGCGGGTGGAACATGGGTTTTTGAGTGTCTTTTGGGATTGTAGAGTGTGGAGTGTAGCTAAGTAGACCGTAACTGGCTGGATACATTTAGGGCAACAGAATCAGTCAGATTAGATTTGTTCACATGCATTATTATGACAATGAGATTTAAAAATAATCACTAAATATAATCACTAAATGTACACACAAGTACACACATCCAACAGTTATGTCAAGCCTTGCTGTGTAGATGGTTATGTATGTTTATTATGTATATTATGTACTGTAAGTGTGCAGCTTTGTGCAGCTTTTCTTTTTCACTAATTTCTCAATTATCTACAGTTCAAAACACAATGACATTTCAGAAAACAACAAAATCAGACAGAAAAAATAACGATATTTAAAAAAACACAACAAAGACACAACAATATTTCAGATTATGGAAAGGGTAGAAGCATATTTCTTGTTTGTGACTGGACAGTACCCATGTCATTCATGACAATTAATCCTGTTGCCATTTCATGTTCGTCCGTAGACTTTCCTTGCGCGAATGTAATTAACAGACTTGTAAAATAGAACATGCCCTTTATATTCATCAATCAATACATTAATTATCACATTTGAGTCAAAATTCCAATTGTTATCGAGACCTTCCTTCAGGTTCTGTTTCTGCCTGGCATCCAAATGGGTGCATGGATGTGTGTGTGTGTGTGTGTGTGTGTGTGTGTGTGTGTGTGTGTGTGTGTGAAAAGTTGGGGAAAAAAAAGACTGCGTGTCAAAAATCCCTCTAAACAGCAGCTATCCCGTTGAGAAGCAAAATAGATAACTAGCAGGAGTCATTTGTGGTGAAATGCGCTACATGTAGTAATTAAACTCATCCGGTTATGACCGGAGTCGATTATGAAAAGGAGCATTAGTGTCCTAATTACTCTTGTCGAGCACTACAGCTCAGAGTGTGGGACGGCAGGCGTGACGGTTGTTTTTTTTTCATTGTGAAGATGGCTCCGTTACTCAGGGTGTGGGTTTGCAGACATGTTTGTGTATGTGTGTGTAAAAATTGTGTTACGTCGTCTTCCAGGCCAAGGACATTCAGCAGATGGCGAAGTTGGAGGCGGAGATGGACCGCAGACCAGCCACAGTAGTGTGAGCACACCGTCCAGCAACTGACCCACGACCTCCCCTCCAGCCCCAGGACCCTAAGCCCGCCCCCTCCATTCTGCTGAGGTCAACGGCCACTCCAACAATCAACGTCTAACTCAGAGACCTGCTGCACACTCACCGCAGACTCCCCCCTGTCCCATCCCTCACTATAACGCTTCTCCCGTCTCTGGCACCACACCAAAAGTCACACGGTGCTGCACTGAGGACACGTGACACCTGGTGGCCCAGACGCTCCTCCACACACTGGCACCAACGGGTCAGCTCCAGGCCTGCAGTTGTTGGGAAGCGGGCGTCGGTCGGTGGAACGTCTCTCCTCCGCCCATCTGGACCTGGGTGGGTTACAGACGTGGCGACGAGAAACACACACATCCTTTGTAAAGTTTTTTAACTTTTATCTCGGTGGTAGTAGACGGCAGCACCAGAGTTGCAGGGGAGAAAATTAAATATATATATATATAAATTGAATTGAAATATATAATTGGAATATATAATTAGTTTGTTTTATGTCAGCACAATATCTGAATAAAATGCTACGAGTCTAGTTCTATGTCCTGAGCACTTTATATATGGTAGGCTGTCAAAAAGGATTTTGAACATGTAGCAGTGCACTAGGTTTTATCAGTCGGATAAGAATGTAAAAACACCCATATATACTGTATGGTCCATGGTTTAGGTAAAAACCTGTGGTACAGAAGAATGATGTAGTCTTTACACTGCGGTTTAATTTTTCTTTCAACTTTGTACTTTACACCTTTTTTTAACACCTTTGGTTTCAAGCACATCCATTATTGCCGTGAAAACCTGCCGACCGGACATATTGGAGGGTTTTCAGTTTCGCCCCGTGTGTCGTTTAATTACGTTACCAACCCTCGTACCTCAATAACTTGTTTCCATCATTGTTAAATTGCCAATAAAACATTGAGACCAAGCTGGACGTTTCCCCATGTCCCTATGATGCTGCACTGCAGTTAAAATCTTAACAAGATTCTTATTTTAAGGACAACCTCACAGTTACTAGATTTGCCAACGAGACAAAGTTGCTTGATCATAGTACATCTGTTCTTGATTTGTTCTTACTTTTGCCTGAAAAGAGGTTCTAGAATCAAGCAAAATCATCTGGCAAAATGATGAACAAATTCAATTCACATTATTTTTCTAACACATTCAAGTCTTCGATCTCTCTTTTTTTTTTTTTTTTTTTTTGTGACGTCTTGTTAAGATTTAATTCTTGCAGTCTGGTCAGTTATAATCGTCACGTTTTATGATCCCTTGATGACCAGTTAACTGGTCTTTGATAAAAGGGACAAGCGACCGTGAGCAGGGATCCTGGCTCAGAATGTAAGAAACTGCTTCATGGAAACGTCTCTCAACCTGCCTTACTCTTCACACGTCCGCATGCAGTACGGCCCCAGATCTAGAGCTGCGATATTCCAGCGGCCTTCGTGGCCTCTATGTAACTCTACTGGCTCTCCCCGTATTTGGACCATATGGAACCTGGAATCCGCTGTTCTAAATGAAATGTACTGAAAGGCTCCTGTGCATGAGAATGGCGTGGCGAGCTGGACGAGATGTGGGCACGGAGCACTGATGGCGCCGTTTCTTGTTCTGAAAGTGGGGGGCACCACACATACAACGCTCTCCTCAGCCCTCTTTTACTTCTCAACATATCTCTTCCCACGAGACACTGAAGTAAAGCCATTTCGCTCCATGTACAGCGGTGGGCAGCTCACCTTGTGACCTTCACGTGGTCTTCGCCGACTGGCCAAATGCCACAGATGTCTGCTGCCGCTCACCTTTAGCCTGAACGTGCCCGGTGAAAAGGAGAGTAGATCCAGAAACCTTGTATATACTGGAATGTATGTAGTTCATCTGACCAAACGTTGTAATGGAATTACCTAATAACAAGGGCTCCGGGGGTAGTGAGGACAAGTCCGTCGCTGGGGAAGCCCATTATCTACCACTAGTACTTATTAACTCATTTGTCCCCATTTCCACATCCTACTGGTGTTACATTCAACATATCTAGTACAGAACATGAAGCAAAGTGCTTTTAAACTTTATTCATCGCTTTCCAACGTGCCACTTGTAGAAGGTTTAAATTATTTTACAAATAACAAATGCCAAAATAAGGGGTTATTTATATAAAGATATATATATAAATATAGTGTGTAGTTTATGACTATATTTGGTTATTAGAGGCTTTTTTGCACTAGGTGAATGTTTTCTGTTGTGCGACCTTCATGTAGCCTTTTGCTGGATAGTTTGCAGAGAAAACGGCGTTATTTTTGCAGAACAACGTTGCGTTACATCTATTTGTATCTCTTGTCCACAAGTTGTTTCAACTGTAGTTGTCAGCGGACCATCCTGTGTGTTTTTTTTGTTTTTTTTTGTATTTATATTGTATTTGTCAGACTTTTAGCAAAGAAGATACAACAAAATGTTGTTATCCTGCTACTTTAATACTGTTTTATAGTATGTGTACCAATAAACTGTCCAGGTGTTACGTGGACTTTCGTACGGTCTCCTGATTCATTTGATCGCATTGCTGCAAGCTGCTGATACTCTAATCCCTTATGACACGTTAACAAGATTTACATGAAATACTAATAACACCTGGAACCAATTTATAGTATTTATATATGTATATATATATGTGTGTGAGTGTGTGTGTGTGTGTGTGTGTGTGTGTGTGTGTGTGTGTGTGTGTGTATATATATATATATATATATATATATATATATATATATGGGTTTTTGTAAGCATATTTAATATAATGATGATTATATTAAGATAATGATGTCACTTACGTGCATGGATGTGTGTGTGCAGGTTATTGCCGTCTTCTCACCTGGTACTTGAACCCACGGTAAATATGCGAGGGGTTAAATTAACACGGCACTGTGCCAGTTTCACACTGTCCAACTAATACGGGTCGGGACTGTACAAACATAAAAGTGCGGGGCAGTGGTGGGTCCAAGGTGCCACCGAGCAAGGCACCGTCCCCACACACTGCTCCCTGGGCGCCAAGGGTGATGGTTAAAAGCAGAGGACACATTTTGTTGTGTCCCCGTGTGCTGTGCTGCAGTGTTTCACAACACGATCACTTCACTTTCAAATAAGTTCGTTCCTTTAACGTGTCCAATTAATATCATAATCACTACTTCAGTATATAAAATTTACTTAAAGCAGGATCAGGAACAAGTATGGTAATCTTTTTATATTCTTTATTTATAAATTGCTGGATCAATACATATTGTTTTCATGTTTTTACCATTGTTATTCGTAGTTAGTAGTAGCTGTTGTGTCGTGATAATATAATAACATGAATAATAATAAGGGTCCCATTGTGCTCCGTTATGATAATGCGCCTTTTAACGGGCCGGTTCGGCAGCATCAGAACGTTGCCCTGGTAACGGGAGGAGGGGGTCCGGACTATAAAACGTGTGCCGAGGGGAGATGTTCACATCGCACGTCAACTTTGGCTTTGAGAACATGCTGAAACGTCCGGACGCCGCGCAGATCCTCCTGGACGCCATGTCGAAGGACAAGGCCCACCTGGCCCGGTTCGTCCTGGACGCGCTGGACGGCAAGATCGTGGACGCGCGCGCGGAGGGCGCGCGCACGCCGCTCATCTCCGCCGTGTTCCTGCCCGACGCGCGCTCGAGGTCGAAGTTCATGGACCTGCTGCTGCGGCGCGGCGCCGGCGTGGACCGCCGGGACGCGCAGGGGCGCACGGCGCTGAGCCACGCGTGCGAGCGGGGCCACCTGGACGCGGTGGAGGTCCTGGTGCGGAACAACGCCGACCCGGAGCGGGCGGACGCGTGGGGCAACACCTCCCTCATGTACGCGGCCGCGGCGGGACACGTCCCGGTCGTGGAGTTCCTGGTGCGCGCCTTCAAGCGCCTGGGGCTCCAGATCGACCGTCAGAACAAGGTCGGAAACTCCGCCGCGAAGGTGGCCCAGCACCTCGGCCACGGGGGCTGCCTGTCCGCGCTGACCGGCGGGTCCAGGACGGTCCACGGGGTCCGAGCGGTGGCGCACACGGACAGCGACGGCCCACGAGGCCTCGTCTCCTCCGGCGTGCTCACCCCCCAGGCCCGGCCCGCGAAGCCAGGAGGCGGAGGGACGGACCCCCGGGTGTCGCCAGGAGGGCCGCTCGGCATCCTGCTGACCCCCATAGCTGGGGACGGGGGTCCCGACGACCGCGTCCACCAGAAGAGGCGCAGCCTGCCCAGCAGCAGCGTCCTCGGCCCGACCTCCCCGGAGCTCCCGTCCGCCCTGGCGCTGCTGAGGCGCTTCACCTTCCCCGAGTTCAGGAGGAGCTCCGCGGCGGTGCCGAGGTCCGAGACGCCCCCGCCGGACGCCGGCCACCCCCCTCTGGGCGGCAAGCCGAGCGTGGGCAGCGTCAGCGCGGTCGAGTGCGAGTTTGACTCGCGGTTTAAAGCGGCCGCCGGGAACGCCCCCTTCTGAGCGCGCATGCGCGCCAGCCGGTCGGCCGGCCAATGGGAAGCAGCCGCAGCGCCGAGGACTGAAGTTTTAAAAAAACCAAAACGCCTGTAATATAAACGCCATTGTCGTGGATGTGTCATTTTACGCGCAATTTTCAGCCTTTTTTTCCTACTCTCCATTATTTTGTTGGTATTTCTTGCCGTTTATTGATTGATGTGCTCTTCTCTCTTATAATGTTAATAATCAGCAATATTCACAATTAGTTCAGGAACAACTAGTATAACTGATGCGCTCAGCCTTTTAAAAGATGACAATGCTACACTTTTTTATTCCAGGGATTTTTTAAAATACTGAGTAGAAAACTAAAATGTGAAATTATCCGGTTAGAACACAGACAGACAAAAATGAGGAAATTCATAATAAATTATAATGAATTATAAACTGCACCTTGCTGACCCTTCTCTGCACAAATGAAGGTTTACGTGCAAATTCGAGCGTGGAAGAGAAAATTAAAGCTCATTCGCCGAGACCTTCTCCACGAGAAGCTCGAGTCCTTCAGATCCCCCACGATCACCGAAGGCGCCTGGCGCGCATGCGCAGAGCACC
Organism: Denticeps clupeoides; assembly: GCF_900700375.1. Lineage (NCBI taxonomy): Eukaryota > Metazoa > Chordata > Actinopteri > Clupeiformes > Denticipitidae > Denticeps > Denticeps clupeoides. The sequence continues at coordinate 13,563,287 of NC_041720.1, read as the reverse complement.
TCCGCGAGTATATTTTTATTGGGGTGCCGGTTCCGACGCGGGAGCGCGCACGGCGGCATCCGCAGCGCGCTCCACGGAACGGCCCGGGGAGGGGGGGCGTGGGGGTGGGACGGTGGGTGGGTGGTGGTGGTGGGGGGGGGGGGGGGGGGGGGGGGGGAGCCGCTGCTCGGCTGCAGTCGGCACTGCGGGACTGGAGCTCTGGCCGAATCCGGGGCTTTTGAAAGAGTTTCCGCGTGGACGTCGTGACGCGGATGCGACCTCACGCGCACCGGGATCTGCTGCATCCGCAGTGACCCCCGACCTCCACACACACACGCACACACACACACACACACACACACACGCACACGCGCCGCTTCCCTCCAGCAGGAGTTTTCTGCACTTCCACGCCATGCAGGTCCGAACCGTCCTCTGCCTTCTGAGTGAGTATCTGCACCCACGCAGCACCCACCACGTCAGCCACGGTTCTCCTGGTTGGTGTTCAACTTTCACATAAAAAAACCGAACTTGAAGGCAAATTTGTAAATTAAAAGACGGAAAGTGTTCTCGGTTCTTCTCTGCCGCACGCAGGCGCGCTGGCGCGGGTCTCCGTGTCCGAGCAGGAGGGGGAGAACCTGTCGGGTCTGTCCCCGAACCCGGAGAAGGACATCTTCGTGGTCCGGGAGAACGGGACGACCTGCCTGATGGCGGAATTCGCGGTCAGATTCCTGATTCCGTACGACGTGCTCGCGCTCAACAGGATAGACGTGAGACCCGTTATGAATAATTCTCTTATAATAATCCTGCCCTCATTAAACACGCGACAATAACGCAATAAACTTTTGAGGTTTTCTCAAAGGAGGAATGTAAGTCAGGATTGTCTGATACTGTCATGGTGTAAAACTGGTGTAAATGGTGTAAAATACCCTGCTCTGCTCAAACTAACTGGTCAAACTGACCAGGAGGTCAGGCAGGTTATTCCAGTACGGAAATTATGCCAGTGATTTATTATTTTTTGTTGCCAGATGAAGGCTAATTAAAGTTTAATAATGAAATTTAGACACGAAGGTGAAAATGTGATAAAACTCACCCGCATGTGTAATGAAAGATTATCGTCTCTCTCTCATTCTCCCTCTCTCTCTTTCTCTCTCTCTCTCTTGCTCTCTCCCTCCCTCTCCCTCTTTTTCCCTCTCTTTCTCCCCCTCTCTCTTTGTCTCTCTCTCTCTCTCTCTCCATCCCTCCCTCTCTCCCTCTCTCTCTCACCCCCCCTCTCTCCCTCCCTCTCTCTCACCCTATCTCTTCCTCTCTCTTTCTCTCTCTCTCACCCTATCTCTCTCCCTCTCTCGCCCTCCCTCTCTCTCTGTGATTAGTTGATTACGGAACAGGCGACCCTCTCCCTGCCCCGTGGGGCCGAGGTCACCGGACGGTGTGCGAGCGCCGAGGCCGAGCTGCAGGCCACGTGGCAGAACGGCGCGTACACCCTCCGCATCTTCTTCGTCAAGGTGGGCGACGGTATAAAATGATGGTTTTACGTTGACGTGTTCCGGGGTTCACGTTCGCGTGTCTGTGTCGGGTCCAGGAGACGCGCAGCGTGGAGAAGAAGGACGGGCGGCAGCAGGAGGCCGAGCTGTGGAAGATCAGCAAAGTTCAGCTGGTGTACGACACGTCGGAGACGACGCACTTCATCAACGCCTACAACCGTGAGGATGATGATGATGCTGAACGTATCGTGTATGGTCTGCCGTAGCAGTGGGATGATGGACGTTACGCCGGCGTTATAATGCTGTTATAATTACTGTAGATGAACATGAAATCGGTCCCTTCAGGACTGCCGGGCCCGTACTGCGGTAAAAGTGACGCGGTTGCTGCGGATATTTTGTCGTTGTTGTTGTTGGCCTGTCGGTGCGAGGCGCCGCGTACGGTGTTTATTGGACGTGTAGCATCTCCCCCTTGGCGTGTGTTGCAGCCGGGAAGCACACGGCCAGCTCCCACCGCCTCTCTGCCTTCGCCACGCCCGCCGGCCGCTCGTACGTCTGCGCGGCCACCCAGACCCTCACGCTCATCTCCAGCGACCACCAGAAGGGCGTCACCGTCTCCGTCTCCGAGACCCGGCTCCAGCCCTTCGACATCACCAGCGACTTCGTGTTCAGCGAAGGTAGATACGGCCTAATACCCCGTAGGGCAGGTAACTGGACCTGTGTCTGGCTGTGTGTCTCTGACTGACAGTGGGGCAGTGGCGGTTAATCAGAAGGTTGCCGGTTCGAATCCCGCCAAGGTGCCACTGAGCAAAGCACCGTCCCCACACACTGCTCCCCGGGCGCCTGTCATGGCTGCCCACCGCTCACCGAGGGTGATGGGATAAATGCAGAGGACACATTTCACTGTGTGCACTGTGTGCTGTGCTGCTGTGTATCACATGTGACAATCACTTCACTTTACATGTGCCGCCATACAATGCCATTTGCCGCATCCTCGCATGTATGCGAATTTCAGTTGCAACACCTACATCCTCCTTCATGCCGAGGGCCCGGTCAGAATCCGGCCGCGCCGCGGCGCCGTATCCAATCACGGCGCTTCATGTGTTCAGGCCGAGGGAGGCGTCATTATCTTGCCGTGATTACGGTGATCGATATGTGTGGGCTCTCCAAACAAAGGAGGGGGCCGCGGCTTTTTGCCGGACGTAGTTGTTGACCGCTTGGCCATAAAGCCGGAAAAAAAAAACGGCGTCAGAACACACAACCACGAAACACCATTTTAGCGGAGGAACAGAAACACACACGCACGACACACACACCGTCCCCATAAAACACGCCGATGGCCCGTGTCTCCAGGCTTCGCCTTATTTTGGTGCAGTGGTGATTTCTGGCACGTCCCCCCAGTGACCCGCTGTCTTCTGTATGAAAGTGGACGGGAAGTGTGAAGGCGCGGGGCTGCAGTGCGAGGAGGTCGTTACGGATTTACGGCCGAAGCCGCTCAAGCGGAGGCCTGTTGCTCGGCAGCGTGGTTTACTCTCCACGTCTTCTACTCTGACGCCAGGAGTCCCCGACACCGACAGCAGCAAATTATAAAAAATACACAAAATATGCTGGTTTTCCTACATCCTCCCATCCTCACATGGGATGGTGGTGGCCTTGTGGGTTGGACACTCGCCTATGAACCAGAAGACCACAAAGTCACAGGTTCAAATCCCACTTACTACCATTGTGTCCCTGAGCAAGACACTAAACCCAGAGTGTCTCCAGGGGGGGACTGTCCCTGTAACTACTGATTGTAAGTCGCTCTGGATAAGGGCGTCTGGTAAATACCGTACACACTCAGGGTTAAGTGTCTTGCTCAGGGACACAATGGTAGTAAGTGCGATTTGAACCCGGGTCTTCTGGTTCATAGGCCACTACGACACCTACATACCAGGAAAGTTAATGGAGGGCCATATGACATATTACTAGCACTGTAACCTCATGGAATGGTCGTCTGGGAGTCTTAAAGGGATTTCATGTCTGATGGGACATATATATATATATATATATATAAAATAATCCTCTTAACACTGTGGGAGAGCGGCACCTTTTCAACAGAGGAATGTTCTGGAACAGGATGTTGGGGCGGGGGGAGTGTGGAGGGAGCATGTGTGGGATCGGTCCACTGAACTCAGCTGGCAGATTAAGATGGCAGTGACAGATGACACAGAAAAGCCATACAAAAAAAAGACGAATGAATATGCATTACATCGTCATCACGCCATTGATAAATCGCTGGTAAAAAATCTCAATTTGATACTTAAAAAAAAAAATCTGAAGTTTTTATAGGCGCCTTTGTGCCGTCCGCCAGGATCCTGGATGTGTTCTGCTCATTTTGCTTCCATGCACCTGCAGCCTGAAAGTCTTCTGAAGTCGGTGGTGCATTATTAAACAATGTTTAAATATGGCCATACGATGCTTCTTAAGGACACAGATGCACGTTTGAATGCGCTTATGATGTATGCAATTCCTTCGTTGGTATGGCAACACTGGGATGTCACGGCCCTCGGCTCGCCGCTGGCGGATAACCGGACGATAAAAAGTGAAAGTGGTTGTTTTTGTCACTGTGGTGACCCTTGGTGACAGGCGCCCGGGGAGCCGTTGTGTGGGGACGGTGCTTTCGGGATTTGAACCCTTCAGTTCCTCACCCGCTAGAGGGAAAGTGGACTTTAATTTGCTTTTACAAAAAAAGAACAAGAAGAGCTGATCTGAAATATGGCAGCTGATTAAAAAAAACGACAATGTTTAAGTGGTGAAGTTAAGTTTCCGTTTCGTTGTCGCATCTGCAGCGTACAAATGCATCACCGACCAGAGGGAGCAGCTGGAGGAGACCCTCCCACTCATCCTGGGCCTAATTCTGGGGCTGATTATCGTCACCACCCTCACCATCTACCACTTCCACCTCAAGCTGACTGCGCAGCAACCTCAGCTCCCCAGGGACCGGTCCCTCTACAAAAACATGTGACGCCTTGGGGCTCGGCCGCGGGTTCAGTTAACAAGGCTACTGGTCCACACAAAAGTCCTCAGTATTTATGGATTCTTGTATGGTCTGAGAAGGTCTTAAAAATATCTATTTTTGTTTGTTTCGTTTGAAGACCACCCTCCACGCAATGTACTGTAAAATGCACAGCATTCTGTAAATTTATTTGTCTGAATTATTTGACATTCCATCATCTGTTGGTAACTGGCAAATGTGTGTGCGTGTGTGTGTGTGTGTGTGTGTGTGTGTGTGTGTGTGTGAAGGAAAGACTGAAAACTGGAAAAATATGAGGGTTACGGGTGGGTGTGAGAGTATAATATTTTCTGAATTACTATGCATAATGATGGAGAGACCTATAATGCAAAATATTATGTGTATAATTCTGTTCAGTTGAATTAAACATTTATTAGGTGTCATTTTTGGATCTATTCATTTGTATCTGTGGTAATTTTACTTGATAATGATAAGGTGTTCGTATGAAACAGAGCTATCAGTAACAATTCAATGATAGTAAATATTGTAATTGCCTATTTTTTTTATTAAAAACCAAATTCAAACAGTTCATCTAATGTTATGTACAGTCATCATAAAATATAAATATATATGTATAATATATATATTTTTATATATATTTCAGTGAATGTGACAAAACCAAATGGAGTAGCGAAATCGGCAGGGATTTGATGTACAACCTGTCAGAAAATAATTATTCTTTAGCCTTGCGAAACTTCTCAGCAGTAATAATCTTTACAGCGCATCGTTCACAGCAGTAGAAACACCATCACAAAGGCAATCAATAGCACCGGTCCTCCAGAGGAATCAATACTTGACTACAGCCTTTTTTTGGGGGCCTGATAGAAAGAAATGGAGTATTGATCTAGATGTTTGACTCCACGGTAATATACCATTAATCATATAAATCTTTATTTTTTTAAGTTTACAGGTACAAGGGAGTTTTGTCATAAGCAAGCACAATGAGGCTGAAAATCAGGAAGAAGTGAATATATGATGACCAATTTGGCAGTTAATGTTAAATGTTAGTGCTAAAAACAGGATTCTTCGATGACATGGATACAGAAGAAAAAACTAATAATAAGTATACCAAAAAAAAACAGTTGAAAAGTAAGATACAGTGTAAAAAAAGACACAGACAGTAACATGTAATACTGTACAATATTTGCATTTTTATTGAAACCAGCTTTACTGACACACATGCAATATCACTGTACAAGCGACACCACGGTTAGGTTAAATTATTCAACTTGAACATTTGTCAAGGTCTTTTTATTTATATTTTTTTTGCCAGTAGCAGAAATGCCCATATTTACAGGATCACAGTGGGTGATGGGAAAAGCAATATCTGAGCTCAGGTTACAGAGACGGTGGTTCACCAGTAGAGGTTCATCATATAAAAGGAACTTGTGGTTGGTGTGTGTGTGTTGGGGGGGTATAAGTATATAAATATATTGCTAAAGGTCTTTGATGAGGGCTTTCGAATGTGCAGGAATTGTTCATTGTAGTAGGTAGTGTCGGTGGTTTCGGCTGAAGGAAACCAAAATCCCCGCTAATCCTATTACGGTATACTGTGAGCTCCATGTGATTACATTTGAAGCAACGTTGTCGTGTTTGATACCACAGAAATTAGGAACGTGTACAGGGTATTGCTTGTATAACCAACATCACTCTCTGCAGCTATTCAAAAAATGAGAACAAAATGTAAAAAAAAGGCCACGCTACGCAAAAATAAACCTTCAGTTTGAAAAATAAATAATATTTTAAAACAGCATACAAAAAGTCTGGCATCACCCCTTTGCCCACACCGACTGGAAGTTCCTGTCTACAAATGTTAAAATAATAAATATCTTCAGGTTCCATTACCAGTTAAAGGTGGGTTAAATGAAGTTCTCTTGGTTTTCTCTTTGTCCAAAACTGGATTATAAACAGTAGGAAAGATCCGCCGCAGAAATTCTTGAGTTCTATTTAATACTGCCCATATCACAATGGTTTACGTCACAACAAAATACTGCCGGTTATAAAACTGTACAGAAAAAAAACAACAAAACGATTTGTCTAAAATACTTTTTTTTTTTTATTATTATTTCCACTGTTAGTGCGAGAAGAAAATGTGAAAAACAGAGTAACAGCCGTGCGTCCTGTGCATTGAGTGCCACCTCTGCGACCCTTAACTCAAGATGCCACGGTGAACAGCGAGCGGCGCAGCCCTTTGGCCTCGGTGGAAGAAAGACAGGCTTCGCTGCGTCCTCTAAGCTCTACTCAGTAGCTACTGTAGGTCTACACAGGGATGCACAGCCTAGACAGAGAAGAAAACTGCACCAGACGATCAGCCCCCCCACACGGGTTGGTTCACTTGACATCTAACAGCCTACTAAAGACTCGGAGTGGAACGTTCTCCCTGGGGGCCTGCAGACACTGCTGGACACGGTTCCTTTTTCCCCCAGTATTTGTATTGTCAGAAGCTTTCGTGTTGCTTTTTTATTTCCTCTAAACTACGCACGGTTACAGGTGTCAGTGTCATAATGTTTCCACAAGTTATATGTTGTTGACTTATATTGGTTGAATTAGTTCTCTTTGGGGGCTGAAGGTGTCACCGCCCTGCTGGTGGGAGGTCAGCGGTGCCTGTAGTGTCTCATGAGGGGCACAATGCAAGATGGTGGGCCTGAGAGCTTGAGGAAGGGGTGCTGCAGGAGCTCCTGGGCGGTGGCTCGCTGTGAGGGCTCCCTCACCAGCATTAAGTCCAGGAAAGCTCTCAGCACAGATGACACCTAAGTGTAAAAGAGTGGAAATCAGCCATAACCAGATTACATTTTTAAACAGAGGAAGTGAAAGTGATTGTTTTTGTCATTTCGAGCACCGCACATGGTGACACAATGAAATCCTCTGTGTCCTCTGCATTTAACCATCACCCTTGGTGAGCAGTGGGCAGCCATGACAGGTGCCTTGCATGGCACAGGCACCTCAGTGGCACCTTGGCAGTTCGGGATTCGAACCCGCAACCTTCCAGTTAAAAGTCCTTTGTTACCCACTAAGTCAGTATCATGAGACACGGTTTTCAGTTTTTAGCCTGGAAATCATAGAAATAAAAAGTTCCCTAAATTAACTATTGCAGAAAACCTCCATTTTATTTACCATGAAATAATGACCAGATCATCTCACTGTCACGCCCTGTCTGAGCCTCTTTCTCACACCTGTCTCTGTCACAGTTTTAAATGTGCATCATACCAAGCTTTAGTCTTAAGAATTACTCTTATGGCAATTTGTGGCAAGGAGTAATCCATCAGTTGAATGTTTTAGTAAGTCTATCAAACCAAGCCTGGTAAACTAAAATATAAAAAATGATGACAAATCATTTTGTCGTCCATTCTTCAGTTTATCCCACTGGTCTTACTTTATGGGACTCCTTTAGCCGAGGTGGCAGGTTGTCCCGTATTCGCCTCATTGCCTGTAGCGGGGGTTCATTGAAGTAAGGAGGCTCCCCGTCCACCATTTCAATCACCATGATACCAAGAGACCAGATATCCACCTACAAATTGAACAACAACAGATTACCAGATTATTGCTGACTCCATACCTGTTCTACCACATTGTTATTATTCCACATCATACACAATCAAGCAAGAATGTTATACTGATGCATTTGAAGAAAATGACAATTTAAAAATACAGCATATATATAAATACAAGCATTTCACTGCATATCATACCATGTATGACTATACGTGACAAATACATTTTGAATATATTATTTTGGTTATATGTTATATGGTGTGAAGCCCTTTCCACACAGTAGATTAACTCTTTCCCAATGGTGTATTTGATTTAATTATTCTCAGAGGTTCTTTAAAATGTCTTGTATTGCTATGGGTTGGTTTGTCTATGTATGTATGTACCTACCTCAGTTCCATAAGGCAACCTGGAGATGACCTCTGGTGCCATCCAGTACGGGGTCCCAACTAACGACTTTCGTTTAGGAACTTCTTTGGACACTTGTGCACAGAAGCCAAAGTCAGACAGCTTTATCTGAAGGCAAACAATAAAGAAAAACAAACAAAATACTGAACAAGGCCAGAAACATCTCACATCTTTTCTGGAACCCACTGAACATTTCCCTGCCAAGATCTAAAGGCCACTGTCTGTGACTGGTCATTAGCCATTGCTGTAGCACTGCGGTATAATGGGGTTGTATGTAGGGCGAATTTCAGAACAAATTAGCAATTAATTTGTCAAGCCTTCTCCTCCTAATTAGGAGGTATTGGCTCAGATTTAATTACTTGGAACTAGTTAATAATGTTTTTTCCACTCTCCTCTCTGTCTTTGTCATTTTTATACACCTTCACCTGTAATCAGAAACAATGTGCCAACCATTAATACAACAAGAGATAAAGATTTGACAATATTAAGGGTAATATAATAATTATTACAAAACATTTATTTTGTGCAACAAAATCACATATCAGCTGCAATATTTTTTGATTTATTACATGTTTATAAAGTAATGAACAGTTTACTGAATTTTATCTGAAACATGTATACAGCGGTTTCAGTCCATCTTTTGAGGACAACCACAGCTGCTTTCCCCAGTGCACGTTCTCATTTTCTTTCTCCATCATTAGTATCCAGGGCAGCATCTCGTAGTTGCAGCAGAAGACACTAAAACTAGCTGGAGGAACATTGCGTCTCATTAATGCATCTCCTTGGGCTGTTTTTTGTCATAAGCTTGATGAGTCTACGTCCACCATTGAGAGAGAAACATTGAGAGAAACATGCAGTATTAGCCTTAGTTTGCTAGCCGGAAGCAGAAAACTCTTTTGTTTTTCACATTGTCATGTATAAGACCACAAGCATATAATTATTTTAATATATAAAACTATAAGAATGAAAAGTGTTTGTATTGAACTGAGTGATAATGGGGTTTGACCTGTATTTGATTGTAAGGCAGGTGTAATATAGAAATGGCTGAACAAGCACAAGACTAAGATGGACATCCAGAGGAGGCTCATGACAGGTTGTCCATAAAAGCGCTGGCGCATGCATTCCCCTGGCGGGAGGTGTCTGCTGTCCTTACCCTGCCATCGCTTGTGAGGAGAATGGAGTCGCTCTTGATGTCGCGGTGGATGACGCCTTGTGTGTGGAGGTAGGAGAGGGCCTTCAGCACGGACAGACACACCGTGGCAATCTGCTCTTCATTCATTCTGCAGAGAGTGCCATGTTAGAGGAGCTCCATCAGCAACCTAAACCAACGTTTTCCATTTCATTTCTGCCATTTATGAGGCACCGTTAACCAGAGCGACTTACAATCAGTATTTACAGGGACAGTCCCCCCCGGAGACACTCAGGGTTAAGAGTCTTGCTCAGGGACACAATGGTAGTAAGTGGGGTTTAAACCCTTGACTTTGTGGTCTTCTGGTTCATTGGCGATTGTCTTACTCAGTAGGCTACATTCGCTGCAATTACTACATAGTTTAGGCAGCAGCTACATTCAGTGTGGTGAGTAGTTAAATTGCACATTTAGCAGTGAATTAATCATTATTAATCATGATTAATTCTTAAGATCCAATTTTGGGTGAATCTTAAATGTAGCCATTGTCTCTAGCTAGGAGGAATATTGCAACCATGTCATGGGACAGACCACATACGCGAAGAAAAAAAATGCATCTGCATCAATTGATGCAAGTTAAACATGTTAAATGTTTGTTATTAACAAATAATGCCTTCATCTTGACAAGAACAATTAACATATGGATTTATTTTCCAATTAGGAAAATAGACAGACTCTGTTATTCAGTAGTTACATTGAATGCAGTAACTACATGGAATTATGTCTGCATCAGCTGGGTCCTAGTGGTGGTAAGGAGTTACTAAATAAACATGTTTAGTTTGACTGGAATGCATAAAACAAGTCCTGCATACAACAGTCCTGCATTTCCTGACTCTGTAGGTCTGATTTGTACAAAGAGACTACTAGATCGGAACAAAAAAAAAAAAAACGGCCAAACGAGGACAATGGAAGTGGAAAGATGAAGACAAATGGCTCGGAAACGGAAGAACATTCTGTTTGAGCGAGCAGACGACTGTCTGTTGAGTGTGAACAGGAGGGCCAGCTGTCGAGGTTACTCCCCAGCCCCCCACTGTCCTGTCCCCTCGCTCATCTGCTCTGCCTGTGGGCTCACTGCTTCAGTCAGGAAAAATCCCGTCTTTTTCAGAGGACAGTCCTCATTCCCAGCACTGGGGTGTCTTTAATTACTCTGGCTGTACGTGAGTCCAAATTTTGCAAACAACAGGAGTTGAAGAGATTCTGCGGCATGAGGACTGCAGTCAGTGTGTTCTGTGTGTAAGAAATTCTCAGTTTTGTACGGTGCATACCAGCCTTAGACTTATCAATTACGAAGTCATCATTTCTGTAAAACTTGTTGTAAATGGGACCGTGCAAAAGATCTTAGTAAACTGCCAAACATTAAACAAGATCTGTGATCTTCTTTCTTTTTATTCATGTCTATAGACACTTTTTCCAGGTCCTGCTTAAAATATCATACCAGGCTGTCTAGATATCAGTGCAATTTACCGCGGGAGTCTTAATTTTCTGCAGAAAAATTCCGACACACAAAACTTCATTCTCAGGTCAGTCCTGCTTGGGGATTGTTCACTAATGTCGCAATCTTTAGCTTAAACGAAAGCGCTGAAAATCTATCCGCATGTTTGGTTTTGTATTGTTCCTGAGATTTTTATGTTCTTTGTCTCATCTCAGTTGTGACAGTAATGCTGTGTATAGTGCAAGGGTCACCAACACTGGTCCAGAATGCCACTCATGCAGCACATTTCGCCCTCAATGAGCACCCCGGATTCACCCTCCCTACTTATTACCACCCAGGTCTTGAGTTGAATCACGCGCGGTGTAACATGGAAAGATCTAAGCTGTGCAGGGCTGGTGCCTCCTGGAGTTGGTAACCCCTGATATAGCGTGAAGATGTAATCTTGTGCAGCGCTGCTTCCTCCACAACAACCGTAACGCCACGAGCCAAGAGGACGGGGCATGAAGAAGAGGGCACCCGCTAATGTGGGACATGCAGGCGCTAAACAATAGCAAGAGCAGTCACGATGACGAATGCTGCGGCGCTGAATGGAAACGTCTGCGAGTCGTGAGCCCCCCACGCGCACCAGCGGCTCAGTGGGTGAGCGACGGAGGAGGAAAACAGTCTGATACTGACAATGCCTATCATAGCTTCATGCTTTCCAGTGGGATTGTGAGCTGCTGAATACAAGCTGTAATCATGAAATAGTCAGTACAGTAACATTCGGTATGTAATAATTCGACTAAATTATTCAACTATAAAAAAACAGCTTGTAATGACATTTGTGTGGGTGTTAGAAGGATATTATAAAATTATACAGAGCTATAGAGCACAAAGAACTATAAGATATTGTGGTATCTGTGATTTCACTTAGACTTTTTCTTGTTAAAAATCACTTTAGTCACAAAATTGTGAATCCTTTCCCTCTCCCACAGTGAAGCAAGACCTCCACTCGTATGCCGTGTACAGAGGTTTCCATCAGAACCTCCAACCGTCAGCCAAGAAGGCTGAACATACTCCTCCTCAGAGGCTAATGAAGTGTCTGCTGCCGCTCTCATGACTTCACACTGAAAGGGGGCGCCTGTCCTCGTGAAAGCCTGCAATTAGAATCCTCGCCATGCAAAAAAAAAAGAGCGCCAATGACTGTAATTACGCGTGCGGTTTAAGAATGCTTAGTTTGCGGAGGCTGGTGTGCACCAAACTCCCGAGGTGAAGCATTTGCTCAAAGTTTAGAAACATGGAAATATTCTTTTAATTTCTACAACTAGGAAAATGGCTTTAACAAGATATGACTAAATCAATACTTCCACCCCTGGGTGTACCACGAACCGGAGGATGGCCCATTTATGTTGGTGCTACGAAAGAATTGCAGATGCCATGTTAGATGACACATGACATATATATCATTAATCATTATACACACATATACACACACATATATATATAACATTAACTGCATAAACCCAAATGTTTGGGTTTCAGCTATAAATATATAACTGTGAAATTATGCATTTCTCATGCACCTGCTCTGTAATTAATTTTATTTGTAAATTTTAGTTTATTATGTAAAATTCATCTCTATGTTAAGCAGTGTCTGATTGCACCAAAGCAATAGGGGCCAAAATAAAAATGTATTGTCCCTGAATAGAATCATAATCCATTTATCTAGATACATACCTGATTCTCTAAGGAACCCAACTAATATTTATATATTTCAGTACATTAAGGTGTCATGATGGTTCTTGTGATGAACATTGGTGCAGAACAGACAAGCAACACTCTTTGTATTCATTTTTTTCAATAGGCAATATATTATTATCACTAGATTAGATTTTCTAAATGTTGGTAGTACAATAATAGTCAGCCCTAATTTTTTTTAGCCCTATTGCTTACCTTGTATGAGTGACAATATCCGTCAAGGCTCCGCCTTCCAGAAACTCCATGACTACCCATAGTTCATCGCCAACCAAGTAGCTATTGTACATGTCCACGACATTTTCATGATGGTAATCCCTCATAATGACAACCTGAGAACAGAGAATAACATTTACAAGAAAAATAAATGCATTGTATTCTATTAATGCACAAATACCATCAGACTTCACCATATTTCGAAATTTGGAAAGCTTTCATCCTTGAAGGCAAAAAAAAAACAGAAGCAATGTTTGTAATCCTGTTTGTGTTTTTTTGAGAAAATGAGATTAGCAATCTGGTGAGTCACTGGTTTGGTTTGAGAGGAATTTTGAGGTGAGAACAACTCCAGCAAGCCTCCTGATCACAAAGCGGATTCCGCATAAACAAGAGGACATTATTTTCCCTGTGGTTTGACTTTGAAATCTGACCAAGTGGATTAGCAGCAGAAAATTAATTTCTCGTTCATTTTTTCTCATTATATGAAACACCCACTCGTTTGGCAGCTCACCCTCTACCTATCACCAAAAACATACCCTGTGACACGCTCATACACACAAATCTAATGACTCACGCGCGCCTGACCACAGCTCCGCTGAATAACTCCTACACACGCCAAACTACGGCTCTCACCTCATTGAAGAGCAGCTCGCGCCGCTGCTGCTTCCGCAGGTCCATCTTCTTCACGGCCACCTGCTTGCCGCTGTGCTTCTCCGTGGCGATGCACACGATGCCGGTGGAGCCCTCGCCGATCTTCAGGAAGTTGTCCAGGTACTCGCGGGGGTCGCCGGGGTTCACCACCAGCTGCAGCGCCGCGCGGAACTGCTCGTGCGAGACCCGCGATGGCGCCTGCTCCGAGGACGAGCCCCAGCTGGGTGGAGGGTAGGCCCCTGGGGGGATGTAGGGGGACGACGGCTGGGAGTGAGCCCCCTGCGGGGTGTAAGGTGGGCTGGGCTGCAATGGAGGGTGGTGGTAGGGTGAAGGTTTGAAGTGGAAGGGTGGTGGGTACTGGAAGCTGGAGGGGAAGCCAGGCTTCGGGTGGCCCTGAGGTAGCTTGAAGGGCCCACGTGGGTATGTGTCGGCTCCCGGGACCTGTGGGCTTCCGTCCCGTGACGTTCTGTCAAATTCACTCTGCAAAAGAAACAGAAATTTATATAAGAAAATTGTGCATTTAAGAAAATCCTTGGTGCAGGATTCTAAAGAAACTTGAATCAAGCACATTCTGCCCTTCAGACAGAACAAATGCTTTATCATTAACACAGTGCAGTGATTTTCAAGCACCTAATTTATCAAGGAGCTAATGCTTTCTGGGGGGTGACGCCCACCACAGCGGATGGAAGGTAGTAATAAGCCAAAAGCAGCTTCTGGGGATTGCCAGTCTGCTCAAAGTAAGTCTAATAATTTGACACAAGAAATTGTTGTTTTTCTCTGGATTATTGTGGATGAAAATCTTATCGTTGGACAGCACTAACTTGCAAATGTCTGTTTTTATTTCTTCTGTAGGTGCCAAGATGTTCTGGCAGTCACTTAATTCCCCAGGAAACGGGGCACTGCAACAAATGTCTACTGAAAAGACACCAGTTTTTAGTTGATATGCTCCATCATCATGCACCATATGCACTGTGAAATGAAACCTGAGGTGAAAATACTGCATTGTACGACAGATTTATCTCAAGGCTCCGTTCTCCGCCCGAATGCAGTTTAAACCTCAAGACACTGTTGTGTGATGAAAGTCTAACATTAAAGCAGCGGTGGTTTCAGGTTGTAAGTGGGTGGCCTAGAGTGTAAAGAAGGGGAGACATAATTGGAAGGTGTCTTGTCATGGCTGCCCACTGCTCACTAAGGGTGTGCTGCAGTGTCTTCACTTTCACTTCACATGAGTTCTTCACATAACAGTGGCTCAGCTTCTGGCTGCAAATTTTTTAGCATAAATATAAAATATATTTTGGCTACTGGTTTCGACATTCTACAGCAAAAAAAAAACACAAATGTAGAGTTCAGTTGAAACTGCTGAAACTCAGATTTAACTAAAAATGTCTCCGAACTGTCACTGCATGTAGCACTGAATCTTATCCAATGTTGAAAACCTGTATTTAGTACAATTATATAGAGAAATTCATCAGCATTTGTTCTACCCATCTCTAGGACACCCACTCCATGTCTTTGTTCCATGTAGCTCTCATGACTGAAAAATAAAGTGCTAAATAGTTAGTTACTGCATATCATATATTTAGGTGCTATGCATGGTGCTTTTTCCTATAGTGGCTCCTATAGGGCTTTAAATGGGGTCTCTGTATCATGCCAAACAATGCACAAAACCACAAATTTTATAATCACCATGCTGCGTCAGAGGCTACAGTAAATACACACACATTTTGTGGTAGTACAACGTTTTATATATTTTTTTATGTCATGGGTTACATCGCATCCCAATTATTATGTAATGATCACAGTTCACATCAGGCCTCTAAACAAGAGTCCTCCCTTTCGTTAGAACTGCCCCGTTCAGCAAGTGATCACACCTCCCCGGATGGGTGCTAAATTAAATTAGACCCGCCACGCCCACTGAACACAAATTCCTCATGACAGGATGCGACCTACGCTCAAAATACCTTTTGATGAGAGCATTTGAGCGGCGCATCCCAAATGCGTAGCCTGCGGTGTCGGGACTGCTCATAATTACGCCAGTGGAATCCTTTAATCAATCATCTTCTCCAGAGGTGCTGGCGAGAAGGAGTCCCGAGACCCCCTTTTCTGCGCCGCGCGGCTATCGTTTGCCAGCGCCGGCACCGCTGGCTGGCTGTCAGCCAGGGGTCTCCTGATCCATGTTCGTTAAACGCACATTAATCTGAATTTGGCAGTGTAATCAACAACCCAAGTGAAGTGTGAAATTGAATTCTGCGGTGGAACATCGTGCGGCCGTTTTTATGCAAAGGCTGCAGAAAAGGAAAAGTGCCGCAACATCAATTTGTCGCCATGAGCTGCGGCACTTGCTCCCCGGTGTGTGTGTGTGTGTGTGTGTGTGTGTGGGTGTGTGTGTGTGTGTGTGTGTGTGTGTAAAGGAGTGAATGGAGTGTGCATTACTCCCCGAGCTGTCAACTTTTACACCAAACCCACCAGTTCACAATAGCAACAGAAGAAGGAAAAAAAGAACCCTTTGCTCAATAAAAGGGTTTATTACAAAGTGTCTGAGCCTAGATGAATGGGGAAATGCTTACACTGCACACAGCAGAATAACTGCTAATTACTACCCAACTCGATTATTATCAACCTATAAAACGTGCTGCAGCCATGAACACATCAGTTCAGATGTCATAGTACTGTAATAGGTCCATCTTTGGAATTAAACAAATGTGTATTGCAATGGAATTGACACTTGGACAGAATTATGATGACCGGCAGCAGTTATAATTATGAAGGGCAAACATTCCCCAATTACAATCTGCGCCAAATGCACTATTTTTCATGACATGCATTTACTGATGCATCTAAAAAAATTCATGAAATTCTAAGCTGTATATAGATATAGACTGTAATGATACAGACTGTAATGATCATTGTCTAATGATTTGTTACGGTGCCTTGAGCTGGAAAGGACAGCGAGGTCCCTGGACAAATCCCTTATTGGAAGAGGTGGCTTTTTCAGGGTTACTCCATTACAGCATTTCTTTCGCGTGGGTTCCGTCCCCCACGCTTCACTGGAGCCCTTCGCTGGGTGCAGCTGCTCTGGGGTCACTTGTCTACCAAACTTCATCTCCAACGAAATGGCAGTCCAGCCTAGACGGGGCGAACCCAGCATACAGGGTTTTAATTTGTTCTGGCCTCAATATCTTATGTTTTTGGCCAACTGCATCCACTGTTTTTTAAGATCCTTTTTTTTTTTTAAAGATTTGCACCATGCCTGTCAATGCAAATAATGGTCAAACACCACACTTCACATTGCTGTTGATTAAGCATCCATGTGTGGCGTTTAACACACGAGGTGTAATCAGTCACCGTTCCACTCTATTTCATACCTTTACTGGCTCAAATCATTTCATAATTTCAGCAAGCAAGTTGCAGGACGGGATACTGCATGTTTGGCATGGTCACACCTTCTGAGATGTCCCAGGGGTATTTCAAACATGAGGAAAAAATGAGGGAAAAAAATGAGGAAAGGCAGAAGGAGGTTTAATGCCCTTTTAAACAAGTTATAAGCTTGTGTCTGTATTCGGTCCGGAAGGGGTAACTCCAACTCCCCTGTCCTGTGTTCTTGTAATAACCCCCCTGTCTTGTGATGTCGTGCGTATGCGTCCTCTTTCCCTCGTTTAGCAAAAGAAATATTGAAAGTCTTGCAGTGAAGATAAAGTGCAGTAAAGGAGGTAAGAAGGTTAACATTGCTGTGGTTTAATTGTCCAACTATTACTACTGTAGTACTACTGGTATAGGAACAATATCAACAACATAATAATCATACAAGTAGTGCAATTTGAGTGTTGTGCCACTACACATGGATGCCACAGCAGAAACAGTCACAGTATGGCGACAGAGGTTCGAATTGTATAGAGTGAATTACATTTACATTACATTTACATTTACATTAACAGCATTTTTCAGACGCCCTTATCCAGAACGACTTACAATCAGTAGTTACAGGGACAGTCCCCCCTGGAGCAATTTAGGGTTAAGTGTCTTGCTCAGGGACACAATAGTAGTAAGTGGGATTTGAACCTGGGTCTTCTGGTTCATAGGCGAGTGTGTTACCCACTAGGCTACTACCACCCTGTGAATCCAAGGACCTTTTTTGGATCCTAAAATATTTCTTATGTCTATTGATAATAAAATACTTTAAATATTAAGCATGAATCATAATACGTTCCTGAGACATGGTTTAAAGACTTAAGGCCACTGGTACACCATTTGGCACTGGTTTTACTTTTCTGCATGAAACACAGCAACCCTAATAATGTGACATTAGCGAACATGCCCCATGTCTTTAGCTGCAGTAAAATATGGGCCTTTACATTCTGCAGCATATAAAAAACAAAAAAAAACAAAATTGGGTTTACTGATTCTTGTTTTTGCATGTTGTTTTGCATGTTTTCAGATTGAAAAATTCCAACCAACCATCTGTGTAAGCTTACGTGCAAAAAGGATGTCCAAAAGAAACATCCTAAAGCCCTAACCCCTGGGACTGCACTAGCTTGCCCGTCTCCTGCTCTCGGATGAACCGCCGTTATCGCCGTGATTGCTAGTGTTCCGTTAATTGATTTCTGCGGCCCGCTCATAAAAAGTAATTCTGCGCCTCTGGCAGGCCAGCCCTCGTTCGCCGGAGAGTAGATTAAGCGGTGACACGAGATCCATCACTGAGCCGGCGCCGTTGGTGCACTCCTGCACCACGGCCCGAGGAGAGATGCGGCAGAGGAGATAATACCGTATCAGCGTGCCATGTGAGTGAGCGAGGGGGGATACGGAGGTGAACACGATCCTGGACAATACACCCACGGGCCTAAACTGCACCAGTCTGCCAGTTACACTACAATCGGTCAGCACGTGCCAAACCACCGGTAATATATTTCAGTAATAGTGTTATAAATGCACACTGAGGGGCATTAAGCAGCAACCTACAGCATAATACGTCCATTTAACACTTCTGACTGAGGTTTTATGGAGGCTTATTCACTTTCACGAAACAGTGACCTTCCTTTCTCCCTCTCTGGGATGTATTAACCTCAGGCCTAATCACACTGACTGAATAAGACCATTCAGAGTCTGCAGCTCTTGGAACAGAGTGTGCTAGTTCCCAAAGTGCTCAATAAAGTGCTTTGCTCATTAAAATTTGTAAGATGGTCTACAAATTTTATACTGTATGTAAACATAATTTTTAAATAAAAAAATTATGTAACACATGCGGTATAAGTGCATGTGATGAAAATTATATGAATTAAAATTGAGTTATGGGCATTACGGAGACAGAAATCTAGCAGCTAAAAATTATAATTTAATACACACACTAAATAAAAAGTAAAAAAATAAAAAGTAAATAAATTATGCACTACTACACACATATCTAATTGTTTTAATACGTGACATGAATTTTCATCTCTTCTGATGGCAAATCAATAGCTTCAGTACTCAATGGGGATGTTGCCATAATTACACTAGGTTGGCAGCAGAGAGACTTGGCATTGTTGCACCCATTCATACAAAATACCAAATCAGCGATGAAAATGCGTGGCCTTCATCATGTTTGGGAATGAGGAACACCCAGTCATTAATGGCTCATACAAGGGTAGTTATAATCAGCATATATTTATCAGAACACAGCACCAGGCGTGGCACATTGGGAGTGTTTTCTAATGCGACATCAAGAATACCTTCAGGATTGACCAAAATAAACAGAAGAAATCCATAAAACAAGGACTAATAATGAATTTATGAATGAAGTTTAAAATGGAAGGAGCCCAAAGTAAAGACAGACAACTCTAACACACCCTACGTCTTCATCATGGATTATTAAAAACACCTCCTGTCAATACTTCACATGTGTATAGTAGTTTAGTAGCAATATAGCTAGTAGGCTGGTTGTAGCCTGGTGGGTGAGACACCCGCCTATGAACCAGAAGACCACAAAGTCAAGGGTTTAAACACCACTTACTACCATTGTGTACCTGAGCAAGATACTTAACCCTGAGTATCTCCAGGGGGACTGTCCCTGTATCTACTGATTGTAAGGACGCCTGCTGTAAGTGCTGTAAATGTAATTGTAAGCTTGCTGACAGGCTGTCAGCAAATATCAGCAGGGATGAAATGTGATCTTTGTTATAGTTTTCTCTGGATCATATCTGCAAGCAAACCACACATGGAGATGGATTATAAATCAATCTGACATTCGTAAACACTCCCCGTGCACTGTCTTGTATAGTGCCTTAAAGATATACCCCTTTTCTGTGGGACATATTTTAGGAAAGCTATCGAGGGGAAGGGAGAAAACATTACCTTCCCAATGACTTGTGTTGCAATGATAGTCTCCGAGAGGCGTGGATATGTGTACGAGCTGTAGGGGTGTCCCTGCGGCGTGGTCTTGAAAGCACCGATGCCATAGGGCAAGTTGGGCTCCTGCAGACCCGAGCCGGAGCGCGACCGCTGTCGAATGGCAGGCTGCGGACTCGTCTGTGTTATGTATGATGACTTTGGCCGCTTGTCGTAGTCGTCCCTCAGTCCGGCACCATAGGCTCCGCCTGGCCAGTCTCCATCTGGGTAGCTGGTCTGCTCGCTGTGGAGAGAAACCCGTGAGGGCGTTCCCAGAGGCTGTTCCCGGTAGTCCTGGCTGGAGGAGCCCCCCAGAGATGCTCGGTAGTAGCCCCTACTGGCCCCCATCACGGCCTCATCCGTTGACAAGCGGACCTTGGACTCCAGGTAGGTATGATAGTCCGGAGGCATCTTGGCATAGTCAGATGACTTCTGGGGCATGGCATCTGGGTAGAAGGGACTCCGGATGGCGTGGCCATTTTGCTTGACTGAGAAGCGGTAGTGCCGCCCCACAGCCCACTCACCATCATAGCCACCTTTCTCCCGGTATGGCTCCAAGGAGAAGTCTTTGGAACTGTCCAGGTCACAGGAGTACCGGGCGTAGTAGTGGCTGAAACCATTCTCCTCTGGTGTGGCGGCATTGGCTTTAGCCACAGAAGCCGATTGCTGCTTACCGCCGCTGGCATGGTGGGCTCCCGGTGGACTCTCCTTCCGGAGCGAGTTGGACCGGGTCACAGAGATGTTGTCAAACTCCTCCAGCAAACCGTTGATCGATGCATCCTTGGGCGGGCGGCTCCCTCGAACGATAGTCTGCAAAAAGGAGAGAGCGAACAGTAAGTGATCCCACCACATCTGGCTCTTGCCTGGAGCTGATGAGGGGATGGGAGGGTAAGTTCTAACAGCAGGGCAATGTTGGCATCTCAACAAGCAATGATGGTCTCCACCACAACAAGCTGAACTCAGCTCTGTTGTCGCTCTTGGTTATGTGCATGCTAGATGTTTAGCAGCATCATGTAATGCAGGGGATTGTTGGAAATTCAAACATTACATTTCTAAACAAAGTGCCGCACAGATTTCCGTAAACAGATTAACATAAAGTAGTTAAGACCCACACTATTAATCTCGTCATTTGGGAGTATTAGCAGTGCATTTAATGCAGCCAAAAACAAACGAGGGCACTGCTCAGCCCATCCTACACTTTAAGAGCATTTCCCATCAGCAACATGACTCAATGAAAAGCATTTTAACACCAAAAAAAAAACAAAACATATTTTTAATCCCAAAATGCCTTGAAGAGCATTGTGCAGTACAAGTAGTGAGCAGAGACTCAATGACACAACATCTGTACAAGGTCAACATAGAAAAGAAGTGATAGTGACGAGCCTCGTTGCTATGTGTTCCGAGAGGTCCCATCATAGCGTGTGGTGCTGTCATATTAACAACACGAATGGCCAATCAATACAGTTGCACCCAGTGGTTTTTCTATTGACTTCTCACGCTAATTAGGTAAGATTCATTTTTTCGAATTTTTGAAACCACAGTCACACATTTAAGAAACATTTTTTCCTTCCAGGAATGTGAATTTGAAATTCAACCTCCAGACCCGGTTGACATCTACCTGGTACATCCGCTGAGGCTTGATATCCCCAACCACAGGATATTGAGTTTGTCACATCAATATCATCGTGCAAGGTCTTTTCCATTAGTAGCTAACAATTTGGATGCAAGGGTGCAATCACATGACACAGTGTAACGCGATGCCATAATCGGTCTCAACCCAGGGTCTCACCACCACCGCAACAAGGAGCTCAACATTTCATATAATTAACTAGAACAAGCCAATGAATGGAAATAATTTGCCTCAGCAAAAAAAGTGCTTCTTTAAAAGTCTTTCCTAAAAATGTTTGAAATATGTCTCCAATATAGAACCAGTTTAATTTGCTTGAAAGAAATACAATGAAATACACTGACTCATGAATTTGCCCCATATAGCATTTTAAGGTGTCTGGTCTATAAATATACAAGAGTCGAGGACATGTGGTGGCCATTTTCTACAAAATGAAATCTCTAATATCTATCTAATAATAGTTTTTTACAAAACTTGAATTTGACTTATGCCATCAAAGGTTTGTGACAGGGTGGTAGTAGCCTAGTGGGTAACGTGTCTGCCCTTGAATCAGAAGACCCAGGTTCAACCCCACTTACTACCATTGTGTCCCTGAGCAAGACACTTAACCCCGAGTCCCTGTAACTCTGGACAATTGCATCTGATAAGTGCTGTACATGTAAATTTAAATGTAATAAGAGTTAAGCCGGACCACTCCAGTGCGTGATGTATTTTCATTAGTCAGCTGTGGGTAGCTTTAGTGTCCTGTACGAGCACTCTCGCCCAGTTTTAGTGTAGTTTGTTACTGGGGGGAGGGGTCGGGGGAGAAAGTTCTGAGCACAAATCGATGGACTTCGAGCCGCCTCGACGGTGAGCAGCGAGAGGTGGCAAGAGTGATGGTGATGTGGGGGCAAGGTTAATTACGTGCCACATCACTGTCAAGCGTACAAATCAAAGTTGGGAGGGAAGATTAATTTAAATCAGGACTTGATACTTTGGAAAGTGAGTATATAATTCTCCCTCTCTCTCTTTCTCTCTCTGTCTAATTCAATTTACCAATTTTTTTCCCTTTCTTCATGTCTCTCACAAAACCTCTCTCCCTATTTCCCTCTCTCACTCATCGCCCTCGTTGCTTTGTGTTCATCTTCCCCAGTGTTGCTGCCGGCCGCGCCGTGACAGCAGCCATATTTCACCGGAGCGGCGTCTCCGGCCTGTCCCGCGGTGATAAGCTGTAATAGATCCGCCTCCTCGCTGTCGTTCATTTCAAGGTAAGCAAGGTGAGGGGCCAAAGGAGCTGAGCAGGAGAGGGGCGTGGATGAAAAATCACTCTCCGGAAGATAAGCGAGGGTTAACCTTGGTCAAAAAGGGAGGGGGTGCTGGGTAATTAACGGTGTTGCCCTTGGTGTTACCGTACCCCATTGTTTCTCGCTTTGAGCCTGTGCTTTTCACTGGGGGTGGGGTTGTCTGCCACTGGGACGACCCTAAGACCTCAACAACCTCAAGTCCAATTCAACTCATCACACATGTCTGACATTTTGGACAGAATCTATTTCAAAATGTGGCAATTTTTCATGCGTTAAATTTCACTGAATTAAAAGTAAATAAGATTAAGTTTAAGATAAGATTAAGATAAGATTAATACACAAACAAATGTATTTAATGCAAGTAATAGTGTTAGAATTAGTATTCATTTTAAAGTGTACTGTATAAGGATATATAGGCATATATTTATATAGTTGTGGCAGCAGTGTTGGTGTACACTAAGCTACAGTAAGCTGATGACCTTTTTCTACTCGCCTAAAAAAAATCACAAAAACACTGAAAACGTCTAGAATTTCACTCATGCAAGAGTTGTTGTTATTCAGATTGCACTGTTTAATCACTTTTATTCAGATATTCTGGTAATGCTATTACACTTTTGCAGAAGATGTGCTGTGAGCGCTACAAAAATGTGTGGAGCCACACAGTCACGATTCCTCCTGCTGAAACAGCCATTACAGGCTCCAACACTACATTCACAAGTACCATTACTACTGGAACGCCTTTAATCACTTAAATCAGGGCACGCTTTTTAAAACCTGGATGTAAAGACATAAAATGTAAAGAACTCAATATTGTACCCTTTTTCTCAAAACACACAAAAAAAAGAAAATGATAAATGTTTCTTCATTTTAGGAAGCGTGATGATAATTTTGATTAACATGAGCATTTTGTCCATTGCCATTTATTGCATGCTTTTTAATTTCGACTCTGCTATCTGCCCTGGCAAAGTAATGTACACTCACAATGCTGAACAGTCTCTGAGTGACTGTAGAACTCTGGCTCCCTCTACTGTACATTGTATGTACAATTCAAGCTGGACCGCAGGAACACTAGGAATTCATTTCCTACTGACCGTGAAGACTAAATTTATAGTGAGTTGTAAATTTTTTGTTGAAGAGTAATTAAAAGTGCACAAATAGTATTCCATCCGGGCCTGTGAACATAAAATATGCGTGTAGCAAATTCATTTACTTTTACGGCACTTGGCATACTTACAAATGTGGAAGTGGCGGCTAGTGACTAAAGAAGTAGACTCGTAACTGAAGGGTTGCGGGTTCAAATCCTGATCCGCCAAGGTGCCACAGAGGTCCCCTTGAGCAAGGTACCATGCCCACGAACACAGATTTAGCTGTGTGCATGATGTGCTGTGCTTGCTGTGTAGCACAATGACAAAAACAACTTTTTTTTTTCATTCTGACCTTTTTGATCCCAACCAAACATACAAGACCGGTCAGCAAAGCAGCAATAAACATAAAAAATATGTTTGCACAGATTCACAAACTTCAAAATATGCCATTCGATTTCACTTGATGAGATCCAAACAAGCCTGTGTCCTGTGCATATAAATGCGTTTGCACACTAGAGGGCGCTGTGTAATAAATTCTCAGTCCAGTAAGATACCAAAGTGGTGGAGCGATTAGCGTCGTGGCCTCACATCTCCGAGGTTGTGAGTTCAAATCCAGGTTCAAACCCTGTGTGTAGAGTTTGTGTGCTCTCCCTACGTTGCTGTTGGTATTCCCCGGGTTCTCCTGTTTCCTCCCTCCATCCAAAGCCATGCATGCTAGTAAATTGGTGATTCTGAAGTGTCTGTAGGTGTGAGTGAGTGGACGGTGGTGTTCTTGCATCTACACTGTGTGCATAATTATTAGGCAAATGAGAATTTTGAGGATTAATTGTTATAATGAACAAATTCATTCTAACGGTCAATCCAAAACCTGAAACATGATTTTTTTTTGCAAAGGAAATGTGAGTGTGAACATTCTCTTTCATGATTTCACTTTTGTTAAAGTGAGAGCAATTACCAAACAACTCACGTAACAGTGATAATCCTGCCATTCATGGAATCTGTCAGTTTCTTCATCAGCTGAAGATCCACGTTTTGTGCTGCAGAAACTAGAGCCCAGATACCCGCAAGTTCTCCAAAGGGTTTCGGACAAAGGAGGAAAGGGAAACAAGTCATTATTCTTCCAGATGATTGTCTTAGCGCCATGTTACACGGGGCAGTGGTGGCCTAGCGGTTAAGGAAGCGGCCCCATAATAAGAAGATTGCCGGTTCGAATCCCGATCCACCAAGGTGCCACTGAGGTGCCACTGAGCAAAGCACCGTCCCAACACACTGCTCCCAGGCGCCTGTCATGGCTGCCCACTGCTCACTCAGGGTAATGGGTTAAATGCAGAGGACAAATTTCACTGTGTGCACCGTGTGCTGTGCTGCTGTGTATCACATGTGACAATCACTTCACTTTAAAAATTTTAACCCCCACTCATCGGACCTGCTTCAGTCTGACCGAAGAAGACATTTCCACTGCAGTCCAGCTCCCCCTTTCCACTTACGTTAGAATTCTGTCCATAGACTTCAGTTCAGCACCATCTTCCCCTAAAACTGTTTGAGAACCTTTGTCTGTAACTGGATACTGGACTTCCAACAACATCTCCAGCACCATCAGTGTTCTCAGCCCACTGCTGTTCACTCTCATGCACTGCCCTGCACAGCTCTAACCACATCATCAACGTCTCTGACACGACTGTGGTGGCGCTCATCAGTGATGAGGCTCAGAAGCAGGCGTAGTGGTGCAGCGAGAACAACCTGTTACTGAACGAGGAGAAAACCAAGGAGATGATAGTTTATTTCAGGAAATCTTGCCCCACCCACACACCATCCACAGCTCCACGGTAGAGACTGTAAACCAAATTCCAGGGAGTTCACATCTCGGACGACCTCACCTGGACCACCAGCACCACCTCCAAAAGCTGTGCAGCATCTCCACTTCCTGAAGTGGGCCAATCTTCCCCCACCCATCCTCACCGTCTTTTACAGGGACACCATCCTGACCAGCTGCATCTCTGTGGTTTGGCAACTGCCAAGTTATTGACGTAAACCAGCTAAAACAGAGGCTGGCAGGATCACTGGAGCATCTCGCCCTCCACTACAGCAGATCTTCAACAAGCGCTGCTCCAGGAGGGCCTTCTGCATCGTGCCTGACCCTTCCCACCAGTCACACGGACTCTTCTCACTCCTCCCATTTGGCAGATGCAATCGTTGCATCGGGGCCACCACACTGCCGAACCCACTCCCTGCCCCCCCAATCCCCTCACCGCACACAAACACCCGTCACTGTCTCGTGGTGACACATGCAGCTTTATGGACCACAAACCCATTCTCAGGAATCTTGTCCATGTCAAACTTAAAAGTTTACATATCATTATTACACTTCTAGCTTTAAGTACATAGTTATTAATGCTTTTTATTTATGCCTACTCCATGTAAATCTGCCAACTCTGTGTCCTATTTGTTCTCGTCTCACTGTAACTGGAGCCTCGTTGTATCGTCCTGCTGTATTTCTAGCTAAGATGACAATAAACTCTACTTTGACTTTGACTTCCATCTTCAAGACCTTTACTGGCCAGCCGTGCAGTGGAGTACTTTAATGCATCTGATGGTTGCATTGTCCTGCATTGAAATCATGGTCTGCTTGAAGAAAGTGTCTTCTAAAAACTGCACGAAGGTTTTCAAGTTGATTTTGAGCCCATCCAGCTAGCTGATCAATGATCAGCACCTCACCTCCACATTGTTGCTATCTGATTTGAGGTGGAGCTCTGTGCCCTTCCAGCCTCGGGCCCGTACATCTGGTCACATGCATCTCATCAGTCCATAAAACCTTTGAAAAATCTGTCTTGAGATGCAATTGGCCATTTAAGCTCATGCGTCTTGTTCGGTGGGGGTCGTGTTTCAGCCTTCCTCACCTTGACCATGTTTCTGAGAGCTGAATTTGTATTTCTGGTCACTACAAGTAGGTATCAGTTCTGGAATATGGTGGATAACCGGAGGATAATGGGCTCCTGGTAACTTCACGCTTGATTCTCCTCAATTCTTTTTTATCTAATCTCTGTTGACAATTTACATTTTGCATTTATTAGAAATCCTTATCCAGAGCGATTTAAAATCAGTAGTTACAGGGACAGTCCCCATGAAGACGCTCAGGGTTAAGTGTCTTTCTCAGGGAAAGTGGGATTTGGACCTGGGTCTTCTGGTTCACACGGTCAGTATGTTACCCTCTAGGCCACTACCACCACTGTTTGCAACAAAATGTTTGATTGTTCTAGAATCACATTCCAATATCTTAGTAATTTCAAGAGCGCTGCATCCCTCTAAAAGACGTAATAGTTGTGCACACCTTGATATAGGTCAGGGGTCGGCAACCTGCGGCTCTTTCATCCTTACACTGTGGCTCATACAGCTCCCACATTCATATTTGGTAAAAATAATAGATGCAGTGTTGTCTTCATTTTACATGTCAAAAGTAATTTGCGGCTCCCGGTGCTTTCTCTTTTGTGGAAACCAGGTTCAAACCGGTTCTTTGGGTGTTAGTTTGCCGACCCCTGGTATTGGATGTTGATCTCTTTAGGCCACACCCTCCCTCATTACACAAATACTCATCTCTTGAAATGCTTCAATCCAATAAGGGTTTATGTGGCTTGTAATATATGCATATAAATTATGGTATGGTATTTGTTATGCTTCATGTGACTTTTGTTATGCTTCTGATGCCACGTGGGCCTTTGCACAGAAGAATTTCACGCACATGCACTGTACCAGTGAAAAGTAATGAGACTATTGGAGCAATCAGCAATTAGTTGTCTGGTGACATTACGTTATCTTAATAAGAAATAAGAAATCTGTTCAATATTAACACATTAATTTAGCATGTTCTTTGTCTTCTGGATTGTAATGTGTAATTATTCAGGCCAACATGGTAATTTTGGAAGGGCTCCACGCTACAGTTCTCTGTAAAGTCACTAGGTGTCACTACAGTCTAATACACAAGAGCTGTCCCCATACAGATCCTCTCCCATCAGCATGGTTTAATTCTAACCCTTGCTAAATTAGGACCAGGCAATGGTGCATTAGTCAGGATGAACAAATTGAAAGAGTATCAATGCTGCATGCGGCAGGAGAGGTGCACTGGTTTAAAAAAGAGATTATGACCAAACAAGTGGTGTTAAAAAATGCAAAAATTGTGGAACCTTTATTTTGTCATTTGCTTCATTCCAACTCTGCCTACTATTATATCTATGATAATAGAATGGTTGAGTTGTAAAGAGTGGCTGCATGCCTGACCCCCACCCCTGACTACCTCACACATAAAGGCCTTTAGTGTGGCCTGAGCTGATGAATCGGCACTCCATGCTGAGTCATACCCACACGAACAAACCAAAAAGCCAGTGCACCAAAAAGAACAACTGGATATATACAGTACAGGCCAAACGTTTGGACACACCTTCTCATTCAATGTGTTTTCTTTATTTTCGTGACCATTTACATTGGTAGATTCTCACTGAAGTCATCAAAACTATGAATGAACACATGTGGAGTTATGTACTTAACAAAAAAAAAGTGAAATAACTGAAAACATGTTTTATATTCTAGTTTCTTCAAAATAGCCACCTTTTGCTCTGATTACTGTTTTGCACACTCTTGGCATTCTCTCAATGAGCTTCAAGAGGTTGTCACCTGAAATGGTTCTCCAACAGTCTTGAAGGAGTTCCCAGAGGTGTTTAGCACTTGTTGGCCCCTTTGCCTTCACTCTGCGGTCCAGCTCACCCCAAACCATCTCGATTGGGTTCAGGTCAGGTGACTGTGGAGGTCAGGTCTCCACTTTTTGTTAAGTACATAACTCCACATGTGTTCATTCATAGTTTTGATGCCTTTAGTGAGAATCTACCAATGTAAATGAAAATGTAAGAAAACACATTGAATGAGAAGGTGTGTCCAAACTTTTGGCCTGTACTGTACATCAATACGCACTGATGGCCTAGTGGTTTAGGAAGCGGCCCTGTAATCAGAAGGTTGCCAGTTCGATTCCCAATCCGCCAAGGTGCTACTGAGGTGCCACTGAGCAAAAGCACCGTCCCCACACACTGCTCCCCGGGCGCCTGTCATGGCTGCCCACTGCTCACCAAGGGTGATGGGTTAAAAGCAGAAGGCACATTGCAGTGTTTCACAATGACAATCACCTCAATTTCAATAGTATAACAGCAGCCAGTTCACCGACACATCCGGGTCGACCATGTATGCAGGTCAGCAGTTATTAGAAATATAAAATGTTGATTGAAAATGTGTCACTACAGTCTAATACACAAGAGCTAATTAGTTAGAGCTAAGAGTAACTTATTTCTTGTCTATGGCCAAGGGACAAGACAGCAGGAACTAAGTATTGCTGTACATGGCCACAGCAAAGCATTTATAGGATGACATTGTGTAATGACACTCGTCCATATCAAATGAGCCTACGGTGAAAGCGGAGTCGTAAAACGGAAACTATTTTCCTCTACTTGGTAAATGAACACTTGGTACAAAAATACCCCCCCGACAACTCAGGCAACAGCGGCTCATGATTCAGAAACATAAATCTATACACGTAACATGCCCCAATGCTGCAAGCAGTTCATAGTTACGTTCATTACTCCTTGGAGTGTGAGGTTAGGACAGTTCGCAGACCAGCTCGGAATGTAATGCGTGCCTGTTCTGCACTGCCGGTAGAATACAGCACCTTGTTGGATAAGAGTTTCATGGCTCGCCCATCTGGCTGGGTGGAGTGCAGAGCTGCTCCGTTTACGTGTCCCGTTCGCCTCACAGACCGCTCCGACCTACGTTCCAGCGGCGCCGATGGGAGCGCCCGGTCTCTCTGCACTTGCCGTCGTCTCCCTCACTTGCTCTGTGTGTGCCGTTGTCCCTCGTCTAAGCTACCGTGTGTGAGTGTGTCACCATAATTCACCCGCTGCAGCTGCCCACCGCACAGGGCCGGCGACTGTGCCCAGCGATCAGGTTTCCTCAGCATCGCATGCTACCGCCGGGGTGGCCCAGTAACAGGCCAGTACTGACCTACTCCCGGTCTCCTTGGTCTCCAGCCAGGAGGAAGGCCCTGGAACACAGTGGGTCAAGGCCCATTCACTGTACCGAGTGCAAGTACTCCGTTATCAATATATCTAATATATCCCTCAGCCTGATTCTGGACTTATGGATCCCTGTATTGTTCGATATATTCAGACTTTCATTCCATATATTCAGTTCCCTGTCAATATATATATTATTTATTTCTTGTTTGGCTTGATATATATATATATATATATATATGTGTGTGTGTGTGTATGTGTGTGTGTGTGTGTGTGTGTGTGTGTGTGTGTGTGTGTGTGTGTTTTTTTTTTTTTTTTAGATTTTTATTAATCTGTTCTAATATATGGGTCTTTTTCATAAAGTGCCAGTGAAATTAGGCTTCCTCGGCAACAATAATAAAATGAACCAACAAAAAAGGCAATTGTTAATTGCATACCAATTATTTGTCTGCTAAATTCCTTCATGTTGCAACCCTAGTTTCAGGATATTTTTAATCAAAAATACATAAAAATAATAGTGTCAATGTTTTCAGAAGGTCTGTCACCACAATTCTGGGTCTACTCATGCTGTAGGAGAGCTACACTCAAACTTGACTCTAATGACTCTAATAATTATTGTGTCCATAAGAAATGTTAATGACTGTACTAATTTCACACAAGTAGCAATATTTGGATGTGTTTCACAGTAAGCTTGTTGCTGACTGCAACGTTGCACATGTTATGCATATATTCGTACGCATGTGTATATGGATATGCATGTGACGTGTTTGTTGCCCTTTGGTGCACATGGGTCACTTCATAATGCTGACCAGTTCACACTTTAATCTGATTTTAGTCACATTTGAACAAATAATGTCTTTGGTTCAAACCAAAAAATTGGATTTGAGCATAAATCTGAATTAAGCAGGTCGGTGACTGTGGAGACATGGAGATTGAGAAAACGAGAGAAAGTGGCAAAGTTGCTTGAATGCCCTTCATCCCGTTCCCTCAATCACCTCGGTATGAGGACAACGCCCTATACAAAACTTGCATTAAACACTGACCCCCGTGACCTC
The DNA here is from genome assembly GCF_900700375.1 of Denticeps clupeoides. Lineage (NCBI taxonomy): Eukaryota > Metazoa > Chordata > Actinopteri > Clupeiformes > Denticipitidae > Denticeps > Denticeps clupeoides. The sequence goes on along the minus strand of NC_041720.1, from coordinate 13,532,205 downwards.
GCATGTAAACTCAGCGGCCAAGGCGGTCACGTTAGAGCTTGAAGCTCAGAACATTGAGATGCTGGTGGTGCAAGGTTCCCACAATAAAACAGCAAGCACAAGACCAGTTTATGTAGGTTGAGTCTAGACACGTAGACCGCATCTAGGCGAGTGGTGGTCAAAAAAAAAAAGAAAGGCAAATGTTTAGCGGCACTCATTCCAGCCGGTGAACTGTCGTCCTCTTTCCTCTGTCCTCGTCCGTTACCTCGGGAATGGCGCACAGACCGTCAGTCAACCAGAGGAAAGCAAACGCCAGTCATCTGTCACTGCTGCGACAGGGGGAAGGACACTAAGGCCGGCCAAGTGTTGCTAAAAATAGACCCTGCGAAAGGCCCAGTGACTCACACCATGCCCATAATAAGTACAACCATCAGCCCAGTAGTGCCACTTCTGCTGAACTTTACATGGTTGATTATGATTTTGGTTGATGTTGGAAAGGCAACACTTTTAGGTCAGATGTCTCCTGTAAAAGAGCTAAATAAAGTCAATTTAATTCATATTTATGTGTTTTTAGAAGCCAGTATAGTATGATCAAGATGTTGTAACAAGTATTACATACAAATACAAATATACGATTGGCAGAATGACAGTAGACCTTCGTTTTTTTTTTGCTCATTCAGGAACAATGTCTGCATAAACAAATTCATTTAAAAACACAATTTCCATAGTGTACAGGTTATTTGCAATAATCTAAGAAATTACAGTGATTCATTATTTGCCCGTATCGTCCACCCCAAGGGCTGAATTTTAACAGTCCTAAGAATGACGCAAATAAAGCATGTTTGCTAACATCTCTTCAGGTTCTAGTAAGCCCTAGCTTGCTAGCTGGAGGTATGTACCCAGCACTTTCTTGTAGAAGCACTTTGTGATGCAGGAGATCTACTGATATTACTGACTGCCGAGATGTTGGCGAACATGCCCCATGCAGTCTCTGCGCCAGTCTTAACATCATTATAATGCAACCCAAAATCTGAATTCTTTTGTGATACTTGGGCATAGGGTGACATGCAAATTTCTATCCTTTTTTTCTGTTGGCATGCACAAGATGTAATAACAATCAGAAGCATGCATGCAGCCCACATTCAAAACATTCTGTAAAGGCATATTCATCAAACCAGCTCCTACCATGCTCTTCGATCTTAATTGTAATGTTTATGAATTTAGATCTAACACAGTTATCCCCCATGACACATATATACGTGGCCAAGCAGTGGGGAAAGAAAAGAACTACTCAGAATAAAGCTGTTTTGTGACAGTGTGTAGTCAGAGAGGAAAATCAGAGAGGTCAGTGTATGGTAGGAAAAAAAAGGCATACTTTTCGCAACGGCGATTCGGACGACGGGGCTTTCTTGGGACATATCTGTGAAGAGAGCAAGAAAATTAATTTCTTGTTTCCCCTCTTCAAAGATATCTCCTATACTGCACAGTGCTGCATTAGGGTCTACCAGTCTAATACAAACATTGACACCTCCAATACCAACCATAGTGTAGCCGCCATCAGACCCTCTGGTGGCTTCTACATTTGCCAGCTGTACCGCACAGACTGTTCATAGGGTGCACAGTTCTAAATATATCACATACATATACACCATTGGCAGGCATGAATGTGTTTAAAATATCTCCTGTAATGAATTGATAATAAACATGGGTTACAAATCATTTTAACTACAGTACAGTTACATCAGGACATCAATTAACATTTTCATAATTCAAGGTTAAGTGTACGTGTTTGGGTGCCGTGATTCGGCGATTTGGCAGCACTTGTAATTTCAATGTGACTCAAAATGACAGCAGGACTGTTTCCATGCCAACAAAAGGACCTCAACAGGAGCTGAACTCCATGTATTATAGTCTGCATTAAATCAAAGGAGGAGGTGAACCACTTGTCACTGATTGCCCCTGAACGCAATTGGAACACAATTTGCGGTCCTCTGCAACGTAGCCCTTGTACCTAAGCAGTGCAGTCAGAATACTGACATGGCCACTAATCAATTCTACTTTTGATAAGACTTTGGCATCCCGAGCTAAATTACAATAATTCCAGATCACAAAGCATAAAACACAAGCTAGATTAGGTTATGCAGACTTTACCATTCCTCTCCATTCATATAGCATGTATTGGAATTAAACAGAATTTTATCAGTGATCATCATTAGCACCACCACAGACTCATTAATCTTAAATGTTCTAATTAATCTCAGTGAAGTCACTATTCAGTACACTGGCCAGGTGAACAGTAGCGGGGCACCGTGCGCACAGGATGGTACACCAGCAGGGGTCTCAGTGCACCTTTAAATCTGGGAGCTAGTTAACCGTCATTGCAACTAGAGGAAAGATTGGGCATGCCAGTCCCAGCCCAGCCACCTCAAACTGGTCCTGTCTCTTAAAACTGATATTGATGCATTTACATGAATACATAAAAATTTATATTTTTGTTTTTCCTCATATTAGCATTTCATGATACCTAGAGAATTTAGTGCTTTTTGCTATTGCACGGTGATCACTTTTCCCTTGATATTTATCTATCTGTGTATCTAGACAGATAGTCAAAATCCCCTGAGTCACTGAGGTACGATGAAATGAGAATGCTGACAGGGTACAAAGGGTACATGTCCCCGAAGGAAACAGACAGCGTCAGAAAGACAAAAGAGTCAGCACACTCAGGGGCGAATGAAAGAGAAAGTGGACCTGTGCACCTGGCCAGTGTAGGAGATTGCATTTAAAGGGTGACAGGAAAAGGAACATTCTGGAACATAGGGGCTCGAAGGTGAAGACTGGGGAAATAAAAGCATCCAATTCACCTTCATGGGGGCCAGCTGAATTGGAGTGATGTAAGATGGGTCCACCATGGGCTTCGGCCGGTTGGCTGTGTCGGCCAGCAGGCTCTGCCATTGCTGAGGCAGTCCGGTGAACTTCTGCTCGCGCGGGTCGAAGCCCGTGTGCACGCGATGCTCGAAGTTGGAGGGGGCCGATATCTCCAGCCTCTTCTTCTTTTTTCCAAACATGTTGGAAAACCCGGACAAACCTGGAACAGGAAGCACGACCGACAGTGTTATTAGCCTGATGAATTAACCAAATTCTTGATATGTTTACATTTATATTTGTGGCATTTGGAAGACGCCCTTATCCAGAGCGACTTACAACGTGCTTTCAAGTTACCATCAATGAAGTGATCAGTTCTGGTTCATTAGGACCCCCAACTATGAATACAATCTTTTTATTCACTCTTATTGTAGATTCTGTACACAAGTTCGACAATAAGAAGTTTACAAGTTCATCTAAATATTCTCTAAAGAGGAAGGTCTTGAAAATACTCAGTGACTGAGCTGTTCTGACCTCGAGGGGAATTCATTCCACCACCGAGGGGCCAAGACAGAGAAGAGTCTAGATGAGTGTCTTCCTTTTACCTTCAGAGATGGAGGGACCAGGCGAGCAGTACTGGAGGCTCGGAGTATACGAGGTGCAGTGCGAGGTGTAATAAGGGCTGTGAGGTAGGATGGTGCTACTCCATGTTTGACTTTGTAGGCCAGCATCAGTATTTTGATCCTGATGCGTGCAGCTACTGGGAATGTAGCAGAGGGGCGGTGTGGGAAAATTTGGGAAGGTTGAAGATCAGTCGTGCTGCTGCATTTTGTATGAGTTGTAGAGGTCGGATGGTACATAGTGGTAGACCAGCTAGAAGGGAGTTGCAGTAATCCAGTCGTGAGATTACTAAGGACTGAACCAGTATCTGGGTGGCTTGTGTTGACAGATAAGGGCGGATTCGTCTGATATTGTAGAGAAGGGATCTACATGAGCGGGAAAGATTGCTGATGTGAGTCAAGAAGGAGAGTTGTTCTATCAAAATATAGTTACGTCATTAAGCCAGTACTGAAACATATGCTAACATTAGCTAATTTACCTTTGTATTTTGTATGCAGAATGACATCAGCACTTTTGTCTACTTTTATGAAAGCATGTTGGAAAAATTTTAAGTTGAGTGCACAGTCACAAAAATATTTGGCACTCCAAGCACCACCGTTATGACTGGCACCTGTACACTATGCAGTGCGCTGTTTTCAGCTGGTAATTGTATCCCTAACAGTGTGATCCACTGCCAATACTGCAGTCAAAGGAACAGTAAGTAAGAATTATTAACTGTACTACATCAAGTATATTAAGAATATGCACTAAACTGGATTAAAACACACAGCAGTTCTGAATATTAAGAGTACCACTAGAGAGAGCTAAAGTACCACTAGTTTGAGAACCAAGGTTACATATCTTCAAAATGTCATTAACTTATTTACAAAGTGCGATGGTAACTACACAATATAAATTAACATGAAAATGCAGCAGCCTGTTCCACAGCTCATATGAAAGCTAAAGTAGGTTCGCTGCCCTGTGTCAACCCATTTTCACAGCTAATATGAATACCCATCAAAAAGTAAAAAAGAGTGAAACAAAAGAGTAAAAGCTTTTTTGCTTCAGAATTCTCTGATCTTAATTGTCGACAACAGGTAACTTGGTAGCTAATTAACGAAGGAGGTGGAATGAATCGCTAGTCAGCAAATTAGATAAAAGTTAAATTATACCTCTATCTATCCATCCAAGTTCTAGCCCAAATGCTAGTTTTTATTTTAATTGTTTAACAGTTACCAAAGGTTGCTTAACTACTTGACTTTACTTGATATTTTCTGTGCAGCTGAAGTCCTTACAACACCAAAGGGCCAAAGTAGATTTTGTTAAATTGGTGGGCTGGCTGGAGATTTAACTCTCTCTCTACTCTCATAATATTGTCTCTGCACTTTCGCTTCAGTTCAACAATTTTTTTTTGTTTTGATCTATTTATGCACCAACATAACAATTGATTGTCTGCAATTATCATCAATTATTTACAGGGACCACAGTACCATCAGTAATAAAAATATTACCTGGATAAACTGAAATCAGGAATGCTTGGCTGAGAAGGTACCCAAGCTCAAAGAGCTCAGGTCTTGGGTCAAGTGAAAGTGAAGTGATTGTCATTGTGAAACACTGCAGCACAGCACACCATCACCCTTGGTGAGCAGTGGGCAACCATGGCAGGAGCACAGGCAGCAATGTGTGGGGACGGTGCTTTGCTCAGTGGCACCTCGGTGGACCGGAATTCAAACCCGGCAACCTTCTGATTACTGGGCTGCTTCCTTAACTGCTAGGCCACCACTGCCCCCTTTTTTTTTTTTGTGAAAGTGAAAGATGGTTGATGGTTTAGTCGCAAAATTAAGCTACTTTGGGACAAAACAGAATGCCACAGCTTCAGAGGCAACATGCCTAATATGCAAAAATAAATGATTACACATCTACACACACTCTCTTTGGGGGTATAATTAATCATGACATGCCCAAATTGTGCATGCATTATGCATTTGTGAGGGCAGCAATATGCAGGGTGCAAGTTTTCATCATACATTTAGCTGTTTCATAATGCCATTACAAGTGATGTGTGAACAGGTCAGAGCTAAAATTAACAACATCCACGCTTAATGTACCAACTTATATATACTGTGATATCATACAGAAGTGAACAGTTCTATTCGACAGTTTTTTGGGGCGAGCATTTCTGTAACACCCACAGCCTAGTGCAAAATGGGTGTAAAAAGCATTCAGCATGTGCCAAATCAATAGCATGACCTCTGATTGAAAAGCCAGCTTCAGCCACCAGGACCTTGGGTCTGGAACCCTTTTTATGTCTCCTGCCATCTTTCGTTCTTTCAGTTTGTCCCTCCTGTAATTAGGTCATTGGTAACTGATTTAAAATGTATGTGGCTGACTGGCAGCGTGGTAAACTGGTTTTAACCCAGAAAGCCAGTGCAATACATTAAAAGAGTCATTGTTGCAGTTCCAAATTACTCATTTGTCTTTGTGACACAGCACACAGTGCACATATTGAAATGTGTTTTCTGCATTTTAACCATCCCATGAAGAAGGTGTGGGTAGTGCAGTATGTTGGGAGGGTACCTTGGTCAAGGGTTGGTGGCGATTGGTGACTTAAGGCCTGCAACCTTCCTTTCACAAGTTCACTTCCTTAGCTGCTAGGCCAGTGGTTCCCAACCTTATTTTCCCTGAAGCCTCCTGTATGTGTCTAAGACAAGCCAGGAGAGTTAGGCCTGTCCCAGCCTGAGCCTGACATAATTCAGCCTAATCCAAGCTGACGGTTACACTGTGATTGTCCAGAAGGGGTTACTTCAGGATCCAGACCAGAGTTTAATTTTCGTCCTGTGTAATGTTTCCTGATCATGTTCACCTGTGTCTGATTGCATAAAGCTGCCCTGTTTGTGTCTGTTCACCGTCGGGTCATTGTTACTGGATGTCTTCCCTGTCCCGTTCATCATGTATTAAACCCCTGTTTCGTGACATCGTGCATACGCGTCCTTCTTCATCGTCATGTCCAGCTATCATTCCAGATCATCTGCCTCGCCATGTCAAACCAGTGTGGTGACAGTATGGTGCATTTAAATAAAGGACAATCACACAGTCAGTGTTCTTACTGTTCCATTTCCATATAGCCTCTTGCAATGTTCAGCTTATTAAATAATTTCATTAAAGAACTACCATTTAATAAATCAAACATACAGCATGCACTTTAACTAATCACAGAAACAAATTTACAAGCAGCGAATCATAAGGAAAGGATAGGTACTTGTCACGGATCCCTTTCAGCCACCACACTGAGAAGTGCCTTGTGGGCAGACACACAATCGTTAATATGCAATCACCAAGGAGGTCTAGCATAAAAATGTCGGCCATCCCAGTGGCACCCGCCGGTTCACGGTTTGTGCCACACGACAGTGCTACTTGTTCCTTCAATTGCTAAAACCATGAGACCTCTCTTTGCGCACCTGACTCGTGCTTCCTGGATCACCCTTCGGACATAATTGACCGCACTCTTGCTGAACTCTCACTACCTGCCTACACCTCTCCATTCTTCATGTGCCATGGAACTGCCACATCATTATGCCCACACGCTGTGAACTGCCACAAAATTACTGTGGGGCAGTGGTGGTCTAGCGGTTAAGGAAGCAGCCCCATAAACAGAAGGTTGCTGGTTCCGCCAAGGTAACAGTGAGCAAAGCACCGTCCCCACACACTAATCCCTGGGTGCCTGTCATGGCTGCCCACTGCCTCACTTCACTTTCACTTTCATTAAGACAACACATCGGGAGCTACGGTTGAAGAATGTGGATTTGTATTATCATTACGCTCCAATTATTCATATAATTATTCATATCAATTAAAATCCACCATTTTTACAGATCATAGTATTATGGAAAACAAGGACAAATAATTTATGTAACGTAAACACTGAAAGGTCACAGCAAGAGTGTGTGTCCAGAGTTTATAAAACAGGATACACATCTAAAGCCTTTATTTATTAAGGAAACCAATATAAAGAAGCCCCGGTGCACACCAGGCTTTAAGGATGGACCAAAGCAAACTCAGGCCAGTAGGCCCTAAAAACCTTGCCCAAAGACCAGTAAACTAGGTCTTTGTTCCTGATGTCTTATTGTCAACTTTGATGTAGTGCACATTTTCTTATTATGTTATGTCAAAGTTACTGAATATGTGAATTTGTCATTGACATATCATCATTATACCAGACACTTTGAGTATTTTAAAAGTATTTTAAAACAGTTCTTAAATTCAATAAAAAAAAAATTGCTTTGGACACCAGCACTGTGGCTTGAAATAGAAAAATTACATAGAGGAACCCACACACTGGTACACCTCTGCTCTTCTCCGCCTCTGAAAGGACCTATCTGTCTGAACAGCTCTCCTCCCCACTAGTCATTGTCCATCTGAAAACAATGGCGGCCTTCTCTCAACACCATGACCCCGGTGTCTGTGCCACTCTGACCTATTCGCCACCAACAGCTGCCATTGTCACAAGCACCGTACAAACTGACTGAGTGAAATGGAAGATCTGAGGCTGTGAATGAGCCCCCTGTGTTGCAGGAACACCTGAGCATGACTTCGACATAGAAACAGACAGGGGGGGATAAAAGGGGACACTCACAGGCATGATTAATGGACTCCTTTTCATTCATGTCACTACCATTCTCATCATGGGAATCACTGTACTTGATTTAGGAGATTTAACCACCATTAAGGCGGGATTAACGCAGCACGTTAACGCCGATAATGGCCCACCACTACTTTTTACCTGTGTTTTCCATACATTATATCACTCAAACTGAACAAGAGCTTCACAGACTAGTCCTGTATTGGATTTATGACTGGTCCTTTTTTAGAGTAATTGAAAGTAACTATGTAACATTTCTGTCTCAAACTAAAATTGATGAGTACTTTTTCTCTTACTTGAGTAGAATTTAAGATAAAGACACTTTTACTTAATTACATTTTTTCAGTAGTTTTTCCATCTCTAACAGAATTAGTGTCTTACATTGCATTCATAGTCCTCTTTAAGATGTCTCTGAAAGAAGACATGACAGCTAAGATATGGCTACTTGTATGTTCTTGTATGTTTGTGAGGATGGCAAGACACACTACAATATATCTCAAGTGTAGACTATATTTAAAGCAAGAAACTTCACCGATAAGCACCCAGCTGACTGTGTCTGAATGTGAAACAGAGATGCCCTGCACCCATGCACAGATGTTTACACATTACTTACGTGTCATTCATGTACAAATATATGGCCAAATATATCCACAGCAAATGCACACATTCCACAATTATTCCTATCCCTTTATCTGAATATCTGATAAGGAGTCAACCATCCAACCAGCCATGGCCCTTCTCCTTTAGCCAGTTGCCCTTTAGACAGTGGTGAAAAAGTGAAAAAAGTAAAATAAACTGCATATAGAGTATTTAATTTCACATTTGAAGGATATTTAAATTTAAAATAAATTCCAGGAATTCAACAAAAATAAAAAAAAATGTAAAAAAAATGGGGGAAAAAATCCTGAGTAATGGAAATGTTGACATGAAAATACATTTTTAATGCATCCATCAGGCAACTGGCACCGATCAGGTACCGGGAAGCATAGCAGTAACCTAAGGCCATGTGCTTTTCTATGGCATAATACAAGATAGACACATAAACTATTACATTTTTAATGTAAAGTGAGTGTTCCAAAAAAATTCAAAACCCATTTATACCTTAAATAATTTAACATAGAAACATGGCTTGATCTTCCACTTTCCACTGCTTCACATACGTTATTATTCCTAATGATTTAATGATTTCATACTACTACTACTAATAATAATAATAATAGCAATAATAATAACTAATAATAATAGTATCATGGAATATTAGATGGTATAAATAATCATTTAAACTATCAACACAATTCCAGTGATTAGTTTGTTTTGTCTGTAATCATTTTAGTTCTTTGCATTCAATGTATGAGCTCTTAAAAATCTAATTATTGTTAACTGGCGTAAATGCCACCTTTTATGTGTGCTCATTTGTGTGTTCTGCTTCTAACTGAACAAGCCATGTTAGAAATTTAACATGAGTCTAAAGCTGAATTCAGCAAAAGTGTTGGCTGCCAAATATCCAATGGTACATGCATGTCATTGGGGTTTCCATGCTCAAAAGCATGTCCCTCAAATGTTGTGGATTGAGCTGGATTATAAAAGGGAGAGACGTGAGCTGTGGGGGGAGGTGGGCTCTCAAGATGAAACCTATGACCTAGATGGGGAGGGACATCTTGGGAATGGGATTACACCGACTAGAGCAGGCTTAAAGTTTCACAGGGCAACACTGTCGAGAGACAGGGGGAGATAAAAAAAAAAGGGAGAGGGAGAGAGACATGGACGTTCGCCTGCTTGTACTTGAGCCTGATTGAGAAGAAAACATGGCCATCAATAAACCATCGCCTACAGATTGTTTCTATAGAAATCGAACGAGAATTGCTGGTGTCTTCCTCTTGTAAGTCGCTTTGGATAAAAGCGTCTGCTAAATAAAGTAAAGTAAAGTAAAGTAAAGTAAAGTACAGCAAACAACACAGCCAGCACCCTGCACCAAACTCAAGAGAACATCCATAATCCATATTATGTGACCTATTTCACAGGACAAAGCAATCAGTGCTCATTAGTGCTTACTCAGATCTTTGGCTGCATTAGTAGTAGTAGTAGTAGTAAGTAGTAAGTAGTAGTAAGTACTTCCTCAATGGGAAAATGAGGCGATCTAGTTCATTCAATCAATCATTATTAATTTCTACACTTTTTAGAATGTATAGTGATCAAGGCCCCACAATCTGAAAAAAGGAAGTAACTTTGAGAGGAACCAAGGAGACACTCAAAAACCATGCCAACATCACATGTGCTCATATACTATTATGGAACTAATTAGCTCCAGTATATTACATGGTGAAAGAACTGTTTATATTGATTGTTACTGAATTGGTATAATAATTTATTACGCACTCGTGACCAAGATTTACATTGATTTTAACACCACCATTAAACAGTGATAACATGTTGTGGCTAACTGCTCTAATAGCACAGGGCTCAAAAGATATACGGCATAATTAATGTGACATCACAAGCATACTTACTAGGGCTGTAACAACGAGACATGGACCAAAAAAAACCATCTGTGATCTTGTATCATGGTTCCAGAAGACAGGTGTAGTCTGCTCTCATTATGTTACCAAAGCAACATGACACATTTATCATTTCACAACTCTATATCTAAAAATCAAACCATTATTCTGTTTGGTTAGTAAGTACAGGAAAATAACAGATTTTTATTTTGTCACCATGTTTGGTTTGGGGATGAAACCAAAGCATAGATCAGCATAGATCACATTTGATTCAAGGGTCTTACGAGTTAAGAAATCAGTTTTGGGACATTAGATTTCGTCTTCTAGAGCACCATAACAATCGAGTCTATTATCTTCCACTCTTGTAATCATTCAAATGATGACACCTCAATTAACTCATTAACTGAGATTGCAGATCCCCGTTTACAGAACGTTAAATAACCATGTCACATCCCCAAGTATGTCCCGTGCACCATGCCATAACTTCCTTTGTCCTCACATACGCCTCAGACAGTGTGGAGGGGAGGGGAGCAGAGGGCACTGGACTCCAGGTCCTGTTTGTCCCCAGACCATCTGTCGCCATCTGAGAGTCGACAGGCATTTTCCTATCGAAAAAAAAAAAAAAAAAAAAACCCATGCTAGGCCACCATGCAAATGCATCGCAACTGGACCTTCCCCAGATTCCAGGGCCCATGTCTATTTTGGTTCTCTGTGGCATCCAACACACCCTCAATGCACGGATCAGAAGCCATGTTGAGCAGCCCTCCGTGTCTACCGATTCAACAGCCCGGAAAATTAGACGGCTTAAACTGCACTACGTGGGAATGCGAAGGAGCAGATATGCAAGGGGAGGAGATGGATGGAAAATCTTGAAAGCACCATCCACCCCCCTCCAGAAACCCTACGAGCATCAAACCCTAAATAAATAAATGATAAACAGAACACTAAATGCATGCATTCTGCATTCATGCATTCTGCTCCATTTTCTCAACCTCACCGAACGCAGTCGCCGCGCAGCCATAAAATGTCACCGCATTATTTTAACATTTTAACTTATTAAAGAGCAGCAAGGGCCAAATGACTCAAGCACAAATTAAACAAACAATTAACGTTGCGAATGTCCTCTGTGCTACCCATACAAGCATCCCAAGTTTGCCGAAAAAGAGATGGCTATGACCCCTCATGCAGAGAGATCACCAATCCCATTACATTTTGGATTAGCCTACAATCAACAAATTGGAAATATGACATTCCACTCCGGTTCCCTGTGTATCAAATATGCATATTTTTGCTTCACGCTTCACAAAAAAAGCACCGCTCCTAACACAACGTGCAGTTTGATGTTATCAGAAGTTTCGAATATGGGTCAGACCTCAGTATTAATGGATCAGCGTTCAGCTTTCCCAGCCCTGCACACTGGGTGAATGAGATATCGGTGGACTGGGCTCAACACGGGCTTACCTGGTATGAAATTCATTGTTCCCCTAAAACCAACACTGCCGAGGAGACCTCCACATTCTCCGAGGCTAAAGCAAACTTTGGCGGTCAGTGAGCCCAGGAAAGGCCCCGCACATGCATTCCTGGGACACAAGCGTAGGTGATCCGGCCGCTCGCCTCGCCCCGGTCAACTCATCTGGGCACGGCCTGATGATTCCCAATACGTGATTCAGGCAAAAAAAATCTGCAGACGCCAGCACCCTGGCGCAGCCGGGCTAAGCCGGGACCTTTCTGCTGCGGGACAGACGACCCTTTCCCAGCCGGGCACCATAGTCTCGTCCTCCTCTTCCCCGCTCCAGCCTTTGTTCCTTATTGCGTTCCTCTTTTCCGTGTCACGCAGCTTTCCTCTGCTCAACGCTGAGCCGCCTCTTCTTCAGCGATGCGTGCGGATAAACACAAACACACATGGCGTCCGGTCTCCAGCACACGACCCCACGGTGGAGGAGGCCGGTGCTGCCTCAGAGCACCAGAAAGGTATTTCAGAGTCCAGAGAGAGAGAGAGAGAGAGGAAGGGAATGAAAGAAGAAGAGGGGATGGACAGCTGCTACAGCCACTTGTGTGTGTGTGTGTGTGTGTGTGTGTGTGTGTGTGCGCGTGTCTGTTTGGAATGCAACTGCTGCATAGTTGTCACTAGGGCTGTTAGACAACAATGAAACAGCAATGTATCTCAATATTTTTTGTGGTGTCACTGTATTGTGTATACAAATTTAGTCCACCGGGTGGTGCTGTCCAGCGTTTTCTTTAGTGAGGTCCGCAGATATGAGAATCAGCATGCAACTACAACCTCCACTCCTGTAGATGGCGCTGTACATCTGGGTGAAATCGCAAAACATGACACGCACCGATCAGAGCATTTCAGCTCTGTTATTACATTTTCAGTAAACTGTAAAATATCACAATATGTACAATAATACATATGACCCGTGTATCGTACCATGAGATCCTTGCCAATACACACCCCTAGTTGTCACAACGTTTGTCTCTGCCGTTTCCCTTGGCCCGATGAGCCGACGAGCATTTATAAAACGCAGCCACCACACCGTCTCCCTGCCTTGCTCAGCCTCTTGTTGCATATTGTTTTCACCGGGCCCTCTCTGTGGGAGGGGATTCTTTCGGCCGCTTATTAGGGCAGGCACCATAGGGGCATATGGCCCTCAGGTGGCTGTAGAGAGTGAACCTGGGCCCAGGACTCATATGAACATAGCTCGGATTCAGGCGTTGAAGCTAGGCCGCGCTGACCCTGACCGCATTGCTTCAGACGTCCCTCCAAAACCGCTGCCCCGACTTCTTCTGCAGAACGTCTATGAGAAAGAGCATTTCCAAATACCTAAAAAGTGGAAAAGTATAATGGTTAGTAAACTGCCACTATGTGGTTTCTGCTGATGTCAGAAACATCAGTAAATTAGACAAGACAAGACCGGGGCAGAAACTTTGGCTGTCTCCCAGCCACTACTTCTGCACGTTAGCATGCAGCAGAATTCTGAATCCTGGCCTGTGTGCTCCCCTCTAGACACCTACGCTGACAGTGGATCTACAGAAGGCTGTAGCACAGCAGTCAAGCTACACCGAGCAGACAAGCAGAAAAAAAATTCATAAACCTCACAGACGAACCCGCTCTGGTACTGTTGTGCACCACTACAATGTTGTGAAATGGAGCCAGCTAGCGTAAGTTAACGGTCATGGTGCACACCCGTGTAAAAGACAAGATTACTACTCGTCACTATTAGTGGTGTAATCAGAATGGAAATTAAAAATTAAAGCCCCAATTAATTATTCTTTCACGTCTCCCCAATTAACAAAACAGAAGGAAAAAGAAGATAACGCTTCATTAAAGCCGTGATTAACTCGTGGATTGAATAATCCTGTGTGAAGAAGGGAGATACTTTAAAACCTGAACAGAATAAATGGATGCCTCCAAGCATATCATCCACCCAGGATTGGAGGGTCTGTGCTAAGATGAATCGCCAAATTGTCTTTAGTGCTGAGCAATGGCGTGGACGCCATCTTCCCCTGGATGTACTGTATGTTCGAGGTTCGCAATTTTGTCATTTTCAGCTGAATAGAGCAGCGCAAAGAGGATGCTAACACACAGCTTTGCTGACTGACTCATTTAGCCCATACTGACTGCAAGCAGGAGACAATTTTTCAGGTCTATGATGATACAAAAACACAGCATGACCTTCATTAGCCCACTTTTTCACACACTGCAGAGCAGCCGGACTGTGTTTGCGGCAGAGTTGCCAGAATGGGTATGAGGTGGCATTTGACCCGCCAGTTTTCGAAGGTACCTCAGGCACTAGCTGTAGTTTGCAAGGGTTACACTCCTTAGCCAGAAGTATCGCTGATGAGTGTGTAACAAGTTTGGTCTGTGTCGTGGTGGAAACTCGGGTGAAGCTTACAGAGAAGAAAGATCCACCTGGAAGAACGAGCTCACACCACTGCTGGGGTCACCATCACACTCTCTTTATTACGCTCGTCACTATTTATATGTACGGGAAAGAATAAAAGGGACCACGGGAGCTTGGACCAGTCTGCTCGGTTCCTCTGCGTGATGGAAAAGTAAAGCTGCATCAAAACCGGGGCAGATGACTAGCTCCATTCACAGCCTAGTGCCGTGTGCATTTAAAGGAGCACTGCACAAATATGCACGTGTAAAAAAAAATTCCATCAGTGCTGCTGTGCCAGGGTTCCCCCCAACATGGCACTGCTGTGTTGAGAATGGCCCCACATCTCCATAATATCTGTGCCATGGTCTATGTATTTCCCAATTTTCTGGGGCAGTGTTGGCCTAGCGGGAAAGGAAATGGACCCGTAGCCAAAAGGACCAATCGGTTCAAATCCCGAACCGCTATGGTGCCACTGAAGTGCTACCGATCAAAGCAACGTCACCACACACTGCTCCCCGTGCGCCTGTCATGGCTGCCCACTGCTCACCAAAGGTGATGGTTAAAAGCAGAGGACACATTTCGTTGAGTCACCACGTGCTGCAGTGTTTCACAATAACAATCAGTTCACTTTCACTTTAATAGTTAGCAGTAATTGCTATGGAAGGCTAATCGTCCACAGTCTAACATTTGCATCTGTAGTATGAAGTATAGAGAACATATAAAATGTATGCATGAAGATTTTGTGCTTTGTGACATTTCCTATAAAGAAAAGACCCAACCCACATTAAGACATTTCTGTTATTTTAAACGTGGTGCGCACTTCAATGAAGCATTTGCCATGCTTCACACCATATGGTACTTTTTACTTTGCCCTGAGGACAGCGGCTGCATACAAAAGCCACCATGAATGTTAAAAGAAGAGAGCATGGTCGCTTCTCTGAGTAAAATCTACTGCATACTTGTTGAATTTCCACCTTCCCAACGTGGCCATTTTAAGAGCTGAAGGAAAGTGCTCTGGTGTAAAGACACCAGCCCCATCCAAGCAGCTCAATAGCTTCCCGTGTCCCACGGACATGAGTGCGTCCAGTTTAAAGCTCACCGTTAATGGTGGGCAAATGAAGCATTCACAAGTGCGTTCTGAGTGTTTTCGATACGCTGCGGGGGGGTGCAGCACGGAAACAAGCACAGCCCTCAGGTGAAGCAGTTCGTTTCTGAATGAGAAGTCAATGGAGCAGAGCATTGCACTCCTGCAACTTGGTTGGAGGAGAAAAAAAAGGAGAAAGGCCTTTCAGCTCCATTCTTCACTAAACAGCATGATGTCGGGTTAGGAAGGGACTTGTGACATAAGTTAAATAATCTTTTTTTAATTACATTTTGAAAATGTAAGAAATAAATAATGTCAAAATTAACGTTAATCATGAATTTGGTTAATCAGTAATTTTGGTTTGGGATGAGCTGGACCGCAGAGTGGGGCCAACAAGTGCTAAACACCTCTGGGAACTCCTTCAAGACTGTTGGAAAACCATTTCAGGTGACGACCTCTTGAAGCTCATCGAGAGAATGCCAAGAGTGTGTAAAGCAGTAATCAGAGCAAAGAAACTAGAATATAAAACATGTTTTCAGTTATTTCACCTTTTTTGATGCCTTCAGTGGGAATCTACCAATGTAAATGGTCATGAAAATAAAGAAATCACATTGAATGAGAAGGTGTGTTGGCCTGTACTGTATGAACAAGTGTGACATGTACTCGTTGTGCTACTGGGTACTTCAATATAAAGTTATGACAAAAGTCATGCAATCAGTTTGAAAACTTGCCAGGGTGGTAGTAGCCTAGTGGGTAACACACTCGCCTATGAACCAGAAGACCCGGGTTCGAATCCCGCTTACTACCATTGTGTCCCTGAGCAAGACACTTAACCTCAAGTTGCTCCAGGGAGACTGTCCCTGTAACTACTGATTGTAAGTCGCTCTGGATAAGGGCGTCTGATAAATGCTGTAAATGTAAATGTAACACACTCGCCTATGAACCAAAAGACCCAGGTTCAAATCCCACTTACTACCATTGAGTCCCTTACTACCATTGAGCAAGACACTTAACCCTAAGTTGCTCCAGGGGGGGACTGTCCCTGTAACTACTGATTGTAAGTTGCTCTGGATAAGGGCGTCTGATAAAAGCTGTAAAAGTAAATGTAATGTGATGCACAGGACACCGAAAACTAGTCTCAGTAGTTACAATGAACTTCCACAAAAAAATTTGTGTACTCTAAAAGCATTCAGACAAAACTATAGCATCAAATATTTCAACTTACAATGGCCGTCAAAACTGTGCAACTGGCCTGGTTATGCAATACCAATATATGCAACTAAAATGATGTGATGCACCAGACAACAATGTCACTGGTCTAAAAGCTACACACGTGCTGTTAAGTCTAACATACTGTATGCTACCCAGTACTTAGTTAAAATGAGGTGCATTGTATGAATATTTTAATTATGCCTGATGCACTATTAAAAATAACATATATAAACTGAACTTTGAATGTCTGTGTTTTGATAATAATTTGCCTTGAATTTTATTGAAATTAGTATATATTGTACATTGCAAGAGGTAACCGTTTTTAATACATGAAAATAAATGATGTTCCACATTATCCATATTAAACATGAGTACAAGTAAAGCGCAAATATTACAGAAATTATTGTTGCATTTTGGTCTCATTTTAGCTAGTTAACATGGAGAACAAAACGGAAGTTAGCTTTTATTTCTGAGTATGAAAAACACATTTAAGTTCAGATGGAAGTAAATGTATGAAATGTGCTCATGCAAGTATATTTTATTTTTATCTCGAATAAGAAGAAATGCTAATATAATGTTAATTAGCTACACTTCATTACCTAAAATGTGACTTCTACTTCTCACTTTCATTTCTCACTTCTTGCAATAAACATTTAGTGAATTAGCATACTGCCTATTTGGTTAAACATCATATGATAGTGTAAGTATGCTTTTGTACATTTTAAAAACTAAATTTATATGCATACCCAATCTCATTCAAATCAGGTATATAGCGCATTTTCTCCCTCGGGTTTGCATTTCCTCTTGCAAATTCACTACAAAGTCTTTCAAACAGTGAAATCCTAGAGGTGACTATGTGATGTGAGCGGCTCTGGTATAACGTGCATGGATGCTTTCTACTTGTGTCTATAATAGCCGTCTATCAGCTTCAACAATTAAAACACATTTCTTCTGTTTGTCATTAAGCATTTAAGACCAGCGGGCACGTCACAGCGAACGCCGGAGGAGCAATTAGTCCGTCTCATTGCAGCCCTGCTCTCTGTATAGATTAGTGCAGTTTGGTGGCTTTCTGGGGTAAAAGCACGGCCTCAGAGCGCATCCCTTCGCTGTTTCCCTTTTTGTCTGAGAGCGCAAGCTACAATCCAACAGAACACACTTAATCCCACTCCATAAATTTTTCAGCACCTTTTCAGCCCTCCCCTGCAACTACTGTACTATTACAACCCACCCCCCCGCCTGTAATCTCCAATGCGAGGATCAAAGAGGCGTGTACAGTAGCATTATAAAAACCGCCAGAAGAAGGGTCCCCCGCCCGCCCCACAGTTGCTGAACTAATCGACTGCAGCTAATGAATTAATTGAAGGAACCGAGGCGCTGAACATGCACAGCGTGACGCACTTCTCACGATGCAGCGCATTTTTCAATCATCCGTCTCACAATGTTGTTCCACACCTGCCCCTCGCGAAGCCGTCCTCGGACCGGCCTCTCCCTGATCTAATGAGCGTCTAAAGGGTGCTTACGGTCCACGAGCGCAAGGACGCATAATTCGGCGGCGTGGGTTAGAAGTGTTCTTGGCGCGAATCCGCAGGATGTATTTCTAGCTGCGCTCACGCGGAAGCTTTTTTAACAGGCTGCTTGCTGAAGGACCCGGTCCAAGTTTGGAACTGTCAAAATCTTCTTTGTTCACATCTCCCACACGAATGTGCAGGAAAGAGGTGTTTAAAGTGTGTGTGTGTGTGTGTGTGTGTGTGTCTGGCTGACTGTGAATGTGTTTTAATCAGAGGTTAGTGGCTGCTTCCCAAAGGCATTGCATAACTTTGAACTGCATTACACCAGGTCAGCGGCCTACTCGCAGACACACACGTTCGTACCGACACACAGCAAAAACGAACATCGGGAAGAAGCAGAGACCCCCAGCCAACACTGGCCCTACTGTAGATCATGTAGATGCACCACCTCCCACGTCCCTCTGCCCAGTGAAACTCTTTTCAATTGTTCAAAACGCAGTGTGTGCACATTTGTGAACTGTGCACCACGTGTGTCGCCATAGTGTCAGGAGACAGTGCATTTAACGAGCCGAAGGGAGCTGCACGATGCCTCCATGTTCCCGGAGCATTTTTTACGCTTTTACTCTCACTTGACCAAACCTTGGGTCATGCATACTGCATGCACATCTCTATCTGGTGAAGTGCCCTAGATTTTTTTGTAGCTTCACCAACCCATGAACTGCACAATGAAGAAACGCTAAAGGGAACACAACGTTGCCGTCTGGAAAACAGAACCATTACGGTCCTTCAACGCAGATGGAATACAGCACTGTGAGACAATCACAGCAGAAAAACCAAAATGAACGATTACACTTCAGAAACATAAGCTGCGGATATTCAGTTTTTCTTTTTTTCAGAAAATGATGCAATGCATTCAAGGATTCATGAAATCTCAAATTACACAATTCTGTCCCGTTAGAATGTTTTTGCTCACGGTGCAAAATATTGTTTGGAGTAGCAAAGAACTGTCTTCACATCTGATGCTGATCTATAAAGGTTAAAAACATCACTATATGGGTTATATAACCACAAAACCCTATCATAATGAGGTTTAAATATATTATTCTCTGAAGAGTATAATATATACTCTTAATAATACAGTGTGTTTCCAACCGCAAATACTGTATTAATGACTGGTTTACTGTACTGCATACATATATGTGAGATATCTCGCTGTATATATTTTACCCCAAATAAGAAAGAAAGTTTCGCACCACACTTCATTCCGTATAGGAGCCAAAGCCAAACCAGACACATTCCTGTATCCCGATTTAGCAGGAAGGAACAGTGAGTTCTGATTGGCCATCCACCGACCACCACGGCCTGCCACTGCTCAAGGCTTCAATACCTTTTCACACCACTTCACCGCCTGATAGCCCGTAATAAGGAAGTGATTATGACTGTGGTGTCTGCTCTGTGAAACGCGGTTGGTGGTTCGACGCCCCAAAAAAATAAATAACATGCTGTTAATAACGTGCTTACAACACTACACATCACTACAGCTTCTCGTCCTCAATCCATCTTGTCTTGATTTTTGCCTGGGCCCTTTTTCTCATATCTCTCTCTCTCTTTCTCTCTCTCTGGCTTAAGCCCCTCCCCATCCCATCCCTACACACCTCCTCGCTCCTTCTTTCCCCGAGCATTCCGCTATTTATACCGCAGTTTAATTGCATACATCCCATCTGCTGTGGGTGCCTGGCCTGGAGTGCGGCTCGTCAAGCATTGCTCACAGTCGCTGGCCTACACCGCGCACATGCGTTCCCCTCGCACCGTCAGGACACATCCACACACTTTCTCTCAGACGCACGGAACACAAACGGCCTGCTGAAGCTGGAGGTTACGGATCAAACAAGAAATGTGGCATGAAACAGAGTTCAAAGAAGAGTGCGTGTAAGGATCGCTTTTTCCCAGGACCCGCTGAAGCTTGTTATCTGAAGCATCAATATCTGCAAAAAGTCCCAACAATCAATGAACTGCACAAGTGTGACCATGACCCGTTACTCAGGCCACTCTCACATTTGAACCAGAAGACCGAAAAGGTCACAGGTTCAAATCCTGAGCAAGTCACTGAGTGTCTCCAGGGGGGGACTGTCCCTGTAAATACTCATTGTAAGTCGCTTTGGATAAGGGCAATAATAAATGCTATAAACGTAAATTTAGAGATACACTTTGACTTAGATTATATAATACTCTACTGTAGGAGGATTACACAATGGGATCTCATAATATGTAGTATAAAGCATTAGCTGCTGACTCATCTCTTGAATCCGTTCCATACTCTATTGTTGGTTTCATTACATCCTGTGTGCCTCATGACATAAAAGGTCTGCTTGCTTTGTACGGGAATGACACCGTGCTATTACTACTGTCCTAAAATGCAGAACAGAAACAATTTATCTTCTTAACTAACACATTTCAGTCAATATCTAACTCAAAATAACATTAATTTAACCCAAAAAAACATCAAATTGCATCCAATATCAAGTTCAGCCAATGGCCTTTTGTCAGTATTTTTGATTTGATCAGACCTGGAAGCCCTAAATTTTGTAGCTGTATTTCTACAATCATTTTCAGTCCATATACAACTACAAACAGACAAAAAAGAACACGTCAACAAGCAGCATCCGTATAAATCACAAACGCTATTTAATTCCACACAGTACTAATAATACAAGATGTGTACAAGACAAGTAGTCTAGTGGGTAACACACTCGCCTATGAACCAGAAGACCCGGGTTCAAATCCCACTTACTACCATTGTGTCAATGTGTCTGTGAGTATGTGTTTGTGTGCCTGTGTGAGCCCTTATGTGTAGCCCTGAGTTTCTCACAAGGTTTCTCCATGTAAGTGGTTAATAGTGTTTGTGGGGAGCCACAGCCCCGCCCGCTGCAGGACATGAAGCCAACATGTAGGCCATAGACATCCAGAGACCCCCACAGGGCACGCGAGTTCCCAACCACAGGAACAATTGCAACCCCACCTAGAGAAGGGCAAGAGGAGAACAGGGAAATGTAGATGGAGTCCAGGAAATGTAGGTTCCTCATCTGTTTTTTAGCAAGAGACTAATGTTGGCAGAGTTCTCATGAGGTGGAAGTCTTCCATTTACCTGTAACATTCTATAAAAAGTTGGTGCCAGAATGGTCCAGAATTCTTTAAAATGTTCAGCTGGATATCTGAACATGGGGCCTTTCTATGGGGCATACTATTCAGGGCTTCCTGGAGTTCACCTGGTGTTAGTTGAGAGTCCAGTACAATAGTTTGATTGTCAATCACAATATTGTCCAAGACAATAGTTTGATTGTCTGGTAGGGTGGTAGTAGCCTAGTGGTTAACACACTCGCCTATGAACCAGGAGACCAGGATTCAAATCCCACTTACTACCATTGTGTCCCTGAGCAAGACACTTAACCCTAAGTTGCTCCAGGGGGGGACTGTCCCTGTAACTACTGATTGTAAGTCACTCTGGATAAGGGCGTCTGATAAATGCTGTAAATGTAAATGTCTGACAATATGAGGAGGGTTATGTTTTCATGAAACTGATCAATTTCGTCTTTAGATATGTTTATTTGTGGTGAGTATAAAGATTTGTAAAACTCCCTGAAATTGGAAATCTTTCTTTTTAACTACCAGCCAACACTTCTTTTCTTTAATTGCTCTAAATTTAGATGAAGGAATTCTCTGAAAATGCAAAGTCTTATATGGACTGTTATTAGACATGTTCAAACACTGCCACTCACAAGTGATAGTAGCAGCTCCCAAGAAGCTAGAAGACTTTTCTTGTCTCCACTAGATCAGCACCCCATTCCTGGCTTCTCAAGAATTTGCGCGGTTCTTTTTATACACACCTGAGACCCAATTGATCCATTATTAGTCACAGGTGAAGCTCATATGAAAAGGCGACAACACTTATGTCTTTGCGAAAATTGACTCAAAGGGCTTTACCAGGCTTTGAATATTAGAATCATTTTTGACAGTTTCATTTTGCACTGAAACATTATTACAAAACCTGTTGGGAATAAAATGAGCCATTTCTTGTAAAAAAATATTGATTAGAAATATATTTCAGAGGCACTTGAGCTCAATTTGTACACAAGCGAGAAGACTTTTGTCAGGGACTGTATGTACACTAACCTGTTGACATGAGTCACATTTAGAGTTACTCATCTCGGGCCCTATTTTCATTACCTAAAGTGTGTTTGTTTGGCGGTTTCTGGTAGCCCACTGGTCATATATTTGCCATGTCCTCGTAATTTCAAATGTTTCTCGCTGGTAGGAGTGGTGCTGGTGCAACATATTTTCACACACCATCTTAGAAGCAGTACACTGCTGATCTTGCACACACCGCCTTTTAAAGCTGAGGTGGTGAGAAAGGTGAGAACAATTAATTGTGTACAAGATTATCCAAATAGGGTCCAGATCATTATGTATTTCCATAGCGCTTTCTAACCTGCCAATGTTCAGCCTGCATGTTCATATTCATATTTATACATGCCTTATTAGAATGATATCAATTTGGGTATCAGATGAGTGGTAATAGCCTAGTGGGTAACACACTCGCCTATGAACCAGAAGACCCAAACCCCACTTACTACCATTGTGTCCCTGAGCAAGACACTTAACCCTGAGTGTCTCCAGGGGGGACTGTCCCTGTAACTACTGATTGTAAGTCGCTCTGGACATGTCTGATACATGCTCTAAATGTAAATGTAAATTTGGCAATATAAGAATAATTTGAATAGTTTACACATATTTTTTTCTGAAAGACCCTATGGCCTAATTCAATGACAACGAGGGCAAGCTTCATGGTTTTGTACAATGATCATGCATGATTCTGCAAGACTTCTGAAGCCAATACAATACCAACGTTTCACTTGTCCAGGCCCACCGCTTCGGCAAAATTAAGTCCAAGCAGGATGTAAGGGAACCAGGATAAGCAGGTCCTGCTAGAATCGCCCCAGAGTCTCCACTGTAAGCACACAGTGTTATCACAGCCGCCACACAGCAATATCACAAACACACCGAGCATCACTATCATTGACTCTCTCCTCTGGCTGGAAGCCACACGTTAATGGCTTTGATGTTTTAGCCTTTGTTTGGTATAAATAGCAGTGGCGCTGCTCTCCACTCTCTGCAGCAGTCTCCACAGAAATACTACTGGGGCCGAGTAGCAGCTGAGACTCAGCCGGCACCATTTATTGCAATTTCCTGCTGTTTCACGGACTCCCATTGAACGGATCACAGCTGGGTCATTGGACGAAGGCTTTAATCTATTCAGACAGGGCATCTGTACCATACACCGTGTGTCATCATTAACAAACTGCAGAACGCAAGCTGCACAATGTTAACACTGTAATGGGCTGCATGTCTGTGTCATCATCCTGTTAGATTTGTGTGTGTGTGTGTGTGTGTGTGTGTGTGTGTGTGTGTGTGTGTTCCTTTTAAGAAACCATTGTGCCAAATCCATGATTTGCCTCAATTCACATCAAAACTCAAATCGGCTAAATAAGTGCTGTTCAGAATCAAAATCATTCTTTGCTGAGCTGGTGATGTAATTGTCTGAACTGCATAAGGATGGGAATTGGGTGAAAGCGCACTCTTATAAAAATAAAAGAAGAAGAAAAGGTTGAGAGAGGAGTAGTATGCACCAATCGGCCACAGTTTAACAATATTTGCGTCTATAGCTGGATATTTGATGTGGATAATCAAAATTAAGGCTGTTCAATTCGTGAAGATTTTTAAAGCTTTCATCATCAATTATTTCTTTGCAACCATCTTAGATATCTTTAGAGACCTTGACGATCACTTTGTTGTGACATAATTTGTTGTGTCTGTTTTCTGGCTGGATCTCATTCCAGAGTGTGATTACTGGCCACATTTCATCCATCTACGGCCTCCATTCATTGTAACAAGTCCTGCTGCAATTAGAAGCACGTGATTGTTGGAGCTGACCATCCAAAATTATGCATAACTGTTACAAAATCATGTCAGCTGTGGTTATGGACAATTTTAAACATTGTCCATTTGGCCTGTTTAAAGGTTCTGGCTATTAACTGTTATTAATGTCCCACAAGCTCACTTGCCCTGCTCAGTTTTGTTAGCAAAGAATAAACGCAAAACCAAAATATTACATATAAAACAAAATCACATGATCCGCAGATTTTTTTTTATGTTTTATGCAATTTCATTTCATATGTACTACCAATGATCAATGAACCAATAATAGGTCATCTTCATTACTTCTCCTTCATTTATTATTATTAAATAGTTAAATAGTTAATAGCAATTATCAACAGCTAAAATGTCATGATTGACAGCTCTGCATATATTCCCCAAAGGTAAACAGTGCTGTCACATGTATCAAGTGATGCTACTCGTGTATAGCTACCTAATGCCTTGCTATATTTTGAGACTGAGGATGCAAAATGACCAAAAGCTATTGTGCTTCCACGCAAACATGCATGCAATATGAGTGCCGTAAATCTGGTAATTAAATCAATTAGTCGCAAAGGCCAAAGGCAAACAGCCGAGCGAAAGAAAATGACACTTATGAGCCATGACATCAATGGCCCCAGAGAACTACGAGCCCAAAATTCTCCCAACATTCACATTCTGCTGTTAAAACCTGCCTCCCAACCTGCCTCCATTATTTTGTTACGATACAGGGCACACAGAATTTGGCCCAAAGTGAACCCATTTCCAGGCCATGTCCAGGTTCAAGCTCTGGATGTGATGGTAAAACCAACAGGTATGGAGCTGCAGTCATTCTAAATGAACATGCTAGCGTCAAGCTAGCAAAACAGACTGCTTAGCCCCGTTCATTCTGCCAATGTCAACAAAAAAAAGAGAAAAAGAAAGAGACTGCACTGCTTTTGGCAAGCAACCGTGGTATAAGCTTCACGCCATGTGGTCTTTTGACTCTCCGCGTTGTGTCCCGTCCAAGACTACGTTTTCATCCATTTGAGAATATGCTGAGCGTGACACGTAGCACATTGAGCTAGGGCTAACATTACCACGTTTGTTCACTTAGCACGGAGGACAGCCAAGACGTGCACGATCTCTGTACGAACAAAGCCTTACCGGAGAAATAATTATGCTCTAGAAGGATCTGGCCTTTTCAATTAAGGGGTTAACCATGAGCTCTACGCTGCAGCGCTGAATAAAGGGAGCTTAATTACAGAATGAAAATTGCCGCGTACTTTTTCCTGCTGAGGTACCTGGTAGAGGGGTTTAGCACATGCCCATGGTCTTCCAGGGCAGAGGAATTGTACGTCACGTTCAGTTCAAAAATGCAATTATATCAGCTTGGCTGAGGGTGGAGCGTATAGCTCTTCACATTGTGATCAAATCAAAAAATTAGGTTTCAGGTTCTATAAATAGTGCCAGAGTGAGAGCCTGGCAGTGAAATCACTTTATTGGGCTGCTGAATATTTAAAGAACACTCATAATGAAAAGAAAAGAAATGACATATATTCACACAGGAATTTATTAAAATTCATAAAAAGCATGAGAGCTGGAACTCAGCCGCTGGGACAGAGGTGGCCTAGCGGGTAAGGAGGCGGCCCCGTAATCAGAAGGTTGCCGTTTCGAATCCCAAGCCGCCAAGGTGCCACTGAGGTGCCACTGAAAAGTACCGTCCCCACACACTGCTCCCCGGGCGCCTGCCATGGCTGCCCACTGCTCACCAAGGGTGATGGTTAAAAGCAGAGGACACGTTTCGTTGTGTGCTGTGCTGTTTCACAATGATAATAAATTCACTTTCACTTCACTTTAATATACCCTGCTTGTCTCACATGTAAATCAAATTAATTTATTGTACTTGTGGTGTAATGCCTACAGAAAGACAGAGCCAATGTAAATCAGCACAAAGTATCCATGTCAACTTAAACGTAATCTAATGCTTGCAATTTCCTTGAAAACCTTGTTAATTTTTTCACATCGCAATAATCTGACAACAGCAGACACTAACAATGCTACCAACCAGCTACCAACCCAAAATGCATTCATGTAAATAAATGTATTTGTATCTGTATATAATGTATCCGTATTTGCTTTGATTTTCAATAATAGCCAGGGTAAAACTGGAATAATGGAAGGATGTTGGGATCAGCATATATGATTCATTTATGTAACGAATCAGAATAAATAAATTACGGTATACGTAAAGTGAGGCTTCCAGATAAACCACAGAATCCAGATTAATTATCGTCCATATGTTAATGTTGACGTCACTACTGCAAAGTGATTGTGAGAGACCACAATCCTCTCCTTCCTGATAAGAGCCTTTTGGGATGATTATGAAAGTGATTTATCAGCAGAGTACAGCACACGATGCACACAGCAAAAAGTTTCCTCTGCATTTAACCCATCATTTAACCTTAGAGAGCAGTGGGCAGCCATGACAGCCAAATGATGTCCACCACCATAATTAAAACCCTAGAATCTAACACAATCACATGATCTGGTGTCAATTAACACAAAGACTGCACTTGAGCACGAGGTAAAAACACTAACGTCACGTTAAAAGTGCTGTCAATCAAACACAATTTACAAATCTTTACATGGTTTTTACATTGTTAACTATAGGGAAATCTGAGTGGAAGGATTCAAAACAGAGTCTCAGCACTGGCATGACCTACATTTGTGGCAGGGATGCTAAACTGCTGCTTCAATTTCATAGCAGGAGCTTAAATGAAAGGCCTAACTCAGGAGGTTTGATCTTTGCTCAGGATTGACCCCGGAGAACCAAAATGTGAGCACCATGCGGCTGCGGTGGTGACAATGAAAAGACAGAGAGGAGGACTGTCTCCAGGGTGACCCGTGAAAAAACCGAACATCACAACAGCGGTCCAGTGTGGAAGAGATGCCAGGAGACAAGGCCAACGTGACAGAGTCCACTCAGAGCGGCGAGGCTGCAGACATGGCCTGGTACCCCTGACATTTTATCACGTTTCACCGCGGCGGTCCACGGCATGCGCCGGCTATTTTAATCACAGAACAAACACGTTGCGAGCAATGCAGCGGCCGCGCCGAGATTCTCCTGCCTCTCTGCGCTCACACTGCCCTGAATTCGAGGCCTGTGAACATAAATACAGGTGTAATAATTAATAAAAAACAAAACAACAAAAATTCGAATGATCCGTCACTGCAGCACATTATTTACCCTCAACTGATTCATTTCTTAAACATAATCAATCATATCATAATGACGTTGTTTGGTGATTTTCTGGCGGTGGCATAAAAATTCCAGTTGCTGCCTGATCTGAGTACAGCGCCGCTTTGGGTGGGAATAACTCTCATCTCACTCGCGTGTTTGAAAACGTAACGTGAAGTAACGTAGAAAAATTGATGGGATGCATTGTGATATTGAATCAAATTGAATCGCTGACATGATAATCGCAATTGAATCGAATCATGAATCACAATCACCTGATCTGGTGTCTATTAACACAAAGAGTGCACTTGAGCACGAGGTGAAAACACTAACACTACATTAAAAGTTCTGTCAATCAAACACAATTTACAAATATGCATAGAATCTTGACATGGTTTTTACATTGTTAACTCTAGGGTGGAGTGGAAGGATTCAAAACTTCCATCAATGAACCTTTTTGACATGATGTGACGAGATGTAAATGCTGGTCATGTTACGAGAACTATAATGAAATATGTCATCGAATATTTTTGATGAATAAAAACGAGACTAAATGTCTCTTAATTTTTGTTGCTGAAAATGAGACATTAATTCCTCTCGTTTAATCGTGTTATTATATTTCTGTGTCTGTATCTTTTATCCGGTTGCACAGATGACGTCACTTCCGCAACACGCAATGACAGCAACATTAATTATATTTCTAGATACTTCTGATGGTCGAGTAGATGGCGGGGATGGCGGGGAATAATATAATAACAAGAAAATGGGTTTTGAAATGGGTTTTATTTAAAGATCTTGTTTTTGTCTGTTCTACTAGGTACTTGAACTATATTGACTTGGTTAAATAGAATTGCATTACTTAAAAGAGAGACTAAAATACAATTTTGAGTAAAATTAGACTAAAATGTCATCAGCTCTTGTTGACTAAAACTAGTCTAAAATATTCAGATTAATTCTGACTAAAATAAGTTCATTTAGACTAAAATAATTCTGGAAGACTAATGAAGACTAAAATGACAGCTGGACGCAAAGACTAGACTAAAACTAAAATTAATACAAATTAATACAACAAAAACAACTATAGTTCAAACCCCACTTACTGCCATTGTGTTCCTGACACATAAGTGTCTCCAGGGGGACTGTCCCTGTTACTACTGATTGTAAGTCACTCTGGATAAGGGCGTCTGATAAATGCCCTAAATGTAAATGTTGATGTGATTCAGCAGGGTCAAATAATTGACCTGCACCAAGCAGGAGGTCACTGAAGGCCTCAAATTTGGTTTAGAAGGGTAGTGGATTTTTATCATCTCAGTAGAATAAATGTGGTTAGAACGATAAGGCTGTAAGAAAGCCACTTGTAAGTGAGGCTTCAATTTTCTAAAAAGCACAAATGCTGGACTCAGGATCGATGGGTGAAGGTCATGTGGTCTGATGAGTCCAGGCTGACCCTTTTCCAGAGTGATGGGAGCCCATCATGCATATTCCATACTGTACGAGCCTGTGGAGGCAGTGTTATTATCTGGGGCTGCTTTGGTTGGTCACGTCTGGGTTCTTTTTTGTTCCATGGGAGCCGAGGTGACGTTTCAAGACAACAATGCCAGGATTCATCCGGCTCTTGTAAAAGAATGACACGTCATATTGGCCCACCACCAAGTCCTAAGGTAGGGAGGTAGTAGCCTAGTGGGTAACACACTCGTCTATGAACCAGAAGACCCAGGTTCAAACCCCACTTTCTACCAATGTGTCCCTGAGCAACCCTGAACGTGTCCAGGGGGGGACTGTCCCTGAAACTACTGGTTGTAAGTCGCTCTGATAAATGCATTAAATGTAATGTCCTGATGTTAAACCCAATGAGAATCTTGGGTTCCGCCCACCCATCTTCAACACAAAACCTCATTAATTAATTAACGCTATTTTCCTACGAAGCGTAAGCTTATTAAAACAGCGGGGTCGCTGTAATGAAATGTCTCACCAGAGGCCGCCAGAGTAACCAGCACCCTCGGGTACCCCGCACATCCGTGGGGTTTAAAAACTTCGCCCGGTCAAGGCCTCGCCGGGAAACCGCGCGCACGCGCACGCGGGCGCGCGCCTCGTTAAAATAAATCTCCGCGCCCGCGCAGCGCGTGACCTTTGCTTACCAGACGTAAATAATAGTAATAATAATTTAGAAAAAAACACACACACACAGCATGAAAAAAGGCCGGCTGTGCGCGTCGCAGCGGGAGCGCGGCGTGGGGAAACTACACAGCCATTTTCCCCCCGCTAATCTCGTCCGCGGCGAACTTGATAACTTGACGTCCGCCGCTCGGAACTGCAGACGAAGGCGTCGACGCGACGCGACGCGCAGCGCGGATCCGACTCGGGCATATTAATAATAATCATAATAATCATAATAATAATAATAGCGACGGTGACAGTAGTGAGAATAATAAAGGGAGAGGTGGCAGGAGGATGCGGAGGTGAGACCGGTCTTCAACACCAAGGACAGCGGTCGTCTCCCGAACGACATGTTTGTTTATGTCCCTCGCCGTCTTGGGAGGAAGAACCGACGGCGTTTACAAGATATATATATATATATATCTGAAAATATGACTAATGATAAATAATAATAACCACCAGCACCTACCTGCGCCCTCGGATCACGTCCTCACATGTCCCGTTGGCTAGACCTCCCGGGCCGCGGCGGTTTTTGGTGGTGGTGATGATGATGATGGTGGTGGTGGTGGGCACCGTTACGTGGTCGCCAGCGCCATGTTATCGGTCTCCAGTCGGCTTTATTATTTTTTTTAATACAATCCCGGTATCGACGAGAAGACAGCGCGCTACATCCGGGCTCGTGGCGGAGCGCGGCTCCACGGGAAAAAAAAACCCACGGGAGACACCTGAGCCGGGCGCGCGCCGCGTGGAGAGGGGCGCGCGGTGACGCGGTGACGCGCACCGGGAAATAAAGAAAGAAATAAACCAACACGCCAACACCGCGAATAAAACAGAGCGCAGAGTTATTCCACCGGAATTGCGGGAATAGTAGAACTCTCAAATTAAACGACGTGTCGGCTTCTTTAGAGAACCTGAAAAATTCTGCCTTTTGAACGTCTGTAATAAACGTTAATAATAAAACGAACCTCAACTGTGAACGTTTATACGCCGCACTACACACTGCAATGCTCGCCATGCGACGTGGGTGCTAGTAGCCGAGTGGGTAACACACTCGCCTAATGAACCACAAGACCCAGGTTCAAACCCCGCTTACTACAGTCGTGTCCCTGAGCAAGACACTTAACCCTGAGTGTCTCCAGGGGGGACTGTCCCTGTAACTACTGATGATAAGGGCGTCTGATAAATGCCGTAAAACGTAAATGTGGGTCTGTTTACAGACAATAACAAGACGTGGTAATTCGTGCATTTTAGGCATTTATTGCCAGATAGACCGATATGAGATCAAGTTCGACATCAGCTCAGTACATGTAGGCCTTTTAAGGTTTTGGGGGTCAGCAGGGGGAAGGGGTCACGACACCACGAGCCGGAGAAGGAGGCAGCGTGACAGAATGAGGTCCAAGCCCCGCAGGCCGTGAAGGCGAGTGGACGAGCTTGGTCACGTGGTCCGGGGAGGGGAGGGTGGGGTTGAAGGCTGGCTGCTGCCACCTCGTGGCGGGAATCCTTGATGTGCCACTTTCGCCCCCCAAGTCGCACTGTTCCACAAAATAGTTCGACGAATGCAGCGTGAGGTAGAATCGGGAAATAAATGTTTAGTTGACTAGTGCGGACATCCATCCAATCACTGGTAAAGGGAACTAATCCTGAATCAGAAATGTAAAAAGCCACAAGAGGATGTTCATAAATGTGATTTAAAACGATTATATACACACACACACACACACACACACATATATATATACATATGTGTGTGTGTGTGTGTGTATATATATATATATATATATAAAGCATTATGTGTAAGCATTATACATATGTGTGTGTGTGTGCGTGTGTGTGTGTGTGTGTGTATATATATATATATATATATATATATATTGCTTACACATAATGCTTTAGATAGCAGCCCATGGTGATATTGTGAGGATCCTGGTGAATAGGACGCAGCTTTGATTTTCATTACGATTGTTGCCACGATTGGTCATCGCATCGATGAAGGGAAGCAGACTGGGGAGCTTGTGCGACATAACTGCTTGTTGTGCTTGTAAATAAACAGCTTTTGTACCCAGCCACTGCAAAAGTTGTCCTGCAAACTTTGAGGATTAATTTAATTTAAAATTCATACAGTGTGTGAATATGTAAGGGGTCATCCAGTCATCCAGTCTCATGCTGCCAAGTCATATGGCTCTGTTTTGCTCAAGTCCGGGTCTTCAGTCGATCACAGTATTGCATCATCTAGAGTGTTTTACTGCAATAGCAGACTTTATTTCATATGTTGATAATCAAGATTAAATCGAGATTTATCTTCGGTCCCACATCTCATCCACCTGTTCCTAAGCAATGGGCAGTGGGCAGCAATGTGGAATCTGCCACAGGGTATGCCCCTATTCTACTTCTTTTTTTTTTTTTAAATTGACAGCCACTGAATTTGCAACTTGTCCCACTTAAAAAGATGAGAAAGGTCTATAATTGTCATCACAGAATGAGATAGAATGAAAAAAATCCAGGACATCACATTGTATGATTTTAAAAGAATTTATTTGTATAATGGTGCAGAAAATAAGTATTTGGTCAATAGCAAAAGTTACCCTCAATACTTTGTAATGTAACCATAGTTTGGCTGGCAATGACAGAGGTCAAACGTTTCCTGTAGGTCTTCACCAGGTTTACAGTGACTGTAGCTAATATTTTGGCCCATTCTTCCATGCAGATCTTCTCAAGAGCTTGAGACTGGCTAGGCCACTTCAGATCCTTGTAATGCCTTTTATGTAGCCACTCCTTTTTTGCCCAGGCAGAGATTTTGGGGTCATTGTCATGCTGGAAGATCCAGCCATGTTTTATTTTCAATACTCTCACTGATGGAAGCCCCATTCATCCTTTCCTTAATACATATTTCCTTAATAATGTTTCCACCCCATGCTTCATAGTGGGTATGGTGTTCTTGGGATGCAACTCAGCATCGTTCCCCCTCCAAAAACAAGTTCTATTTTGGTCTCCCCTGACCACATGACATTCACTCAGTCCTCCTCTGGATCATCCAGATGGTCTGTGGCAAACTTTAGACCGGCCTGGACATGTGCTGTTTTAAGCAGGGGGACCTTTCGAGCAATGCAGGACAGAGTGTGTGTTACTAATAGTAACCTTTGTAAAGGCTGTGGTCTCAGCTTTCTTCAGGTCATTGA
Organism: Denticeps clupeoides; assembly: GCF_900700375.1. Taxonomy (NCBI): domain Eukaryota; kingdom Metazoa; phylum Chordata; class Actinopteri; order Clupeiformes; family Denticipitidae; genus Denticeps; species Denticeps clupeoides. The sequence continues at coordinate 13,499,419 of NC_041720.1, read as the reverse complement.
TCAGATCCACTCATGTAGTTCTGGGCTGTTTCTCACCATTCTCAAGATCATTTGTACCCCACAAGGTGAGATCCTGGAGCCCCGACCATGACACAAGGTGAGATCCTGCAGCCCCTACCATGACACAGCTTTGCTCTTCTGTAAGGCCAGTTACTTACATTTACATTTACGGCATTTATCAGACGGAGAGGAAACAACATTGAACCCTTCTGTCCATCCCGATATCTTGGATACACTCAAAAAATGTGAATTGTGAGTCCTGCTATATCTATGGCATGCAGACACTGCCAAGCAGGTCCAGGTCAAAGCAGGTTGTAAGGGCAGAAATCATGGCTGCCATGCCATGCTGTAGGCAAAACTGAAATATTGAAGAATTATTAAGCCGGAACCTCAGTGCAAAACAGTGACAGTTTCAGTGCTAAATGCATATTACTCACAAACACGGCGACCACATAGACAATACAGCATGGGTAAAGACCATAACAAAGACCATAAACAGTGGGGGGAATAATTATTTGATCCCCTGCTGATTTTGTAAAATAAATGACCAGTCTCTAAATTCAGTGGTAGGTTTATTTGAATGGTGAGGCATTTAGCAGACAACCTTATCGAGAGCGACTTACAATGTGCTTCCATCGATTAAGTGATCAATTCTGGTTCACTAGGACCCCCAACTATGAATACAATGTTTTTTACATTTACAGCATTTATCAGACGCCCTTATCCAGAGCGACTTACAATCAGCTCATTTGCGGTCAAGTGAACTCTGCAGGCCACTGCTGCCCCGCTGCTCTCTTCCTGTGGCGAGCCTTTGTGAACTCCCTGAACCACGAGGTCCAGGGAGTCACACGTCAGCCACAGTGAGGACGGGGGCTTTCACCTAAAACGCACAGTTAGCAAAGCGTTGTGCCGAGGAGTGAACAATGATCCGCGTTTCTGCTGCGGGATGGTTACTGCTGTTTTTACTGAACCAACAGGCCTTCTTCAAATACTGGGAGGAGCAACATATCATGTCACATTAAGCCCCAAGTTGAATACATACCAGTGGAGCAAGCTGAATTGAATATGATATATAAATGTAAATAAGTCTATGGCATAAATTATATAACATTATATAATGTATATAACATAACAATAGCTTTTGTTATACTGTAAATGGAAAACCTACATACATACATACACACAGCCCTTTATCAAAACTTACAGTAAGACTATATTATGCACAATGTGAGAGGTTCCTTTAATTTAGCCAAACAAGCAAAGGAACAAAAAAGGAACAAATGATGGGAAACATGTGAACAGGAGTGTGGTAAAAAGTTGACATGAAATGGGGAAGTGAATATCGAGAAAACCAGATTTATTTTAGTTTATTAGATGATTCTAGTTTTCTAGAATGTCTGGGAGAAAGAGTGCTCTATTCATTTTGCTCTGTTTGTTTCTAGGTTGTTACCATGGATACTCGGATACTCGAGCATCATGGCCAGGACTGAGAGACTCAGGAGGACTTTCTATCCTCAGGAATGCTGAACCAGGACATGCCACCACACTTCACACCTCACCCCTCACACCCCGACCATCCGAATATTCACTATTTCAGTTCATTATGCTGTAATCTGCTGCACAATCAATGCACAATGCACTTTAACTCACTATTGTACTTTATCTGATTTTGCCCAACCTAACATCCTGATTCATACTGTGACAGTGCAGTATCCATAGCCACTGGCCAGTATTATGTTCTCCTTGAACATGAATGTTCATGTTCTTCAAACTACCATTGTCGGTCAACTGTAAAGAGCTGGTGGTAGACTTCCGCAGGCACAAACATCCTCCACTGCAACCACTGGACATCCAGGGTATGGCCATTGAGGCAGTGGAGAGCTACAAGTACCTTGGTGTTCACCTGAACAATAAACTGGACTGGACTCATAACACTAATGCACTTTATAAAAAAGGGCAGAGCAGGCTGTACCTGCTGCGGAGGCTCCGGTCTTTTGGAGTACAGGTGCCACTCCTAAAGACTTTTTATGACTCTGTAGTGGCATCAGCCATCTTTCACGGTGTGGTCTGCTGGGGTAGCAGCATCTCCGCTGGGGACAGGAAGAGGCTGAACAGGCTGATCCGGTGGGCCAGCTCTGTTCTAGGATGCCCTCTGGACCCAGTGGAGGTGGTGAGTGACAGGAGAATGGTGGCTAAGCTGTCATCCCTGTTGGACAACATCTCCCACCCCATGCAAGAAACTCTGACAGCACTGAGCAGCTCCTTCAGTGGCAGGCTACTGCACCCAAGATGTGGGAAGGAGAGGTTCAGAAGGTTCAGAAGATTTAATTGCATCTCTTTAGAATTATAAACTAAATTAAAACTTGAATTTCACAAATTGAACTTTCATGGAAACATGTTACTTTATACAAAGTTTTCACATTTGAAATTATGTATTTGAGGCATATTTTGCAAAAGTGCTGAGCTTATCACTATTTCCACATTTACAGGCCACATAATGACAGAGTAGATAGAGAACGAATTACTTTTATTGTTGCAGAACAAAAATGTAATCCAGAAATATTTCTTTAGTGCAACATCCATCATAGAAACCAAGCTGACGATCCAGAGAAGCTCATCAAAGACAAAGGTGGAAAAATCCCAGTGAAAAGAATTCACGACCATCAACAGCTAGCTGTGACATCGACTCCTCTGATTGGCTGCCCCCTGCTGGGCCTTGCCTCACTGTGAATCCCACAGTCCCTTGCACCAGTCGGCAGTGTGGTTCCCCTTAGAACGAATGAGTATGCTGAACCGCTAATCTGAGTCAGAGAACGTAGTCCCTGTTTGTCAGTGATTTGCATTTAGTGTGAAGAGCTGCTTTGTGACGCCGTCTGATCTAATTTGGTTTTTAGCACACAGCACATAGCAACAGCTCATCTGTAAATGGCTGCTGGCTGGGACGCCATGCTGTAGCATTTTGAACAGAGGGCTCCACAGAAGACCGGGATGTCGGTGTAATTGCATTAGATGCCCTCAGAGATGCCAGGCCAATTTGTGTTTGCGTGAGCTGTAGGTCTCATGATCACCAAACTCACGAGTGGAGATGCTGCTTGTCTCTGTAACTTGATATGTAACTAGTACCAGTTCTACCAAGACTGCGATACCTTATGATTCCCTAGCTAGCAAACACACACACAATTACTCAGCACACACACAAATGGCTTCAGACCAGGGGAACAAATGCTAAAAGTGGATCCTGATTTCTCGCCAAAAATACACTGGACCTAATTGTGCCTTGGACAATTCAGAACATGCTTACAGTTTATCTCCCACCAACCCCCCCACACACAGTTCTGTTTATCCTGATTCGTTTTGTGCTTGTTTGTCCAGAAACAGACCATCTTTGTGTGACCCTTGACAAAGCAGTGTGTTCCTGAGAATACCAAACTTTCTGGCTGCTATGGCAACCCCCATCTGCTGATGTCTGCAGCAGCTGGTCAGTTTGGGCTCCTGGAGACGAGTGGACCGATGAACAACACAGAGACATTCTAGCCACACCCTGTCAGACATTTATAGGGATTTTTTTTTTAAATGTTGTAAAGTTATTCATTATATTGGTAGTAAACAGAGTTGTGTGTGAAGCAGAGAAATGTATGAATTTCTTATATTATGACACTTTTGGCTCTTTTCAAAAATTTGAGATGGATATACTGTGATCAGTGTGGAAATCTATTTTTACTCTGATTATAAATGGAGATCTATGCATGCTCAAAAAAAGATTATGTATATTAGAATATGTGAAAATAAATATGCAAATAAATAGAATAAAACCAACACCAACTGTACAGTAGAAAAGTACATACAATCTGGACATCTAAATAGGGAATGTATATGTTTATGTAAATGTAGCTCAATGTATGTATGTACACAGATGCATGTTTAAATGCACGGAGTGGATATATACACATAATGCACATAAAAACCTAGTCTGTAAGAAGTGTGTAAGAAGTCTGTAAGGCTGCAAGAAGAAAAAATGCATAATGAGAAGTTGTCACAGTTGTAACAGCTCTCCAAAACATGACAACAAAATGGCAATACAGAACCTCAAGAGTCCTTTGGTTATGTTAACACAAGAATCTACATAATATTTAGTTTGATTCATTCTGGTGACAAAATTATTTTCCGGAACTGATCACCACTGTCTACATTAACATATCTACTGTAAATCTATAAATTTATTACCACCGTAATAAACATTCTGCATAGAGGGCGTGGTCTTTATAGAGGGAGGGAGCAGATGAAGGAAGTCCATATAAGCTGTGCATCCCTGTGGACCCAAAAGATACCCTGGACATCTGAGTGTTCTGTGTACAGGTAGTGTCAGATTTTCTCTTCGGTTTGATGCTAATTTTGTTCATAATATTTTATTTGGATTAGATATCAAACAATAACCATGTATGTATGTTCATTTGGCTTTCAACAAAAAACTATTTTACCATAGGATAAACAGTGTTACTTGCAAGGAGGAAATGTCAGTTTGTGGATATTTTTTCTATATTACCTGGATTAGGCAAAGAAAAATGCAGTTTAATTGTTTAAGCCACTAGGGCATATTGAGCATTTTTATTATTAATGTTATTATATTATCAAAAGGCGCACATACAAGCACATGAACTATTGTCAACACATTAGGCAAGTAAATGCATAATTGTGCTGAGAAGAGGCAAACCTTTCATTCCTGTAATCTGAGGAGAGAACAGTTCTGTGCCTGTGTTAGTTTTTTTTAATGGCTAAGATGAAAAATCCAAGATCTTAGCACAGATAAACAATGTCACAAATGTCAAATGCATTATAAAATCCTTAAAAATTTCATGTATGTTTCTTACTTCTCATTTCTGAAAAGTTTGAAGGGTGTCCATGACAAAATGCTTAAGATTTCACTCCGTTGTATTTCGCTTGTATTTTACAGGCAGACCATTTTTTCACGTCACAGACAAAATGGATGTAAGTATTTTCTATGTAGTTTAAGGCATTTTTTTAATGCATGGATATTTTATTTTTCAGATAGAAGTAAATAGGTGTAAATAAACAGAAAATGGCTAACTGAGCAGTATTTAATATCATGTAACACCACTGGACACAAAATGAGGGCTCCAGGTTAATCAAGACCATTTAGGTCAGAAGGGGACACGTTTTGTTTTGTTTTACAATGACAATCACTTCACTTTCACTTTCCTAGTTGGCCCATACTGGCTGCTCATCTGCTGGTCAGCAGTGTAATAGCATCTGGCCTGGACAGGCAGGACAGCAATATCAGCCTTGTTATCCCTGTCCTCCAACCAGCACAACAAACTGGCCTGGAAACCAACCAGTTCCAGCTACACAACCAAGCTGGCCTTCAACTCAACTGCAGCCAAGTCAGTCGTTTCCACCAAACTGGCCCACAACTCAGCTGCAACCAGGTCAACTAATACCAGCAAACTGGCCTGCAACTCAACCTCAACCAGGTCAGCCAATACCACCAAACTGGCCCTTAACCCAGCCTCTGCAAGCTCAACCCACACAGCCAAGCTGGCCTGCACCTCAGCTTCAACCAGGTCAACCAACTCAGCCAAGCTGGCCGATGCAGCAACCTGGTCAACCAGCTGATCTACCCTGTCCTGGAACAAACCCCTGCCAACCAAACCAGCCTGGCGTTCCTGTTGTGCCCCCTAACCCAAACCAGCCTGGAGTACCTGTAATACCACCTAACCCCAACCAGCCTGGGGTACCTGTAATGCCCACTAACCCCACCCAGCCTGCAGTACCTGTTAAACCCCCTAACTCAGGCTGGCCTTTTAACCCTGGACAGTCGGGATGGCCAGGTCAAGCCGTTCCTCTACCAGGACAGTGGCCTGGGTCAACACCAGAAGGGCCTGTGGTGAGGATGTGTTCTACAAAAATTATAACTCTTAGCCTCATCATAATAATCTCTGGTCTGGAATTAAGTACGATTTATAACATGACTGACAATCTAATGTTAATTTTTATCTTTTTTTGTCAGGCTGTGCCATACAATCTGAATATCCCAAGAGGCATCTACGATAAAATGATGCTTATCATTGCGGGGCAGGCCAAGCCTTTAGCTAAAATGTAAACACAACAAACACACCTAGGGCACTATTTTCAAACCGGTCACTAAACATAGCACCATGTACTTGTAAAACATAGATATTTAATGATGTTTGTGCATGTGATGTATTAACATCATTAAATATCATCTAAAAAAAGAACATTGTTTCCTGGGTGACATTTATGCACCCAAAAAAAAGTGTGGTCAATTTCTTCAAAACTACCATGTGCTTTTCTTACACTAGCAAACAATCCCCATGCCAATTTGAAAAAAGTGCCCCAAATCTTTATTAACCCATATACACACACATGACAAAATTTTACTATTGCAAACCCTCACCAGGTTTACCATCAACTTCCTGCGAGGAAACGACATTGCCTTTCACATCAACCCTCGCTTCAACGAGGGCGGGAAACAGGTGCTTGTGAGAAACCACAGAGAGGGAGAACGATGGGGTAAAGAAGAACGGACCATCCATGGACCATTCCCTTTTACTCCAGGCCAACCGTTTGAGGTGAGAAGGAAAATTAGCATTTGAGATTCTCAAAACATTCAAAAGAAAAAGGTGACCAGCTCACAATTACAGTATGTCCCACACTGCTCCACTAAAGACCTCTGGCACATAGTTTGATCTTGTTCCAGGATCCCTGGGCAGATCTTTCCCTAAACCTTTCACTGAGCATTAAATGAAATGAGGTGATGAGGAAATTATATGTTATGATGAAAGGTAAACATTGAAAGACATTAAAATGTACAGTATAATCGGATGTCTCACACAAGATACAACCATCTTCTCTTTTTATTTCAGATGAAGATCCTGTGCACGTATAATGAGTTTAAGGTCGCCGTCAATGGCGCCCAAGTGTTTGAGTTCAAGCATCGTATAAGAGAACTCAACCAGATCGACCGCATCAACATCCTCCAGGACGTCAACCTGTCCTCTGTGAAAGTAGAAAATGTGCAGTGAGACAACCGGGCATTAGGTCGATGTTGCAGGGTCGTTCAACACAATTACATGTGACAATACACCCAATGAGAGCAAGGGCCATTTTTAATGCCGCTCAATAGTTAAAACATACACATCTGAGTAATAAACCTTATTGAGGTTTTTCCGTACTATACATATATATTACAACATAGGTCACACATTTCTGCATATATTTTCTTGCGTTCTGTAATCATAAATACTAACACTGATTATTCTAGCTTTGGTGTTATATTGTAAAACAATAGAACAAAAGTTGTAAGTTTAAAAAAAAAAAAAAAAAAAAAAAAAAAAATTAGCAAATAGAAAGCAATCATATACACCAGAACAATATAGAAATAAAATATAGCTGAACTATTTTCTTATTGGATCAGTTCTATTTATTTCACAACATGCTGGACAACAGGAAATTAAAACCAACAAAATACAATTCTTTCAGTCATACATTTAAAACATTAAAAAGAGCAAAGACAAGTAAAAACAGAGACAACAATAGTCAACAATGCCTGGTATTAAAATGTACATTATAGTTAAAAAAAAAAAAAAAAAAAAATCTGAAGTGCATCTTAACACAATCCAAAGCTTTAATTTGCAGTAAAACTAGCATGAGTTTGGGTCAGACTTTGTGGTCCAGCCTCTGCTCCACCGATTTCAGTAGCATCTGGGAGTACTGCTCCAGCAGTGCCATGGTAAGTGGCCCGCCCTCGCCGTCAACGATCTTGGGCGAGGTTGTCGGCAACGAGTCCATCTCAGAGCGGGCCAGAGCCATAGCATCGGACAACACGCGCATCATTTCCTGCCGCTCAGCACTGCCGTTGTTCACCTGCGGAGTTTCCATTCGATTTTAAGTGTTCTGTTCATACATGTAAAATCTATTTCATAAAATAATGTTCATGTACATTAATACCATTTTGCAGAAGTCCTCAAATAGAATGGTTTACATAAGTCTCAATTAACTAAATCCAGGCTATATCTAGCAGTTGGCATGTAATAGAGTAAGAATGCATGCAGTTTTTTTTTGTTTTTTTTTATATATATAAAAACAAATACTGAATACGTTCAAGTAAATATAAATCAGACTGACACTAACAATAACACACAATTTCCTCTTAATGATGAAAGACCAACTCATCCTAACTCACCATTCTGTAGAGCTGCATGGTCTTCTGCACAGTGCTGTGGAGCTCTTTGGCCATCTCTCTGCAGGTCTCCATGGTAATGGGTGGCTCTGAGGGGATAAACATATGAAAGAACACTTATTGTTACTCATCTGTGATTATTTTAAGACATGCCATGTAGATGTTAAAATAAAATAGATTTCAGCACCACTACAAGGCAAATAATAATTAATCTATTACAAAACAGTAAATTAAATATTATCAGGCAAACACATCCGAAGCGTTTGGGCAAAGGCTGGTTTTCAGAGTATGTACTGTACACAGAGTACAGAGTATGTCTGTTCCCACCCCTCAAAGATACTAGAAGAAATTTCAATAGAACTCACCGTTTACACAGTGAGGATTTACACAGGAAGAGACAGAATGAGAAGGGACGAAGCAGAAAGGCCAGAAGAAGCCATTAGCACAGTGATGATGAGGAGGAAGAGGAAGCTGGAGCGGCAAAGAGGCCAGGATGATGGAGGAGGAACGGCGTTGACGCAAACCTGAAGCTGGTGAGGGGTTTTCAGAAACCACAGAGAAAGCCTGAACGGCCACCATGGGCACAGATGACCGCTCTGGGCTACTGGGGAACTTCTCGGTATCCATCCTCTCTGATGGTGGCCCAGGAAGGGTCATCATAACATCATCATTACAGATTCCTGGGAGGTCTGTGTGGGTAAGATCTTCTGTTGGGGAGCCGAAGAGTTCCCTCCTTGGGGCGATTCTGTGGCTGCCTGAGAATGTTTGTCTTTCATGCCAATCTGAACAAGAGGCAGTTCCTTCAAGAGAAAAGCAGGGTCTTAATGTGGTCTTTGAAGGAGGGCTGATAGGAGCAGAAAACCTCGGGAAGGCAGAGGATGTGGGCGGAGAGGACGATAAAGGTATAGGAGAAGCAGGCGTCCGGCCTGTGTCAGGGAAGCCCAGGTGAAGGTCGTCTCCAAGGGATGAAGAGTGACTCATCTTGGCCATGGAGCTGGTGGTGGGGCTCATATAGGACCGGGTTTTCAGGGACCGAGTGGCACTGGGGCTCTCCCAGGGCTGTAGGGAGGGGGCACAAGTTGTTGTGGGCGATGGCCGATTCCAATCTCCCCTGTCCTGGTTAAGGTTCTGGGACAGAGGAAGGGAGGGGTCCCTCCTCAGACGAGATGGTGTGTTGGGTCGCCGTGCTGAGAGGACAGTAAAGAACAGCTTTTGTGAACATCAGCAAAATTAAACAGCATAGCATTTATGCTTATTTTCGTACATTCAAGAGAAGAGAAAGTGGCGTGATTGTCACATGTGATACACAGCAGCACAGCACACAGTGAAATTTGTCCTCTGCATTTAACCAATCAGCCTGAGTGAGCAGTGGGCAGCCATGACCAGCGCCGGGGGGCAGTGTGTGGGGACAGTGCTTTGCTCAGTGGCACCTCAGTGGCACCTTGGTGGATCGGGATTCCAACCGGCAACCTTCTGATTACGAGGCCGTTTCCTTAACCACTAGGTCACCACTGCCCACAGTCTGACATTCAAAACTTTTAAACAATGTTCACCAGTGTAATTTACTATGCATTAGCATTAGCCTACTAGTCTGCATGTTTCTGGTGGATGAATATGTAATTCAGTTTTGAAGAATGATTCATTTTAAGTTTGATCTGGGATCTTGGTCGACAAGCTCAAACCAAAGGGAAATGTGATCTGTTTTTAAAATTCCCTTTTTAACAAGAAAGTTGAATAATTTCCTGCCATTTCTCATGTGTATGTTTTTAAAACACAATCAATGGATCAATGAGTGGCGAAATACTGTGGAATTATTGTGATCAGTCATGAACCATCATGAATCAGAGAGTTTGAACTTGGCTTCACAGAAGGTCAGTAAAAGTAATTAAATTGACTGGAACCATCCAATTCATGAATTATAAAATTCATTTTTTTAGTGTTTGGGCCAAGAAATCAACCAAGAGACTCACTGTCTGCATCAAAAATCTGTGAGGACAATGATTTCTGGAGGACGGGCGGAACTCTGGCACTGGGGCTGGCCACTCTAGCCGAACCGGCCCCAGGAAGCCTCTTCCTGACGGGTGTGGAACGCACTGCAGATCCTCTCTCTGGAGGTTGTGTGTTGAGCCTCTCCTCTGAGCCTCTCCTCTGGCATTCCCCAATCAGGGGTCGCACGGTAGAAACCAGGGGCTTCACTGCAACACTAGGGCTCTCCTCCCTCTGTCTGCCCACTTTAGAGAAAGGGGAGTGATTCCTACACAAGGGAAGTTTGCTTTAAAACAAAGACTCCCAGAGTGCATCACTATGTGGTGATAAAATTATGACCTCTGGTCCAGAAAGGCAAGTACTAGTTTTAAAAAAAAATTGTGAAGAATCAAGTAATTAAAACGGTCATCCAGTCATATGAGTGAACACATAATATGTAGAGGGCATTAAAAGTGTCTGTGTACCTCATTCGGTGTTCCTGGGCTAGGAAGCGAGCAGATATCGTGGACCTCGACACAGATTTGTCTGGAGTTCTGCTCAGGTTTCCTGGGTGTAAAAGAACATGAGTATAACCAAAAATGACAAACCAATATACATATCTAGTCAAATCTGCATCCCAAAAAAGTAAAGTGAAGTGATTGTCACATGTGATACACAGCAGCACAGCGCATGGTGCACACAGTGAAATTTGTCCTCTGCAATTAACCCATCACCCTGAGTGAGCAGTGGGCAGCCATGCCCGGGGAGCAGTGTGTGGGGACTGTGCTTTGCTCAGTGGCCACTCAGTGGCACCTTGGCAGATCGGGATTCGAAACGGCAACCTTCGGATTACGGGGCCGCTCATTAACCGCTAGGCCACCACTGGGTCATTGAATTAAGTGCATCTACTCTGTAAGGTTCTTGAAGGTCCAGGTACTGTTCATTTTCAGGCCTTCTTCTAACTGTCAATCAGAATCAGTGACTAAGATAGAATTCAAGGTCCAGAGCAGAAGGACCCTGGCGTAGGCTCTAGTTTCGGCCCAAAAAAACAGTGGTGGCCAGATTTCAAGTGTGGCAGTATGCAGTGGAGGATCAGTACCCAGCGATAAGTTGACACCCACCTATAATGCAGGAGTCTGAAAGGGTCTCAAAGTGTTTCTTAAGGAAGGCTTCTCCCATCTGCATCTTCTCTTTTGCCTCTTCATCCTCAGCATCTTCCTCCATATCAGAGTTGTCTGCATCTGTGCTAAGTCCTTCTGCACTTTCAGACTCTGTTTAAAAGAAAGATGCAAGACTATCTGTGGTCATAAATTAAATACTACCGCCTCCTACTGGTTAAAAGCATAAACATCATAAAGGAAAAGACCAGATGGTAAATATATCTGGTATTTGGGCAATTTGAGGTAAATCCCTTGAGACATTTGATGGTTGTTTTACATACAGCCACTAGCTAAATATAATGCATTCAACACAAAAAAATGGGTCTTGCTGCCAAATCCATGTCTTGTGTATTCAAACAGAAATTACATTTGAATCACAAAGTTGTTTACAGCTTTATATGCATATGTTATTATAATGACTGTTTTTAGCATTAAAAATGGAGGGCATATGTTTTCTACTAGAAGAAAAATAAAAGTTCATTATAGAAAGAAAAAAAGCAGCAGATGCATTTGTCTGTATGCAATTTAGCATGTTTTTCCCCCTCACCAGCCTGGCCTTGGTCTGGACTGGAGACGCCACTGCAGTAGCCCATGGAGCCGGTGCTGTCGGGGCTCTGGCTCTTCTTGCGCTGCTCGCCCATGCCAGCCTGGTGGGCCCTCACCTGGTAATCTGGGTCTTGTGAATGGGTACCGCCAGGGCAATGCTGTGGGTACAGCACCACACCATCAGGCTCTGGGGTTACAGCAGGGGCCAACCAGGCTGAGCGGGGGCGAGAACGGTGCTTCTTCACCCGATTCTCTAGTTCCTGAGGAACAAGGAATAGAGGTAAAGGAGGAGTATTCATTTTAATATTTTACTTGAATGATTCATTAACCAGATAACTGCCACTGAAATTCTGCTCAATTAGTCTAGAATAATATCGCATAATAAAAATACAAATCCCTAGCATTTCTGACAAAGACTCGTCTGGTCCAGGATCAGTTAGTCAGTGGTCTGTTGAGAGGAGTTCTGAATTCACCTTGGTGTCCTGCAGGCTGGAGGTGCTCCCTCTCTCCAGTGCGGTGACCAGAGTGGCAGAGCGCCTCGCAGGGGAGCTGCTCTTGCAGGCGTCCAGCTGCCTGAGGTCCAGCATAGACTTCACCACCAGCTCCAGGGAGCCAATCCTGTGGGACCAGCGCCTTCGAGGCCGAGCAGGGGGTTCCAGCAGTGAAGTCTCTTCTGCCTGGACCTGCACCAACAGCAAGGCATTCAAATGTTAACACCACACCTTTACTGCATTATTTGTCTTTTCTTTAATATATAACTGGAATATTGAAATTTTTGTGCCACCGACCTTAACCGCGTCCCATTCAGTGCTATCATCTGAAACGCCTGGTCAAGAAAAAGTGCACATCAGGTTGTCAGATCCAGATTTAGACTGGGCAATATTGTATATGAGTGCACCGGTGTTTGCTACCTATGTCCTCCCCAGTGCTGCTTTGTGAAGACGTGTGCTGATCACAATCAGTTGCTGGCTGCTTATCTTCAGTCCGACAAACGTTTGTGGCATCAACGTCGTCGTCATAATCTTTTTCACTCTCAGAGGACACGTGGGTAAACGATGAGGGGGCACAGTGCAACTCTTGCCTGTTTTCACAAATTAACAAGAAAAGCTAAAACGTCTCTTACTGTATTATAGGCAAAGGCAAAAGCAGTGTGGGAGCACAATAGAGCACAATTCTACCTTAAGTCTTTGCACCCTTGCACATGCTGGGCTTGTTTCAGTTTGAAAAGACGTTCCCTCATGTTTCTTGTTAGCTCTGCGGCCAAACGCCACACAAAGATGCAGCTAGAAGATGGAAAAAAAAAAAAAGTGATATATAAATCCACAGTTCAAAAATAAATAAATAAAATAAGGTCAAACACTGTACCTGTCTCCAGACACAGAGATTAGGTACTTGCAGTCATTGGTGAACTTGATTCCAGTGACTATCTCTATAACAGACGAGAGAGAAGCGGGAAGAATTGACATTTCTGACACTAAATAAAGACATCTATGCACTGGGTTGCATTTTGACCGCTGTTTGGCTTATGATATTTAAATGAAAATTCTACTCACAACCCAAATTTGCATTTGATAATAATGATTATTACCGGAGTGACCAAACATGGTAGCGACACACTCTCCAGAGTGGAAGTCGAACAGGCTGATGTTTTTGTCAGAACAGCTGGTGGCCACATAAAGCCCAGAGGGATCAGTCTGGACCTGTACAGAGGGCCGTTTTAAAAGACGTTTATTATTAGGCACACCTTAATGAGCAAGTTACATTTTATGGATTAAATACCTGCATTAAAATGTATGAGCAGTTAAAATATATATATATGAAATACAAGTAAAAATCTTTAAATGGACCTTGAGCAGGCAACCATCTTCGCCCTGAGAGCCTTTGTAGGACCTCTTCTGTTTGCCACTGCTAATATTAAAAATCCTAAAAGAAAACAGAGTAAACACCAGGTATGTTCAGCAGCTTGTTGTACAGGGAAGAATATAATCAGCACACAAACCCACACACACCTGACATTGCGGTCCTGGCAACCAACCACAGCATACTTGCAAGTGGGGTCTACATCCATATCATAAAGGGTGGTCTTCCTCACTATGTGGTGCGTGCGACTGAACTCTGTTCTTCTGAGTGTCTAAGAAGGTAAATAAGTGGATATCTCAGTCTTGTCAGCACCCAACACTCAAAAAGCTTTCAAAATCTTAGAAAATATTGTTTGATAGAAGCACTAATTAGCTGTACCCTGTGGGCGGTTCTGAAGTAGATGCTTTTGTCAGCTCCACAACTGATCATCTTCACCTTCCCATCGATAGCTGTATGGGGAAGGGAAGGATAGAAAAAAAGGGGGGGGGATAAGAAAAATAAAATTTATCAGGTCTTCACACACAATGTGATAATCACAAAGGCCCTTCCCTGCAAATAATCCCAACACAACTGATGTCATTGCAGCATGATCAGCATGAATGAATTTGAGGTTAATCCAGGGCGTCCCAGCAAGGGGGCGTCACCAAAGCGACTGCTTTCAAACATTAAAATTGTTGAATCACAGTTATACACTCATAGTATACTACATTTTATAGAGCATTTTTAAAATGAGCTGGATTATGTATAAAAACTGAGATGGTGTCGCCCTGTCTGGATATATATGGAGAGTATATTCCATTGGCATAATAGCGCATAACGACTGTACACGCATCTTGGTGTCCCTCTATCCCATCCGCTAATCCTCAAGCACTGATAATGCCCGGCAGCTGAGGTTCGGATGTATTTGTGTCGACGCGGTGGCGGCGCCAACCACGCTGCACTAATCCTGATGACCTAGAGAGCATCCTACCAGCAAAGCGGACAGCAGTGATGGAAGAGGAGTGCTCGTCCAGAGTCTGCAGCAGGGCATAGTCTTCCTCGACATCCAGAACATGGATGAGACGGTCACGGCTGGAAGTGGCCAAAAGCTGAAGACCTGGAAGAAATCATTTCATTATCATTAATCATTTTAACAATATTTTTCTTGCCACGATTAATGCACTTTCTATTCAGACTGGAACACTTCTAGGAATGTCTTCATTGTGGTGTTTAAACATACCCGTAGCAGGGTAGCAATCTACATGAACACGGGTCAATCTAGAAAGTGACTACTAGTGACAAGAAAAGTAACTTAGTAGTTACATGTAAGTGCACATGCATTTACACTCATTGCAACCTCACAGACCTGTCTCAGGTTTGGAGTACTCCAGGCATAAGATCTCAGAGTCATGAGCCTCCACCTTCAGAATTTCCTCCATACTTCTGAGATCATGGACCCTGGACAAAATGACAAACCGGCATCAAACTAAGCCTGATACTGTAAAACCACAGCCGACAGTTCTACACATTTACATAATTGTGTAGAACTGTCGGCTGGGCGTCTGATCATTTACATTTACAGCATTTATCAGACGCCCTTATCCAGAGCGACTTAAAATCAGTATTTAAAGGGACAGTCCCCCCCTGGAGCAACTTGCTCAGGGACACAATGGTAGTAAGTGGGATTTGAACCTGGGTCTTCTGGTTCATAGGCGAGTGTGTTACACACTACCACCCTCATAACACATTACAGGTCAGTGGAGAAGACCGTAGGTTTGGACCAGGGCTCATGTATACCTCAGGGTGCCGAGACGATCGCCCGAGGCCAGGTGCGTCCCATCAGGGCTCACGCAGATGGTGCGTACGCCACTCTTACTGTCTGCAGACTGCCCGTCAGCTTTATCTGTGCCGGCAGGTGTAGATCCTTCAGCGTCCAGCAGAGGGACTGTGTTGTCGTCCATGTAGATGATCTTTGTGAGGTCCTGAAACGTGTGTGAGAGACAGATCCTCGAAGTGAATTCCATACCTTATGGTGCTTATGGCAGAAAATTTAAATAAAGAAACAGTAAAGTAAAAGAAGAGCCAGCCAATCAAATTCATTCATTCAATAGTCTCAAATGTGAATGTGTTAGTCAATAAGGGATGAGTTGGCTTTGTGTTTGCCGATAATGTGGTCCCTTAGTGTTGATGTGAACTTACATTAACACAACTGTGTTAATGCTAACATTTTAGCATGCTAAATCATTTTAGCATTTTACATTGGAAGGGGGGAAAAGGCTTGTGCCTGATTAACTAAAGCAGAGTTGGTAACAGACTCACGTTGCTCAGGACATTCCCATTGGAGAAATCATGATGTCCACTGGAGCTCCACAAGCGAACTGTGTTGTCAGCAGAGCAAGTGAGGAACATGGAAGAACATGAAGAATCTAGCATCTCAGTGACCTCAGGGTACACCTAGAGAAAGTGATAGTTCATTAAATATGTGTATTAAAAATATAATATAAATATTCTGTCCTGGCCCCCACATACTTGCAGGTCCCACACACAGGAGGCGTGGTAGAGGGCAGAGTGCACCTTGCCCACTCTATGCAGGTCATGCACATCCCACACATACAAGCTGTGGTCGTTATACACACAGGACAGCCAGCAGTTCCCAGGGTCATAGGTCACAGCCACAGAGTCTGGGTAATGAACATCTGCCTTGCTGGAGAAGAGGTGGCTAATGGGAGTTTAAAAGGAGGATCAGCAAAATAAACAAAAAACAGACAATTTCTGAACATTAGAAATTTTGCACAGTTTCTTGGTTATTAACCTACTGCAAAGTGGGGAATTTTTAAATAAGTAAATAATTGACAAGCAGACTCCAGATAGAAGAGTTATATTAATACTAGAGTGAAAATACGGAGCATTGGGTCGTAGACCAACCTAGCCTGAGTTATGGTGGATACGTCAGTGCCGAGGTGATGGGGTCGTGGCAGTGTGCAGACATAGTGCAGGTCCACGGGGCTGAAGACTCGCACCATTCCATCCGCACAAGCGCAGAAGATTAGCTCCTCGGTCACCCACAGAGACTTTGCTGCAGGTGTCTGTAGGAGACAATAAGAAAGAAAAAGAAAAAACATTTTTTGTACATCTTTACTTTAACAGGTTTTTATAGTAAACACTCAATGGATGCTTCAGATTTATTATTACTAAAACAATTGTGCTTGTCATAAGCTGAAATAAGGTTATTATACAATTTTACTAGACACATAGAGCAACTATATGGTCTAGAAAAAAATATTACTGAAATATAGTAACTATACTCAAGTAATGGAGTTCAGCTTTGGCAGCTATGGCCACAAAAAGACATATAATCAAGAGTTATGATCAAGTCAAGGGACCGAACATAGATAGTTAGTGTTTAAATTTTTGATTTTACCTTTTTGATGTTTAAAAGCTATGTAATGCTTTAATTAGACAACAGGGCCTTTAAAAGGTTACAGACAGTTAATTGGGCAAATATGTTGGCACAGGATAAAATAAGGGCCTAAATTGTCCTGACTGTGACCCTAATCTCCTAATGACACCCATCTAGCTGCACTCCAACGGAACAGGTTCTGAGACACAGAACGTGGACTCAGGCCAGAGTCGGGACAATCTGATGGTTTTAAATACAGTAGATTTGTGCTGAGGACACAGCTGAGGACACTGCCGAGGACTGGCGGACATCATGGACATCTACTATCGCTCTCCACAGCTCTTTTTGAAATTCTGACAATTTTGGGCCAATCCATATTTTCGAAACTGAGAGATTTTCCAATGTCACTCACCCGAAGGTCCACCCACTTGTCCAGCATTCTCTTCCCATTGAACTCACAGAGAAGACCGGAGGAAGTGACGCAGAAGGTGCTCTCTGCTTTCTCTCCCTGTCCACAGGCAACGTCGCAGAAGAAGTTATTCCGCAACTCCCCAAGCAGGCCGGACCGGCCCAGCAGGGGGACAGGGCCGTCAACCTGCAAGGAACAGAGGACAGCAACGGCCTTTAGTTACTGCACATCCTTACCTTGGTGCAGCGGTTTTCGGTTTGGGATGAATGCGGTTTCAGGGTTTGGCAACACAATAATCCACTCACGCTGGGCTGTGGCATAGCTTTGCATATCTGTGATGAGACTACCTTAGCATGGCTGGATGCTTCCAGGTACCAGAAACGGACGTGTCTGTTCCCTGCGGTGACAAAGTAAGAGCTGTCTTCAGAGAAAGACACCGCGGTCACTTTATTGGACACCTTGTTTGCAGCTACCACGGTGTTTCTCTGCAAAAGAGAGTGAGGAAAAAGGAAGTCTGAGCTGTGAAACGCTTAACACATACAAAGAGAGATAAATCTAGTTAATAAAGACAGATGTTCTTCCTCGTACAACATCTTTCCATTAACGGCCTACAGCAGACTGTGTAGCATTTCTGGATTAAAGTCATAGTAAAAGGTACAGCGTTTAGGAATGTACCAACACACACTGGTGACACATGTTTTGGTGAAAGGACCAGTGGGTGGACAGATTATCGACTGAGGGTGTTGACCAGGCTGATGGGAGTGTTGGCAAGGTACCTTCCAGGCCCAGACATTGACGCTCATGTCGTGTTGGTAGCCCACGCTGACGATGTACTTGCTGTTTGGGGAGAAGGCCACGCAGGAAATGCCGTACTTGTGTTCCTGAAGCTCAGCCACCTGAGACCTCTCGGCCACGTCCCACACCCGCACGGCAGGCAAGTGTCCGCACTGAGAAACACGATCATAAAAGAGTTGGAAACAGTCCCTCGCTCATGCAAATCCACTACATTGTGCCAGAGTGCAGATTCAAACCTGCAAACAGCAAGAATTGAAAATTTGCAGTCACAGCAAAGGTTTTATAACAGTTCCTTGTTATTGGTCTTAGACACAAATACAGCCATAAGAGAAAAAAAGGTCTCTACAGCAGTGGGAGTTGTGTAATCTGCCCCATTCTGCTAAACAGAACCCCACCCCCTACACATTAGGCAGTGATTAGGCTTTCACATTTGATCAGATCTCTCCTCCTCATCACCGCTCCCCATTCATCACTAATGCTTGTGACACTTCGTCACTTGTCTGAGATAATCTGTCTTTCCTGCCTGCTGCGCGACACGTTGACCGCGCGGTAGCGCTGACAGTACACAGGAGGAGGAGGGGAAAAAAATGGACAGAAAGACCACGCGTTCGCTGTGGAGCGCTTTTAATCGGATGCTGGTGGATGTGGAGGGATTAGTCTAATGTGCTTCTGAGATCAGGGCACAGCGTGGTCCACTTCAGCCGAGGGAAGGAGCCCTGAGCAAAACAAAGGTTCCTCCAGTTCTGGGAGCGCGGGGACGTTTCATATTAGTGACATAACAGAACATTGTAGGGCAAGAGGGGAACAGTGGCCATTACTTACTGAGAGATTTTAGACTAGGCAAACATGCCATAGTGTTTTAACAAATATATTAGGATCAAAAGCAAACATATTTATTTTCATCTAAATAAATTAAATATGAGAAAAATATATTAGCGACGGTTTGTTCACTGTGACTTAAGCAACCTCTCCTAATACATGTATTTGAAATGTATTATTGAAATTTGCCTACAGAAAGAAAAACCTCACCTCGCCAGTGACCAGATACTTTCCATCTGAGGAAAACGCTAACGTGGTGACTGTTTTCCTGTCAAAATAATAATAATTGGAAAAAAAAAAAAAAAATCATGATTAAAAATTCACCACATTATTAGACTGTGCCAAAACAACAAATACTGTCAAGTCAAAATAGGTCAAAGGTCAACAATAAAGGCCAAGGCAGAAGTGATTTAATGGAAAGGCTTCATACCTGGAAGTGTTGATAATGTGCTGCTGTCGGTTCTTCCGGGGACTTAGCAGGACCACCACACACCTAGAAGAACATAAAGGAGAATCGTACAGCAGAAGTATCCATTTATACTACTGTAAAGCATAGCTGCTGGGGGTAATATAGCATTTACAGACCTAAAAACATATATAAGAAGCGTGATAAACCTAAACATAGTGTGACGTTTTATCAGATCAGAGACTGAAAGGAGAAGCGAGCGTGATGCCCACGGTACTATCCTTTCTCACGAAAGAGTTGCTGCGACTTATGATTCTCAAAAAGCTGTGGGTTTGGATATTACAGCAGAGCAGAGGAACCGGGCAGTACGCTGTACAGCAAGATCTGGCTTCAGGCAGTGACAAAAACAAGGCGCTCGGCAAAATAAGAATTTACAGCTGCTACAGCAAAAAAATAAACAAAGCATTTATTAAAGCTAAAGTAAAGTATTGCATGTAATATATATATATATATCTCACACGTTTAACAACACTTACCCGGCTGGGTACGCCACGAGTCCAGACTGCGGGTCACAGGCGAGGCCACTGTTCCCGCATGAAGTGATGCCCAGCACCCGCTCTAGTGTCACCTAGGACACACCGCAGAGAACAAAATTAACATTAAACTTATGCCATTCATATTTTAAAAATGCATCTCTCTTCACAAAACAGATGCAATTTTTTTTTTTTTTTAAAGATCAAATGTTCTAGCAAATATTAATATATGCTACAAAAAAATACCAACATGGTAAAATGTTTGATTGCGTGGTGGTGGTGGGTGATTCTGGGGGTCCGGGGACCGCAATCACTGCGGCCAACCCCCCCAGAACTAATATGATTTAAAAATAAAAAAAAAAAATAATAATAATAATATATATATATATATATATACACACACTTTTCACCTTTTTATGAAAACAACGTAAAACTTCTGTATTTTACAAACACAAATAAGTTAAAAGAAATACTGTTTTGTGACTTAATATTATTTCCTACTTAACGGAAAAATACACACACACGGAGATATTATTGTGGATGCCTGAAATTGTTATTAACATTTTATGGATCTTATCGCCCAATCTGGCAAACTTTTCGTGACCAAACTCTGCGCTCCAGCCCAGTTTCGGTGAAACGATCAGAATGGATGTGAAATAAACTCGCACCCTCCCCACTCACCTGGCCGGACGGGCCGCGCGTCGCTCGACTCTTCTTCAGTCTGCTGGACGGCGACCGCAGCAGGTGCCTGATTCGGCTTCTGATGGTCGACCCGTCCCCGGCCATGCTCTGCGAGACCGGAGGCTCCGTGGAAGTGGACCCGAGCGGCGACTCGCTCGGCTGGTCCCGTTCTGGCGGCGTCGGGGGCGCGCTGCGCAGGTGCGTTGCCTCGTGGCCACGCCCCCCCCGGCGGAAGCGGACCAGACGGCCAGAAATGAGGCCTTCGGGCTAATCCGCGCTCTTAATTGGCCGCTCCACTTATTTATTTATAAATCAAGTCGACCACGATTACACGCTAACGCAATCAAGATTATTTTAAACTCGTTTAAACGCATCAGATCAATAGGGCCGTGAACGAGCCACCGATAAATCAATATAATCTTAATCTAATCACAGCCCGCGTCCGATTTCCACTGACGTCTGGGAGAGCAAAACAGGCCTGAATGAGAACGAGACTCTTATAGAAATCAGATAAAACCAAAGAAATTCATTCGGTTACATTCCCACTCCTAGCCAACACGTCTCATAAGAATTATTTTTTATTACTTCTGGTTGCCTGCATAGATTATTAAAATAATAATCCCCATGTGATGTCATGTTATAACACAATATTAATTTTCCTTTATGCAGACCAGAGTCCTGTTTCATGGGTCATTAATAACTATTTTAATCAACATTAACATAAAAAAACAAATACCTGAAATGTACTTTTTTTTTGTTTTTTTAAATAGTCAAAAACTGATTAGGAGATGAACCTGAGGACCAAAAATCTTTCTTTGACATTGGACTGATAAACCGGGGAATAATCAGCACAAAAAAAAAAGTTATTGAACAAAACAAACAACTGAATCGTAACAGATCTGGAGTAGGAAACACATCTGTGTTATCAAGTAGAGGCCTGCACTACTGCATCTGCGCACATTTCAACTGAAGGTTTAGGCAGCAACCAAAGTAGTTTACAAGATCTTATGAAACAATTACAGCAAGAATATTAACCAGAATGATCTGGCAACAAACCGTCCATCCTTGAAATGAGCCCTTACAGAGACGCTTTAAAAAAAAAAAAAAAAAAAAGGTTTTTGAATAATAATTATAAAAAGTTCACTTTTGGATCAGACCAGCCAGTACAGCAGCTTTGTCATGAAGACATATAGTCATTCCTCATAACAATGTAAGATTAGAATATCAATTTCTACACCGTAAATTGAATTAACCAATTTAGTGGTCAAAAACCAATTCAGTTTCTGGGTTTATTAATTGATCTCAATCCCACAACACACACATAATGGTCAAATAGTGACTTCTGCATACTAGATCCTACCTTAACTCAATGTACACGCTGAAACAAATACATAAACAGCTTATTTCACAACATCTATGATGTGCTCTGTAATTTGTTGTATTATTGTACACAGTATTCATGCACAAATTGAACTCAGAAACTGAATTTTTCATTAAGCTTCATTCCACTGTGCTCCTCCAAAAAAAACCTTGCTTTTTGGGAGATGTATATATATATATAAAAAAAAAATCTGGAAAAGCTTTAGCATGTAAAGTGGTAGAGGCACTGTAAAATAGAGTTTCTTTATATGTACATAAGTAGACAACTCCCAATATGGGGTAAGCATACAGATTACTAAACAATAAATCGAGGTATAAAATACTACATTAATTTAATGCTTTTAAAGAGGGCCAAAACTGCATCTGTGTGAATTCTGTATTGAAACTGCATACAGTGATAGACATAATGTTCTGAGGTCAGCTTCTAGTTCATAGTTCTCTTTTCCCCCGTTATGTTATTTTTTTCTCCGAGTTCGTGCGCCCATGCGAGCTCGTGGCCGCTTTCGCAGTTGACGTTCTGGTTGCTCTGACGCTTTGGCCTTTCTCGACTTTAACGGGACGTCCATTGGGTCAGAGATTTTGGTGGTGGCGGGTGACGAAGCTCCACCTGAGTTCTCCTTACAGGAGTCCTGAGAGCCTGCAGTAGACTCGGTATCGGCGTTGGACAGCTCCACTTTGAGATCCTGACCATTACCACCCAGCGGCTCATCTTTCTTCAGCCTTTTGGTTGACCGTCTCTGTCGCTCAGGCTGGACTTCTGAGTCTGTAGTTGGTGACTGGTGCAGAGCAGCGATGCTCTTGCTGTCCTCTGGAGGATCTGAAGCCAGAGGGACATCTGAGGGCTTCAACAGCTCCGACCCCTGGGCCTTTTTTCCGATTTTCTTCAAAACAGATCCATTGTGTTCGAGCCTCTTACCATTTTTCATAGCTGCTGATAAGACAGAAAGCCCAGAGGTGTTACTATGTAAAACAATAATTACATTTCACCAGCAAACATTTTCTAAACAAGCAGATACCTGGCTGTTGGATATCTGTAGCTGGTAGTTTTTCAGGTTGGTCTGAAGTAGAGATGTTTTCCTGAGAGTCTTGCCTTCTGGACTTAAGCTTCCTCTTCACACCTGTGTCAAAAGCTGCCTCTTCAGGAACTAAAAGGCAATAAGCATTTTGTTTATTTATTAAAACAAACAAACAAATAAAAACTCATCATAGGCTCATTACAAAATGAAAAAAAATTACAACCATCTCAAAGTTACCATTTTTTTCTGGTTCTACTGCCGATGTGCTGGCCTCAGGGGTTTTTTGGGGTGGGATTGTGGACGTCATGTTTTCATCTAAAATGAATAATGAAACGTGTCACACAGTGATCAAAACGGCAAAAAAGAAGCTGGGGTGACATCCTCTACAGTTGAAATTTAATGAAGACCTGACTCAATCTGCATATTGAAAAAAATATATATAGTACAGATGTTTTTCTGTACTATAATTAGTCAATATCTTAAAACTGGAACGGGCCTATCCTGTGTAACACCTCTGAATTAGAATTACTTCTGTGTTAAAGACCAGACATACTGTTGCATTTCACTTTTGTGTAGTTTATTGCCATGATATTTAGCAACATTAAATTAGAAATACATTTAAATAAACTATTATAAATGAATATTATTACGCTACTGACCTGAGGTGGACGGGTTGGGCGTTGCGGCCTCTGATGATGGCGAGGTGTCGGGCATTCTCCTCAGGAGAACATTGGGCCTCCAGACGCCAAATCGCTGAGAGAACAAACCACGGACAGTCATGTTGAGTCTCTGCGGTTTCAGGTCAGTCATCATTTTCCTGTGCCGCTCCAAGCGTCTCTGTCGCTCGCTGATGTCACAAAGCTTCTTTCTGATCATTTCCTCGGACTTCCCTGTTGTGATGAGCAGTGTTACTTCAGTTACTACATGAAAATCTGGACAGTCTTTATAAATACATTTAAGAATGATTTCATGCACACACTGGAAAAACTGTAGAAATTCCTAGAAACAAAGGAATTTATTCACATTTGTTTACAGTTTGTCTATGAATGCGTTCGATGATGTTATATAACTGTTGTTCTTTTACACTGTGTGACCATTTAAAGCACCTCTGCTTTTCACATTGTGTCACATGCCAGGATAACCTTTCATTACTGTAACAGTCTTGCATCTCCTGGAGACTATTAGCTGAAATGTTATGCTTTTCTGAATTTTGCCATTAACTTGAAGGCCTTTACACCAAGTCTGCAGCAACTTCTTGCAGTGGGCTTCATATGCATAGTTTTCAGTCCCGTATGTAGTTTTATTGCAGCGTGATACATCTGGGCTGTTTAAAGAATAAACTACAACACAAAACAAACCTACACCATGCCAGAGACCCGTGCTGTCCCAAAATGTTTGTAATAATTTTAAGCCTCAATTTTTGGTTGTAAAATTAGCTTTCTTTCCTTTGTGATAACTGACATTAAACACAGCGATCATATATAATATATATATATATATAAAAACAACATACACACACTGGCAAAAATAAGCAGCACAGGAATCGTACCAGATATCTGAGAAACTTTCTTAATGTAGACAGACTGAGTGTGGCTGAGGACAGCTTTCCTCGCTTCCAAAGTTGCACACTCATTCAGCAGATCAGCAATCTGATGTTGAGCCTTCAACAAGAGACAGAAATAAGAATGTGGAAAGACGCAATTACCCTTGAAGCCCCTCCTTGTATATAAAAACCCACTTTTGAAACAAACTTAAGACACCAAACAGCAGTTGCAGTTGATCAGAATGACTGACCTGGCTGAGGATCCTGAGTTTGGACACACTGCGCCCCATCTCCTGCAGGGTGTCCTTCAGCCTAACAAAGCTGTCCTGCAGCTTGGAGCGTTGATCCCTTGTAGCCATGGCCTTGAACTGAACGCAACATAACACAGCTCACATTAACATGGATGATTAAATTCAGTTTTCCCCTGGTGCACTATGGGTACACAACTAGACATGTATAGAGTCAGTAGTTGATATTTTCGTCAATGAAATTTATGATTAAGCATATTTGTCAATGATCCTTTATGACATGACTGAAATGAGACAAGATGGAATGTAAATACTGAAACTTGACTAGGCTAAAATGTCATCTGGATGTGACTAAGACTAATAAAGACTAAAATGACAACTGGAGCCGAAGACTAAACTAAAACCAAAATTAAGACAGGCGGGCTAAAACAACTAGTTAAAACATACCGATTTACGGATGGCTCTTTTCTTTACAGTAGTACACCTGTAAAGTGTAGAAGAAGTATTAATTTTACCACACAGAACTAACTACTACACTATTTACTAGATTGATTTACGTTTTCTTCAACACTTTGGCCCTCATTCTGCTAGCAGCCGGTGGCTCTTTATGGTCTTCAGAATCCTCAACATCGACCTCCTCACATAACATATCTTCCTGAAAGTGGACAAAATCTATCAATCCATGTCAAATACGAGTCATTACTTTGAAGCATTTTGGGAATTCCTGAAAACGTACGCTGCTCTCGCTCGAATCCATGTCACTCCATTCCTCCACATTGTCTGCTGGTGCTGAAGGGTCTCTGTTTTGCTGTGGAGGAGCTTCTGAAATCCCACCATGTCCAGGACTTTTCCGAGGCCAGTCAACTGTAGCAATGGGGCTAAAGCTGGGACTCCCTGCTTCAGCCAGGTCCTCAGGTGGACTCTTTTGGACAGAGCCTGGGAAGGACTTCTTGGAGGTCTGGCTCTCTTCAGCTGGAGCGTCCACCTTCAGGATGTGCGCAGGGACTGCGGAGGCAGCTGCTACCTTCACAGCCGCCGATGGGCTCTTCAGTCCCCCAGGAGACTTGGGGAGCTTTATCAGAGTGAACCCGCCCGGGAGGGCAAGGGTCGGAGATTTTTTGGCAACCTGACTGATGAGATGTTGCCCTGGTTCTAAGACCACTGCTTTGCCCTCACCTGTAGGTGGGCAAATTCGGAAGGAGTATGTGCCGCCCTTGCCCATGAAGCCCTGAGGCAACATCTTCATTGCAGGGGTGCCTTTGGAAATACAAATGCTGTTTTTTCCTGAGAGCGAGACGGGTCTGTTTGCTGCATCCTGGCACGCCGGAGGGGAAGAGGAACTCTCTGGTGTGGGTGGGACAACAGGCATACCTAAAAGAACATAAGGAGGCCATTGGCTGAAGTGAAATGGATCTTGCCATACAAATACACACAAACACACAACAAAAGCACAAACCACTATTAGCATGCTACACGTTCAGAGCTGCCTTCCTGTTGCGGATATGTTGGAATTAAAACATGACCAACTTATAAAACACTGCTACAATCAACCTCTTCTCCATCTTGGTTGGAGTGGCCACTTTAAAGGTCCCATGACATGAAAACATTAATACAAGTTCCCCGAGCCTGTCTATGGCTCTGCAGAGGCTAGAAATGGCGACGGGTGTAAAGAGTGATTTGGTCATCCTGCTTCGCCGTTCAGAGAGCGGCAGCTCAGATCAGGAATCTATCCCCTTATGTCGCCATACGAGGAAAGGTACCTCCCGTTTCTCGTGCTTTGCCCGTCCAGAGAATTTCCCACCCCTCCCCTAGAGAATAATCTTCGCCGACCATCATGGCTTGCGAACGTTCGAAGCATTGCAGCTGCTCGGTGATTGGATGTCAAAATGTTTATTTTTTTTTAGTTCAGTCACGCAAGACTCTGAAGAACCAATGGGTTAATTTAATTTTTGCTGAAAAAGTGGCAACACGACTTGGCAAACACCGTGGTTGGTGAATGGTGTTGACGACAGACACCGAAACGGTGCGTCCTGGGAAAATCTCATTGTGGGACTGTAATTCTGCACCAAGGCTGATTTTCGAAACGATACGTCAGATACGGTATTCGGGCCAATCGGAGTTATTCTGTATTAACCAGTCAATGGCTGGCTCACCTTGAGAATGGACAACTGGTCCGGGCTTGATGGGTCGCAGTTTTTTGACGGACACCAGTTTGACCAGTTGGCCGTTGGACTGGCGGTACAGGGTCTCTCCAGAAGCCCTGCTTACAGGCTGCAGCATGACTTTGTGACCTGCAGGTACTGAGGTAGTGGCAGGGTGAGGGATATCAGGCGGCAGCATATCCGTAGGTGTGACTGGGATGAGGAGGAGGTGAGAGCCAACTTGGTCCGAAGGATTTGCAGGCCTGGTGGTGTGAAGTGGTTGTTCTTCTGGTTCTAAAAAAAAAAAAAAAAAAAAAAAAAAAAAAATTATATATATATATGTGTGTGTGTGTGTATATATATATATTTTTTTTTTGCAGGGTTTTTCTTATTGAATAAGAAGGTTGTTTTGAAGTTTGTATTACTGAATAAGAAAAACTAAAAGAATCTTGGGGGGGTTTGCACTATGTATGCATGAAAGCGAAAGTGAAGTGATTGTCATTGTGAAACACTGCAGCACAGCACACTTTGCTTTGAACTAACCACCCTCATTGAGCAGTGGGCAGCCATGACAGGCACCCGGGGAGCAGTGTGTTGGGATGGAGCTTTGCTCAGTGGCACCTCAGTGGCTTCAGTCTATGTACTCATAATATAAATCACATCATTTTGCATTCCTGTAAAAGCATCATCGTGATTGTGCGGCGCTACACTTGTGAACCCGGAGGTGCTCAGCACGCCATGACTAGTGGATTACTGACAGATTGAAGGCTTGTTTCATTTGGTTTAGAAAAAAAAATTAAGTGGATTACTTTTCCCTCCTTGCTAGGCTAGTCATGGTTCAGTAATATCAGAAGTCTTTAATATAAGGAGAACTCCCAGTCTCAGAACACATCCGCCAGCAAGTGCAAAAATTATCTTAGCTCCAAGGGCCGCCCCTTCCCTATATCTGATTGGCTTTTGGGCCTGTAGGCCTATTGTTGGTGTGGTTGAGAATGAAAGCTGCATCTCTCGGTTGTAGTGTCAGGCCGCTGGGAGAAAACGGTTTATCAATTTATTTTGCAGCCATGTCAGTACCTCGGAAATCCGGTATGGTGCCTGAATTCAATCAGCCATGCAATTAACCCTGAGTGTGTCCAGTGGGTACCGTCCCTGTAACTACTGCCTGCAAGTCGCTCTGGATAAGGCCGTCTGATAAATGGCACAAATGTGAATGTCTTTTTAATATTGCTCTTTTATTGATCTGTTGATGCAACGATGGGCAATTCCAGTTGCCAGGAGACTCACCTATGACTTTTGAGGCAGCAGCCTTCTCTGCACACACGGGTGATGGTGGCTTTTTGGTAGAAGTGCCAGGTGCAATAGACGCCCCAGAGGGTCTGTTCTGGAGAGATGGCTCTTTGGTGGTAATGATGGATGAAGGTTTGCTGCTGCTCTGCTTCTGAGAGAGAGGAGTCAGTCTTCCAGTGACAAAAGCTGCAAGGCGGCTGGCTGGATGCAATGCTCCAATCTGTCCCAGGAGGAGCTTGGCTTGAGTGTAGTACTTTCCATTGACCTGCAGAATAAATAAAAAGCAACTGGTTAAAGTACTGGCCATAAAAAGTCATACCAAGTTATCAATAATATTTGTAAAAATCAGAAGAACAATACCTGAATTAGTCTCTGGGGACGAGAACCTGGTGGCTTTGTAGTAGCCTTCAGATAACCTGTGAGGGGATGCCTGGAGCTTAAGGGTACAACCTCAGACTTGAATGCCATGGTTTTAAGGTCAGCCCTCTTGTTTACATCCTTCTGCCTAGCGATGGACACTTTGTATGTAATGGTGGAGCTACGGCCATCTTTGACCTGCTTGGTGGAGATGAGCCGGATGCAGTAGAAGCCGAGTTTGAACTCCGGGGTGAGGAGGTTCAGGCTGACCCGCCTGCACAGAGCGCTCAGCACCAGGCTGCGGTGTGGCTCCCAGTTGCACTCGGACACGATCTCCAGCAGCTTGGTGGCTGAAGGTTCTGTATTCTTAGTGGGCGTGTTTCTTCCCTCATCTGAAATGTCAGGATGTTAAATGGTCAAAAATGCAACTTGCATTAATATGATTCATCATATATATATATTTAAGTACTTAAAACTTGGCTTCATACATTAATCTTTAGCTTCTATAATGATATATGATCCAGCTGTCGAATTGGTGCCAAAATCATACTTCTTTCAGGTCAGTTAGTTTTATTATTTCATCGTGACACATAAAACAAGGTAAATAAGGCAGAATGATTATTCACACCGAACTAACAGTGATCAGATCAGACAACAGGATTTTAGTCCAATGGTCAATGAATTTCTGGTATCAGGTCTGACAACTGGGAATGAGGAAAGGGTCTTAAATCATAGAATTTTGATATTAACAATATGGAGACACCCTCCATTTTCTGGTCAGTTTTTTCAGTTATTATCCAACATGCTTATGTGCAGATAGGTGCAATACTGGAATAAAGGAGAAAAAAAAACATGACATAAAAGCACAATTAAATTTTAGTTGGTTATTGGAGCAAATTTAAATGATATAGTTTTGGATGAAAAATTATGACAGGTTATTGTTCAATCTGAAAGGGTGATTGAAGGAAAAATAGTAGTGATAAATCCCTTACCTGGTCCAATTGGCTTGAGAAGTAATTTAGCCAGGTTGCTTGATGGGTCATGCCTTTTGAGGGTCTTTGTCTGTAATGAAAATACAAAGAAACATAAGAAAAAAAAACAACAAAAAACTGAACCAGGGCTCCAAACGTGCTCATTTATTTCTTTGCTTATAAATCAGCTGATGCAGGGCTGACTACTTCTGACTGAGAAACGCCGGTTTGTAGTAGATAAGGTAGGTAGTAATCAAAGACATATGGAAAAATATTAATAGAATAATTGACATACCTGTTTTTTGACAGTAGGGTTGTTGGGGAAAATGTGTATCTGCGGTGGCGGCTCGCTATTGAATTCCCTCACGCGTGCGCACGTCATCTTACTTTCGAAGTACAGGTACACCGGATCCTTTTCCTTCTCCCTGGTCTGAGAGCAGCCAACACACAAGCTTTATGATCTCACATAGATTTAACCTCTGTAAGACGCACACAATGACAGTTCAGAACACTGATGTGAATTTTTTTGCACATTATTGAGTAAAACTCCATTTACACCAAGAAGCAAATTGCATAGAAGTCAAAATATGAACACTATTAAAAAAAAAAAATCGAAATTATTATTGTTGTTTAATCCTTACTATTAAAAATAATAAATATGATGCAATATTTTGGTTTAATTTCATAACATAGGGAATTTGGTGATAATACGAATCGCTTTTCTTCTCACCATAGTCTTGGTTCCTGTGTCACATCTTCGAGGTTCTGAAAGCGGAGTGGGCAATAAGGGCATATTTGGGATGACCAGCGGTTCCGGGTCTGGGTCCTCTGCTTTTCTATTCCACAGCCTGGAAATCCGAGGCACCAGCTTGGGGTGGACTTCCTGGTTTGGGTCAGTAAGCGCTGAAGAAGAATTGCAATGTTTAAGCATCAAAACAGGAGCAGAAAACAGCAGATGTTTCATGAACTGTGAAATGATGGCTGTACGAAATTTGCAAGAAGTAGCAAGAAGACCAATTGGGTTTTGGTATGTTCACACCTACCAAAAGCCATCAGCTTTGGCTTCTTTTTAAGATTGCTCGCACAGTCCTCCTTATAGTCCAGGGCTTCTTCGGATTTGCTCCTGATGAGCCGCACCTTCTGCTTGAAGCAACTGCAGCCGAACATGCACTGCGGCCGCTGGCAGTGGGTGGGTCCCCTGCGGTCTCTGTGCAGGCTGCTGCACACACAGCCCAGGCGGCAGAAGTCTTCCGAGCAGGTGGGCTTCTTGTGGGTGAAGAGTTTGGAGTCTTGACCAGTTTTAGAGAAGCCCTGATAGATAAATACATAAATAAATACATAAATAAATACATACATACATAAATAAATAAATTCAGATGCTTTCAGAAAACAAAATACAGGCCAATGTGTTTATCTGTTTTTGTTTGATTTATTTAACTTAGTGATGTCACTAAAGTAACGTTACATGGTATGACACCTTTTTCTTTAAAAGGTACTAAAAATGAACCCAGTAAAAGCAGTAATGTTTGGAAATATATCTCAATTTTACATTTTGTGATGATTTAATCATGAGAAATCCTGGTTAATTCCTAAGACTAAAGGTCGCTATGAGGAATATTTAAACAGACAATCGTCGGAAAGATAAAATAAGTAAATCCGTAAAACTTTAAATACCAGACAAGTGTTTTACATATTTGACAGGACACCTGAAGACATGCAAATTTTTGGATGTGTAATGCACACAGGTCCTGTGCGATTTTTACCTGCGCAGTGAGGAGCATGTGAAGAGCCATGGTCGCCCGCTCTGTGGTGACGTAGGTGCGGTCGTGTCCCTGCCAGAAAGCCTCCACCTCCTTTTCCAGGAGCCTTCGCTGTGGTTTGTTGAGGGCGGGGATGTGTTGGGAGCCGGCACACGGGCTACATTTCTGGCCGGAGTCTCGCCTCTTTTGAGAACTGGGTCTTTGGCTCTCCGGAGAAGACCTAGGGCAAGCTGTGGCACCGGGAAGTGTCGTCACACTGGTGGATTTGGCCGTGGCGGCCGCTGGAGGGGGTGGCTGGAGCTTGATGGAAGTCATCTTGTGTTTAGAAGTGGATTTCGGTCTGGCGGCAGGCTTGTGGGAGAGGGTGAGGATGGAGGTAGGGGCTGTTGGAGACGGACCGGGCTTTAGGACGCTGTGGAGGGTTCGGATGTAGCTGGAACCCATTGGGGGCGTCCGGTATGCGACGGGGGACACCGCGCTGTGTGAGAATGCTGCAGCGCGGTCGCTGATCTGCTTGGCCTCGTTCTCCAGGTACTCATCCAGCATGTCACTGGAAAATGCAGAATGGATCTTTGCAGCGCCATCTGTAAGAAAAACAAAAGTAAAACTAAACAAGACATGAATGTACAAATGTACATTGCAGAAAAAAAACTTTTACACTATATAAAAAAAAATGCAATTTGCTTTTTAAAATGTGAGTTTGTACTTTAAGGCATGTGTTCCTTCTTCAGTTATACAGATATCATGGTTGCAAACTTTGCAGCTGAGTGTTTTCTCTGAGGATTTTACATCCTTGGTTCTCGAACAGCCAGCTATCTATGTACAGTGCCGCACTTGGGCATTACCCATTTTACAGCGTTTACCAGACGCCCTTATCCAGAGTGAGTCACAATCAGTAGTTACAGGGACAGTCCCCCCCTGGAGACGCTCAGGGTTAGGTGTGTTGCTCAGAGGCACGATGGTAGTAAGTGGGATTTGAACCTGGGTCTTCTGGTTCATAGGCGAGTGTGTTACCCACTAGGCTACTACCACCCGGATATGACCCCCTCCCAAAAGTCCCCTCAGTAAGGCGGCTCTAAGTGAACATTGTGGTGAGCAGACTTACCCTCAGCCACATGGTGCGGTGTCTCGGAGAGGCTGTTGAACTTCTCTCTCCAGCCCTTTATTTTGGTGAGGTCATTCGTCTTCCCAGTCCGCGAGACAAATGGAATCGTTCCATCTGCGCACAGAGACAAGTCCACCTTAAAACGCACGGTCCCCTACCCAGAACACATCAGCCAAGCACCTCAAGTCTAAAATGAGTTGATCCCGAATGCTGACTCACAAGAGGATGTGCAACGAGTGACAGCAGTGACTTTGCTCTTGATTACAGGAAATGGCAAAGTCACTCCGAGGTACTGTAGATCAATACCCATGGCAGGATCTAGCAGATGCAGCTTCAGGCCGACTGCAGCAAAAAAAATAAAGGATCGGTCGTTACCTGGTCGCTGCGAAACAGCCGCAATGGACACGTGGACGGCATCACTTCGCCCCTACTCACCGTCTTGCAGGGCCGGGTGGACGACCTGTCTGTACTTCAGATGGCTGAGCTCTGACAGCAATATGCTCTCCATGTACAGGACCTTCTCCCGGATGGTCTCAGGATTTTCTGCACACACACACACACACATTTTGAAATCCAATGAATCCACATAAAACAGAGTCTCTATTTTCATTTACACAACAGGGTGACTCTCAGCTGTGAGGAATGTTCAGTATTACTATGTACTGTGAGGACATCACCAGTTGGTGATCTGAACATGTAAACTGAGGTGCTCTTAATGGGGGAGCTCCCCGTCTTTGAGGAGACCACAGATTATATCGTTTAAATGCAAGCCTACGGAACAAGTGGCTCCTTTTTGGGAGGAAGAATCAGTAACGTCTTATCCATGGATAATAATTATGAAAAATGTAGCAGTTCAAGTAACGCGGCACTTTTCTATTAACACCAGAGAATGGACACCATTGGTTGATAAGGAAACGTGTGAAAGTCACGTCAGGTCTCTGCTTTTATTTATCGCTTACATCTGTGCCCGGCTTGATCAGTCGGTAGAGTATGAGACTCTTAATCTCAGGGTCGTGGGGTCGAGCAGTGGTGGCCTAGTGGTTAAGGAAGCGGCCCCATAATCAGAAGGTTCAAATCCCGAGCCGCCAAAGGGGCCACTGAGCAAAGCACCGTCCCCACACACTGCTCCCCGGGCGCCTGTCATGGCTGCCCACTTCTCACCAAGGGTGATGGTTAAAAGCAGAGGACACGTTTCATGTCACTGTGTGCTGTGTATCACAATGACAATCTTCTCTGCCTTTGTAGTCTTTAGTTTAGCTCTTTTTAATGCTGAATAAATCGGGAAAAGCCGCAGGTCGCGTTTACGACCTCCACAGATGACGTAGTACTGAACAGTCAAGTTACCTTCATCTTTGACTGCATGTTCCAGCATTTGCAAAGGTGATGGTGGTGCCTCTGGATCCTGAGGGACATGGGCATCATGGGCTTCCTATGAGCACAGAAAAAAAAAAAAAAAAAAAAAGATGATAAATTAAAATAAAAAGGGTCGATTAATAATGGGAGCAATGTGGAGGAAATGTCCATCATACCTTGGAAGTGAAGGACACAAACAGTAGGCCCTCCACATCATCAAGGGCCGGCTGCATCTCCACATCCAGGGGCCTTGCGCTCATGTCGTTGGGTGTCGCTGGACCCTTGGTGCTCCTCCAGTGCGACCAGCATTTCTGCTTTGGTTTCTTGCCTCTTCTGGAGCCTTTTGGGGTGAATTTTTTATGAGAAGATGCCAGAACTTTGGGAACCACTGAGATTTTGGGCATGGCGATGGCAGCCGCCTTCTTTTGATGTTTCGCTTGCTTCGATTTTTGCAAAGGCGTTTTTTGGCGAGCTGCAGAGACAGCGGCCCCGCGTCCTTCGTTGGACGAACCAGAGACACTGTCGTCAACATGTAATAAACCGTCCGTCTCCTCTTCCTGTCCTGCTGAAGCGGCCTGCGCGGGTTGTTTGTGGAGGACCTTCTCCCCGCCGTCCTGCCCGGGAGTGGAGCGCTGGTCAGATGTGCGGGGCGCCTGGCCGCGTTCCGCCGTGATCGCTTTCTCGTCCTCTGGGGGGCCGTCTCGTCCCCCTCCGGCGCGCTCCAGTGCTTCTGGATGCCGACGTTTTCCACCTCTGGCCAGGGGAGAGGGGACACGTTTAGTAAACCAGCAATGCAATCATCTTAATGACACTTAAACTCTCAATTCCTTCCTCATAAATAAATGACTTTCATTACATTGCATTATACTTCAAGTTGCTTGAGGAGGGACGAGAAAATGTCTAAAATCACCTCAGGTGGCCGTTCGACTCGGCCGTCACCGAATGGCCGTTCTCGCGGTCAGCAGCTGCAGGAGGACGCTTGGGATTGGGCTTCGCAAGGTGGCCGTTTTCTCGGAAACACTTGGCATTGGGATTGTTGCACAGCTTCAGCATTGTGATCTTGTGGTTCTGGTAGCTGGTGACCGCGAAAAACTCCGTCTGGGGGAAAGTAAACACGTCCACGCCCGGGCCGTCCAGGCGAATGGCGTCCTCGCCGACGACGGGAACCACGTACAGGTGCGGCAGGTAGCAGTGCATAGAGCGCAGGACCACGTGACCCTCCCGGTCCTGAAGGTTGTTGGTCAGTTTCAGCTTGGAGAAGGTCACCGGGCCGCCCATCCAGTGTCCGCCCGTCGCCGGGGACTCCGGGTGGACCACCGCCCGGCCGAACATGTGCGGGTCCCCTTTCCCGCTCACCTGCCAGCCGCCCTTGGTCCAGCGGTAGCGGTGGTTGTCCGCCGGCCTGAAGTCGATGGCCAGGAGGTACATGCGGTCGGGGTCCAGGCCCTCCAGCCTGTACGAGCAGTACGGGAACATGAGGCGGCCCGGCCTGGTGAGGAGCATCTCGGTCCTGCAGCCGCAGAACTTCTTCCACAGAGCGCTGTTGTCCAGGGCGACCGTGACTCTGCCCTTCGCCCGACTCGGCGGAGCGCCGCCGGCCGGACGCTTCACTTCAGCCTTGGTCATGGCAACCGCGGCCCAACCGCGCCCTCCTCCGGTCGTCTGTTTGGGTTTTAACACCACCACGACTCCCAGCGGATCGGCCGCGTCCTCTTCTTCCTCCTCCTTAACGGCCACCTCGACCGGGCTGCTCGCCATCGTAAACGCCGGCGGCGGACCAGAACAGTACTCTCTGGGTTCTTCGGTTTTTACATCAAACGCTGGAAAACAACGTGAATAAAGAGACTTTAACCACAAATAAAACAAACAAACAGAAAAAAAACACCACAAGCCCAACCAGTAACCAACGCCGACAAACAGGGGACAACGGGGGACTGTCAATGCCAGACATAAAAAAAAAACAGTGACGATAACCCAAATTCTCCAACATGCACTCAACAAAAATAAAATTGGTAAAATGATCATAATCAATACAGGCACACCGTCCACCACACTGGGTTCTAAATCCAATATAAGCTTGACATTGCCGACGTAGCTAGAACAAAACTACCGTCACCGTGGCCCCAAAACACGAGAGGACGGACGACAAACGCGGAGAAGTGGCTTCAAGTGGCTCCACGACAAGATGGTGGCGGTCGCGACCCAACTGCGCTCCCCTCGGGCGGCCCGCCAGTCTGTCGGCCTTCCGGACGCGGGGAAACGCGCACGGAGCGACGCCAACTGTTACTCGGCGACGCGAAAAGTTTGGCGCGCGCGCAACTTCCACGCGGAAAATCGCACGCGAGACGCGACGCGGCGCGTCGGGGCGTCGCGTCGCCCTCCGAGCGCCGGGCGTCGCCGTCGACGCCGCCTCTCCAACGCGCTGGCGGAGGCCGCCCCGTTCCACGCACCGCGCCCGCGGGCCCTCAATGGCCGCGCCGGGAGCGCGGGGGTCCGTCCCGGCGTGGCCCGCTCCGCCCGAACTCCACTTCCACGCGTCCGCGCCGCCGCCGCTGCTGCTGTTTACCCGCGACGGGTCCGCGGCGGGCCGAGTTGCGGGAGTCGGCCGGCAGCCGGACGCCGTGCGCTGCTCCTCGCCCCTCGACCGATCATCTAGCCGCGTTTCTCCCCACACATCACACACACACACACACACACACACACACACACACACACACACACACATCCGTACTCCAAGGGAGTGACGTAAGAGTCGCCATGGCGGCATAGTGGAGCTCGGCGCTAATGCGCAGGCTCCCTCCAGAGGTGAAGCGGCCGGGTCCGGCGGCCACCGCGTCGTCATAATGTCACCTGCCGCGTCGGGCGTTCGCGGACACGCGTCTCCCCGTCCGACGTGAACACACGCGCGCACACGCACAGCGGCGTCAAAAACGCGTGGACACAAAGGGGGACTCCGCGAATCCCGTTTTTATTCCGTGTACAATATAAGTGGGCGTCGCGGCCCCGCCACGTATTACACCCTCCGCGTGGAGAAATGACCTTTCGAGCGCCGGGTCCGGTCTGCCCGTTCCCGGGACGGCGACGCGTTTTTTTGGGCCTTGGCTGACGCGACGCTCAGGCAGGCCCGGCGAGACACGGAGACACGACGCCCGTCCCTGCGCGACGACAAAAAAAAAAAAAAAAAAAACGCCCTTCCGCCGTGGACAGTCGCGACCAACGTGGGGTGCAATACGAGACGGAGGGACAGACACCGACATGGTGCAAAAGCTGCGTGCATTCGGTTAATAAGCGTTTATTAACAGCAATAATGCAAACGACTCCTCCGCCGAATAATGTAGTTCGTGTAGGCTGCTTAACGAAAAGCATTAATCTATAGAATAATCCGAGCGATAATCTTCCACAGTTTTAACCTCAGCTTCAATTGGTGCCCTACCGCCTGTATTTGCAAGTGTGTGTGTGTGTTACTTCACTATTGGGTGTATGGGTGGTAGTAGCCTAGAAGACCCAGGTTCAAACCCCACTAATTACCATTGTGTCCCGGAGCAAGACATTTAACCCTGAGTGTCTCCAGGGGGGGACTGTCCCTTTAACTACTGATTGTAAGTCGCTCTGGATAAGGGCGTCTGATAAACGCTGTAAATTAATTTGCTATTGAGAAATTGTATCCTACAGTATTTGTATACATTGTAAGACATAGTAGACATTGTAAGTCTACATGCAAACTTTAACTTTAACTATTCTACTAATGTACTGCTAGTTTTAAAAAACATTTTTTTTAATAATTGGTTAGCCTAGCCTTTAGCCTAGCCGTTATGCATATCTGTTCAATTTGTACTAATCAATTTGATGATAAACACTTTGTTCTTTTTAATATGAAGTGAAAGTGAAATGATTGTCATTGTGATACACTGCAGCACAGCACACAGTGACACAACAAAATATGTCCTCTGCTTTTAACCATCACCCTTGGTGAGCAGTGGGCAGCCATGACAGGAGCCCGGGGAGCATTGTGTGGGGACGGTGCTTTACTAGGTAGCACCTTGGCGGTTCAGCATTCGAACCGGCAACCTTCTGATTACGGGTTCTTCTGCAGAAGAACGGGGCATGGTAGATCGCAGCGAGTGCAGTTGCCAGCATGGAGCGTTGGAGGGCTGGTCCAGGAAGTGGGTCGAGTCGCACTGTGGATAGTGGGCGGCCATAATGAAGAACATGTGATCCACGAAACCCAGAAGTGAGCCAGGGAAGTGGTTGGGAAGCAAGAGCAGGTTTGCACCCCCCATCATGCACACGCTGACAAGCCAGGAACCCTGTGCCATCCTCAATCCTCAGGTTGACTGGAGTGACGCCGAAGGTGATGTCAGCGATGACAACGATGAGTGGTGGTGGAGTGGCGCAGGGCATGCGCTCCCCGCCATGCATGTGCTGGCACATCTAGTGCTCTGCATCATTTTCAACGCTCCCTGCTGCGTGAAGACAGAGAGAGAGAGGCTGACAGCAAGGAGGAAGAAGATGGCTGGGTGGGGGTAAGATGGGCGACTGCCAGAAAGCCCTGACTCCTCATCTACTGACCCCGTCTCTGACCTGACTGTGCCAGTCCTTTATTCCAGTCAGGGGGCACTCCCTGCAAGTTTTATTTTGGGGGGCAGAACAGGCGCGGGCCTGGGTCAACCTCCAGGTGAAGCCAGCTGGTACGTGCAGGGTGAGGGCCTGCTCATCCTAACGGGCACAAAACCCTCAGGCCTCCAGTGGAGACATGCATTACCAGGAGCTTCTGGACCTGATTTAAGGGGCCCTGATCAATAATGCCAAATTGGCTTCAGCTTGGATTGACCAGGGCCCCTTAAACAGTAGCAAGCAGCGCCCACTTGGTGCTACAAAATTAATGTGGACACTGACCCTTCCCTTTGTGTTTGTTAGTTTTGGTTCCTGTTGACTGTCTCTTGTTTGTTTTGTGTTGCCTTTTTCGTCCAATTAGTAATTAAGATGTTATCATGTGAAGTGTTATCATTGCGCCAAATATAACTCTTCAAATTGTGTCCAAAAAGGTTCAACCTTGGCTTCATCACACAATAACACATTTTCCCACAAGGTTTTGGGAGATTTGATGTATTTTTTGTTGCATTTAGTCAGGCCTGGGTGTTTTTTCTTTCATCTTACAACCCTACACCATAGCATAGACATATGGAGAATATGGGACATTATTTGGCAGCCTCCCTGACCAAATTTTGTCTTGACTTTTCATCAGTATTGCAGGCAACTGAGTAAATGTCAGGAAAATCCTACTAGGACAGTTGAACTTTATTTGGGGTTAATGGTCACATAATTTGTTAGCAGGTGTACCCAGAATTACTGAATGCTAAAATTATATTTAGTGCTTCACTGAAGAATTAGTTTGAGGCTGTGCAAACTTATGCAACCATTTTAATGAAAGTTTATTTCGTTTTTTCTGCCTTAAAAGATTAGTTTTTTCAATTGAATTATTTGTGAGTTTTCGCCCTGTAGCTAGTGTCTTGGGACAGGTGGTAAGGAAAGTAAGTAAATGAAAGAGATGTTATATGTCATATTAAAGGTGGGAGAAGTTTTGAAATGATTTATTATGCTCTCATTTTTTACATCACAAAGACTTGATATTTAAATGGGACGTATACCTTTTACATCTGCTGTAAATGACTGAAATTCTGCCCGAAAATAAAATATATCAGATAATTATGCTGGAACACTAAAAAAAAAACAACTATTTCCTTAACCACTGATCCAAACGTACATGTTTCATTCTGTATGACCACCCGGAAATTAGAATGTAAATGGCGTTGAAGTAAATTAAACGTATTCCGAATAGCTTGGAAGGACAGCCTACTTAACTTTAAGAAGGCTCTTAGCGCAGCTTGATCAACGTATCTGTCCTCATTAACAGACAAAAACAAAAATAATCCCGGATTCCTGTTTAACACTATAGCCAAACTAACCAGGAATAAAACAGAAACGGATACTACCACTCAATATAATCATAGTAGCGATGATTTTATGAATTTCTTTAATACTAAAATAGTCACAAATAGAGATAAGATTAAAAGCACAACATATAGCTCTGCCGATATTTCTATGGAAAATAATCTTCAAATAGCTGACCACCAATTAGAACGCTTCAACCTTATTAAATAGCATGAACTAATTAAATTAATCTCGTCATCAAATCAATGTATTTTCGCTTTGGATCCGCTTCCTACAAGGTTCCTTAAACAAGTAGCACCTGATATTATAAATTCTATCCTCAAAATTGTT
The DNA here is from genome assembly GCF_900700375.1 of Denticeps clupeoides. NCBI lineage: Eukaryota > Metazoa > Chordata > Actinopteri > Clupeiformes > Denticipitidae > Denticeps > Denticeps clupeoides. The sequence goes on along the minus strand of NC_041720.1, from coordinate 13,459,205 downwards.
AACTCGTCGCTTAGCAATGGCCACGTACCAAGTTCGTTCATGGTAGCAGTCATTAGACCCCTGATTAAAAAGCCTGATCTTGATCGCAGTCAGCTTTCAAATTATAGACCGATATCCAACCTTCCGTTTATATCAAAAAGTCGTAGCCCAGCAGCTGAGCGCATACCTAGACTGTAACAATATCCATGAAGTATATCAATCGGGATTTAGACCTCATCTTATCACTGAGACAGCGCTGGTTAAAGTGGTTAATGACCTACTGTTGGCCTCTGATCAGGGACGCATCTCGCTGCTTGTCCTGCTTGATCTGAGTGCAGCATTTGACACTATTGATCACGCTATTCTCCTTGCCAGGTTAGAGAATGTTATTGGGATTAAGGGAACAGCCCTTGAATGGTTCAGCTCATATCTGACCAAACAATGTCAGTTTTTGAACATCAATGGTGTTTTGTCTTCACATAGTAAAGTAGGGTTTGGTGTTCCACAAGGTTCTGTCCTAGGTCCGTTACTATTTTCCCTATACATGTTACCTTTTATGTGACGTCATCCGCAAACACGGTATTAGCTTTCATTGCTACGCTGACGACACACAGCTGTATCTGTCAGCAATGCCAGATCAGAGGCAGCAGCTGAACAGAATAGAGAATTGTCTGAAGGACATTAGACAGTGGATGCTCACCAACTTTCTCCTGTTAAACCCTGACAAGACAGAAGCTCTTGTACTTGGGTCTCAAGCAGCCAGACATAAGCTGGCTGACTACATCATAACCCTGGATAGCCTTTCTATTTTACCAAGTATTGAAGTAAAGGATCTAGGTGTCATCATTGATGCAGGTCTCTCATTCAATTTGCACGTAGATAATTCTTTCAGTGAAAATAAGAAATATCAAATTGGTCCATGCATTTATTACATCAAGGTTAGATTACAGCAATGCATTACTGTCTGGATACTCTAGTAGGTGCATGAGTAAACTAAAGCTAGTACAGAATGCTGAAGCCAGAGTTCTAACTAGAACTAGGAAATTTGACCACATCACCCCTATCTTAAAATCACTGCACTGGTTACCCATCAAATTTAGGATTGACTACAAAATCCTACTTTTGACCTATAAAGCTCTAAATGGTCTCGCACCGCAATACCTGAGTGAACTTTTAGTTCTTTACAACCCGCCACGCCCCCTTCGATCAATGGGTGCGGGGTCACTACTGGTACCCAAAGTACAGAAGGACACAGCTGGGTTCCTTCTCCTATAGAGCTCCGCAGTTGTGGAACGGCTTGCCTGTCAGTGTCCGGGACTCAGACACAGTCTCAGTGTTTAAATCCAATCTGTTTTCTCTGGCTTTTTGTTAAAGTCCTAGACACTCATTTCACTTCACTTTGACACAGTGTTAATTATAAAGTCCAGTTTATCACAGAGTCCCCCTGTTAGACACAGACATGTTAAATTCACTCTAGTTAGGCTGTCCTAGTTTGGGTACCGGGCCACTGTAGCACCAATATACCACTATAACCACATATTTCAGTATCGGTCGTACAGTGCCACCGTCTGCCGCTGCTTCTGTTTGTTTTCTCAGAGACACGGAATCAAGCACCCAGACTACTGGCAGACCCCAGTGATCAGACCAGCAAATAAATCCTGGTTCCTGACAAATGCTAAACGAGGACATAGCATGAAACGAACCAGAGGGTCACCATAGCCACCACCACCGTAACAACTAAAGCTTCAGGGATCTTCAAGTGGACCAGTAACATCATTATGGACACGTAATCTAGACCATGACACTGGACTACATCCTGGACTTCTCCAACCCTACAACTGTAGGACTTATTATTATATCATCCCCAACCCTGCACTGACACCATTTGCAGGCTTACTCTACCCTGGACGGGGGTCCCTCTCTGTTTCACTCCTTCCCAACGTTTCTTCCTTTCTTATTTTCTCTCTCCTAGAGTTTTTTTGTGTGGAGTTTTTCCTTGAGTGCAGAAGGGTCAAGTGTGGGGGGTGTCAACTGTAGGGCCTGCCAAAGCCCATTGAGACATACTGTATGTGATTTTGGGCTATATAAGAAATAAATGCTGTTAATGTTCTGCCAAAAAGTGCAATATCACTCTTGACCACTGGTGTTACACACCTCCCATACTTTGTTAACTGCTGTTGGGCAAGGGGTCACCTGGGACTGGGTGCCAGCACACACACCACTCACCCACACCTAGTCCGAGTCGCCAATCCACCCAGCACGCACGTCTTTTGGGCACCAAGAGCCGACTGCGACCATTTTCTCAGCCGCGTGTCTACGTATTCTAAATCAGTCCGAGATCGTGAAGGGTGGGGCCAACCTCTGATTGTCCAGGTATTCCTGTACATTTGAGAGAGGTGAGTAGCCTGGACCAGTCAGGTAGGCCTGAACTTCAGTCAGGCCTTAAAAGTCAGACCCGGGCCCGACAAGAACAGCTTTTTAAAAGCCTGAGCACAACATTATTGTAGCGTTGAATGCAACATGCAGTCAACATGACTCTACCAAAGTCTTTAATTAATTTTTTAACCCTCCTACTGTAGAATGTAATCAGCAGAAGCTAGTGTCCGTTTCACGTCCTCAGCATCCATATTTGCACTAGTAGAAAATGCTCACCTGACCACTCATTTACCACGCAAGCTCAAAAACACAATTCACCTACAAAACACATTACATACAGCGATAAATGTACTGGCCCAGTGTTCCATCTCCCAAACAGATCAAGCACTTAAAACACTTTTAATTTTGATTTTTAAATTAGTAAAGTAAAGTGAAGTAAAGTGAAGTGATTGTCACTTGTGATGCACAGCACACAGTGCACACAGTGAAATTTGTCTTCTGCATTTAACCCATCATCCTAAGTGAGCAGTGGGCAGCCATGACACGCACCCAGGGAGCAGTGTGTGGGGATGGTGCTTTGCTCAGTGACACCGCAGTGGCACCTTGGCAGATCGGGATTTGTGGGCTTAAACCACCAACCTTTCGGTTAACAGCCGAAATGTGGCATAAATTAAATTAAATTAATTAATTTCAACTCAGTGAAGCACTTTAAGCACCAACACAGTAAGTTACCTTACTTGTAGAATTGAACTTCAAATAAAGAACTATATGTAAACCAGTTAATCATTTGATATTTTTATATGGACAACTTGGTGCACCTAACTTTTGTGCATTTAAGAAAAGAAGTTAGGCTAGAGCCCCAAAGAGAAAACCAGATTGGAGCTCTACCTCAGTGGCATGGGACCATGACACTATCACCCACGCCACAGTGTGGCACCCTTAAACCAAAGTATTATGAAAGACAGATAACTATTGTAATCGCTTTCACATTCAGTTTTAAGATTTACTTTCCAGGCTTGGATGAGATTCCCAATGTAAGGGGCAGTGGTGGCCTAGCTGTTAAGGAAGCGGCCCCGTAATCAGAAGGTTCGAATCCCGATCTGCCTAGGTGCCATTGAGGTGCCACTGAGCAAAGCACCGTCCCCACACACTGCTCCCCGGGCGCCTGTCGTGGCTGCCCACTGCTCACTCAGGGTGATGGGTTAAATGCAGAGGACAAATTTCACTGTGTGCACTGTGTGCTGTGCTGCTGTGTATCACGTGTGACAATCACTTCACTTTCACACACTGCTCCCCGGGCGCCTGTCATGGCTGCCCACTGCTCACCAAGCATGATGGTTAAAAGCAGAGGACACATTTTGTTGTGTGCTGTGCTGCAGTGTATCACAACGACAATCACTTCACTTTCATATGAGGGGTGGTATTAGCCTAGCGGGTAACACACTCGCCTATGAACCAGAAGTCCCAGGTTCAAACCCCACTTAATACCATTGTGTCCCTGAGCAAGACCCTTAACCCTAAGTTGCTCCAGGGGGGGGACTGTCCCTATAACTACTGATTGTAAGTCACTTGGATAAGGCCGTCTGATAAATGCTGTAAATGTAAATATCCACAACAGTGATACAAAAAGTTTGTAGTGAAATATCCTCTATCAATTATGCAGAGTTCCCGGCACATAAACTCTTTTATGTCCTTTTCCAGGAGAGTTTGACGCATTGGTCTGTACTGTATATGCTGCAAAATGAACTTCATTGGTGTTGTCCATCCATGCAGATCTGCTCTTGTTTACATGTAGGGCTTAACAAAGCTCTGAGGCATCAATTAAGCGGCGCGCATCTCTGCTCCCTGTGCTTTCCGGGTTTCATAATGAACCGGTGGGCAGGTGAGAGGTTTCTCGTAAGGTTCCTAATCAGATCTCAACCTCTCACTGTCGAGCAGGGCTTGCAGAGAGATGGGAGTGTTAGTGGAGGAGGTTCTCGCATTCAGGACACTTGTCTCCATCGCTGGCATCGTAGGCAACGCTGTGTTGATCTTGAGTATTTTCCAGATGCCTCGGAAAAGGACCTTCGACCTTTTCCTGATTGGACTAGCCTTCGCCAACCTGGAGGAGATCATCACAGTTGACGTGTACGACATTTTTGTGTTCCGTGCCTCGGTCGCCCTCAGCCCCATGGCTTGTCGGACGCTGAAATTTTTCAGCGCCAGCGGCGAGTTCGCCAGCATCCTGTTCACCGTGCTCATCAGCATCTACCGCTACCAGAAGCTCCGGGACGCGCAGACGCGGGTGAACCTGCCCGTCCTCATGGACAAGAGGCGGCCCGCCCTGCTGCTCAGCGGAGGCAGCGTGGTCCTGGCCGCCATACTGAGCGCCCCCTGTTACATCATGAACCTGGACGGCCACGTCAGGAACTTCACCAGCCAGACCAACTGCCCGCCGGACTTCTTCCAGTGTGCCAAGAACAACTGCCCTTTCCGGAACAAGCTCTACAAGTACGTCTTCATGTGCACGTGCATCCTGGCGCCCCTGCTCTGCGTCACAGGCACCAGCTGCCTCATTTTGAGGATCCTGCTGATCCGGCAGTGCACCGTGGCGGCACAGCAGCGGGCCCAGTCCAGTCAGGGAGGCCAGCATCAGGCAAAGAGCTCAGGCCTCAACCGGAGCACCATCGCCGTTCTGGCGGCGATGTGGATTTTTCAGATCGACTGGATGATGTACCTGGTGCTCCAGTTTGCCCTCAGCCCGTACGACTTCCCAGCTTGGACTGAAATGGAGTTCTTCATCACCACCTCTTATTCATCCCTCAGTCCATATGTATATGGCACTGGGCTGAATCTCTTTACTTTGCAACATTTAAAGAAGTGCATTACTTTCTGGAAATAATAAAGTAGCCTAAAAAAAGGTTCAGGTTTAGCTACCTGTGTAGATTGCAACGGCAAATGCAATTGCATAAAAAACAATCCATTAAATATAGTTATTTTATAAAACACAATTGTAAAATTCATTAAATGGCAGAAAGAAATCACCTGTTTTGAAAATAATTGTTGTGTTAATTGATAATGGTGCTTTTAATCAAACTTTATCCTGTACAAGGAGGACACGAGGCAAAGGCATCATTAATTTTTCAAATATCAAATAATCAGGTGGTGTTGTTTCTTATTAATTAGTTAAATTACTGGAGTACTTAGATTCTGCTTATAGTCAGTGGTTCTCCTTTTTCATTTGCCCGTTTTTTTTTTCTCACTTCGCTTTACTGACTGCCTTATGTGATTTGTGTTTGAACTCTGCTTCTTGGGGGCCCATGAATTGTTGGCAGGGGTTCCAGTGCAGTGCAGCCCAGAGCTGGTTTGAAGAATGGATGTACTGATATCCATCTGGACAATGACTGAAACTCGTTTGAATTAGAATTCAGTTTGGTGATCTTTCATTATTTTTTCCCGTGTGATTGATCATGTCAGCCATTCGTCTGAAATGTTTCATGGTAGTAATTCATAATTGTGATTTCAAGGGTCATTTTGATAATATTGGATGTATTTAATTAAAATGTGTGTCAGCTTGAACAAGTACATATTTCCAAATCTGTGAATAAGACAAATCAAAATCCTTGAGGGTTTCGGGTATCATAATAGTAAACACATCTGGATGGAAGCATTGGGTATTTTTTTCTTGGCTGGAGCATTTGGTAGGAGCATTTTTAGCTTTGATTAGGGTTATCATTCACTGTGGCATTGTATCAATTAGCTTAGGCAATGTCACAACATTTATTTCTGTCCAGAGTTGTCTTGAATACAGTGCACCCGGAAAGTATTCACTTTTTCCACATTTTGTTAAAGGTATAGCCTTATTCTAAAATGGATTAAATATTTTTTTCATCAGAATTGTACACCAGAATTTACAGTATAAATGTATAAATGTAATGTATAAATAGATCATTTTGATTAGAATTAGGATATTGGGTAAAGACAATGAGGGATAATGGCAAATATATAAAGGAAGTACATTTATTCAATATAAGATTCTACATCAATAGAATATTGGATCCCGTGAACACTTTATAAGATTTGTTCGAAATATAGCAATACATTAGAAATGTAAAAAGGAGGTGGCCACATTCTTACATTATATGGTAATGTACCACGGTTAACCCCTTCTGGCAAAAAATATTGGGGTCCTTGGAGACATTGTTGGGGGGAGACCCTGCCTGTGTCCCCACGTTTATGCCTTTTGGGGGGATAGAACAGAAATACTGAATTCCAAAGGAATATAGTGAAGAATTCTGTTTCTTACTCTTATTCATACAATGTTGTAACATTAGGTTTGTTTTGTGTCTTACATTATATTTTTACAGGGAACAGGATATGTAATTGTAATGTATGACTTTGCTTTTTGTTATACCCTTGCTTTATACTGTACTACATGAACTATGCATCTCAGGTAATAAATAAAAACTTTCATTATAAACATTTTCATAAGTTTTCACAGCTTTGCTCAATACTTTTTGCTGCCAAAACCTTTGGCAGCAATTACAGTCTCAAGTCTTTTTGAATATGATGCCACAAGCTTGGTACACATATCCTTGACCAGTTTTGTTCATTCCTCATTGCAGCACCTTTCAAGCTCCATCAGGTTGGATGGGAAGTGTTGGTGCTCAGCCATTTTAAAATCTCTCCAGAGATGTTCAATCGGATTCAAGTCTGGGCTCTGGCCGGGCCACTCAAGGACATTCACACAGTTATCCTGAGTTCAAGAGGGCTCTGAAGCGGGTTTTCATCCAGGATGTCTCTGCACATTGCTGCAGTCACCTTTCCCTCCATCCTGACTAGTCTCCCAGTTCCTGCAGCTGAAAACCCTCCCAACAGCATGATGCTACCACCACCATGCTTCACTGTAGAGATGGTATTGGCCTGGTGATGAGCGTGATGAGCTGTGTTCCCTTTACTAAGGAGTGGCTTCCATTTGGCCTGATTACTGGATTGCTGCAGAGATGGTTGTCCTTCTAGAAGGTTCTCCTCTGTCCACAGAGATGACAGTGGCCCTCTTGGTGACCTCCCTGACTTAATTTAGTTAGCCGGCCAGCTCTAGGAAGAGTCCTGGTGGTTTTGAACTTCTTTCACTTATGGGTGATGGAGGCCACTGTGCTCATTGGGACCTTCAAAGCAGCAGACATTTTTCTGTGACCTTCCCCAGATTTATGCCTCGAGACAATCGTGTCTCGTAGGTCTACATACAATTCCTTTGAATTCATGCTTGTTTTGGGCTCTGACATGAACTGTCAACTCTGGGACCGTAGATAGACAGGTGTGTGTCTTTTTTTTCACAGGTGGACTCCACAGGGTAAACAGGAGGCACTTGAGTTCAATTGTGAGCTTCATGGAAAAGGCTGTGAATACTTTATTTTAATAAATTTCCCAAAACCTCAAGTAAACTTATTTCACATTGTTATTATAGTGTGTTGTGTGTAGAATTTTGAGGGGGAAATTGTTTAATCCATTTTGGAATTATGCTGTAACATAACAAAATGTGGAAAAAGTGATGCACTGTGAATACTTTCTGGACGCATGGTATAGCCAGGATTTTGCATCAAGGATGAGGGAGTTAAACCAGACTTCCCCCACACATCTCAAATACGTTCAATGCGGATGTGTGAAAATTATGTCTCATACTTCCCAAACCATTCTATCAAAATTACAGCCTGAGGAAACCTGTCACTGTCTTCCTGAAATATGCCCGTGCCATCAGGAGGAATTTTATTCAAATCTTTCATCTCCTTAGTTGTTGCTCTTTGCTTAATGCAGGCCATTAATTTGCCCCTTCTGCAACACTTTGACTTTCATGATCACAGTTGTTTAAGAAATGATCATTTAAGACTGCATCATTCAAGACTAAAGAACTTAATTAGAAATGTTCTATATTAATTACTGTAATTAACCAATCAAAAGTTCAAATGTATTTTCTTTTTTATTTATAAAGTTTTATTGTGAATTGTGTACCCCAAAATAGTCATGAAACGTTAATTCCCCCAAGTCTTTCGTCCTCACAATTGTGCTTGTGTGTAGAAAGATTCCTGAAGATTTTATTAGGCACTTTGTCCAGTTATTGTCTGTCATGCATTAATAACATCCCTTCCTCTTGCACAGCGTCTGATCATATTTTTGTTGTCAGAACAGCAGGGGGTACAATAACCTGTAAATGAAATATTGTGACCATTTTGGCTCGATCACACAGGCTTACGAAAGTAAGACTTGATTTAACAAGTTGAAAGATTTGCATAAGATTTACAATACGAGAAAAAAAAAACAGGGTTTGCATATGTGACTTATTGACAGGCATCGGATTAAATCAACCATAAAGAGGAAGTAGCTTACTGTCAATCATTGGGCTCCTCCTATTTTAAATTCTGTCACAAAAAACATTGCTAAAGAGCACAGAAACGAAAAACGAAATTTGTTGCAGAACAGATGTATCTTTAAGATACATCCAAGTACAAAGCGGTTCTTTCCTGTTTTATTTATTTATGTAAATCCTGAGGATGCCTGACCTCACGCTACTGAACAAGCCTCAAGCAGGCAACACGGTCAAATGGAAGATAGGCCAGATGGGTTCATGATGAAGGTCTGGAGACTTTCTGCCCTGAACACAACTGGGTTACAGTTTCTCCGGTGGAGCGTGATAAAGAAGTGCTGATACCTTGGGGGGGCACACCCATGAGATCTTGTTTGTTGTCAGCCTTTCGTCATCCCCTTGCCTGTTGTCTTGTTAGATGAGGTCCCATCTTCATCTGTTGTGCCTCTTGCGTCACCTTAATTGGCAGTGAAAGGTCCTATGAACCTTTATAATTTATGATTGTTATTCTTCCTTTCAATGTTTTGCAGGACTTTTGGAGGATTGCTGTAGCAGCTGTTCTAAAAAAAGAGCAAAATTCGAAGACCCCACTCATGTTAGTCACAACTTGTTGAAACTGCTATTATCAGGCAGACGGTAGACCAGCAGACTGCGGGACAGTTTCGTCCACCGGACCATCAGACTGTTGACCATAAACCAGCACACCGGCTCATAACCTCTTTTCGCACAATACAGTTAGTTGAATTAAAATAGTGCAAGTATCTTTCTGTATATAGCTTTACTGTTCATTGTTTCTACATATGCACATGCAATTTCTTTATTTACATGTTTATTGTCTTTGGTCACACCACTGCTGCGTGAGAAGCTGTGCGCACAGGAATATCACTCACATGCACTGTACCAGTTTATTGGTTAATTTAGTTTTCATTGCGCACGTGGCTGCCTGCTCTGCATAGAATGCTGTTCCAATTACGGCACTGTGAAATTTTGTATACTGACATCCGGTGGATACAGGCATACGTGCACACAACCATGCGAACTGAATTTTAACTTTTATTTTCAATATGAGCAGAAATCGCAGAACAACTCCCTTCCTCGCATTGACGTCAGAGGCCACGACCCAGATGTGGGTTAGTGAGTGAGAAGCTGGCCAATCTGTGGCCGATTTATGGGGGCAGTGGTGGCCTAGCAGGTAAAGTGAAAGTGATTAGTTGTCACATGTGACACCACAGCACTGCACCCAGTGAAATGTGTCCTCTGCTTTTAACCATCACCCTTGGTGAGCAGTGGGCAGCCATGACAGGCACCCGGGGAGCAGCGTGTGGGGACGGTGGTGGCTCGGAATTCGAACCGGCAATTTCTGCTTCCTTAACTGCTAGGCCCCCACTGCCCCAATAAACTAAATGGATTTAAACTAGGGCTGCAACAACGAATCGATTGAATAGATAAAAATCAATTACTGAAAGAGTTGGCAACGAATTTCCTAATCGATTCGTTATGACGCGCGACGCGGAGACGTTTGATTATTTAAAAAAAAAAAACTTTATTTGAGCGCGGAGCGGAGTGAACACACTCGGTCTCTCTCGCACAGATGCTAGCAGTTTGGCGCCTCGTAGACAGCGCGGAGGTAGAGGACAGATACATGGCGGAGGCAGAGAAATCTGCGCGAAAATATGCAAAAGCGACATGGCACGACACGGGAGCACCACGGCAATGATCCAGCACCTGAAACGCGTGTTTGATGAGGAAGAAGGGGGTTCAGCAGCAGGGGAAGTCACTACAGAATCCTACTTTAGTTCCGCTGTGAAGGGAGGAACGTAATGTCCCTGGTGCTGGTGTTTAACTCGCCGTGGAGGAGAACTAGATGGGGACTTACAGCGCCCCCTACAGGTGTGGAGGGGGGATGAAACAGCGTTCGGACTGTTCTCTGCGTCTCCGCGTGGACGACTCGCCTATTGTGTCCCTGAGCAAGACACTTAAGTTGCTCCAGGGGGACTGTCCCTGTAACTACTGATTGATAAGGGCGTCTGATAAATGCTGTAAATGTAAATGTTTACATCCAGCTTGACAGGCATGACAAGTTAGCGTTAGCGCGTTAATAACAGTAGTAAAGCAGGGGTGCTATAGTGACTTTGCATTGAAAGACTAAAGACATGTTTTTATTCACTAGCCTTTTTTGGACCATTCATTTTTCAATCTGTTGTCGTGTATAGCTACACTGCAAAAAAAGCATTTCTTACCTAGTCATTTTGTCCCGTTTCCAGTTCAAATATCTAAAAAATCTTAAATCAAGATTACTAGACAAGAAAAATGGCATGAGGAAATTAAGTGATGCTTAAAACTTCTGTTTGAGATTATATCTCATTAAGATTAGTTTTCTTACCCCATTGGCAGATAATTTTGCTTGTTTTAAACAAACAATCACTTAATTTTGAGATGTTTTATCAGAAAACAAGACATCATTTCTTATGCTATTTCATGTGTCTAGTAAATGTATCTTGATTTAAGATTTTTTAGAGATTTGGACTGAAATCAGGACAAAACCACTAAGTTAGAAAAGCATTTTGGGCAGTGTGTGTGTGTGTGTGTATCAGTGTGAGAGTTTGTGAGTGTGTGCGTCTGCGAGTGTGTGCATCTGCAGAGTAGTGTAGAGAACATGTTCTGACATTCAAACAAATCCTGTTAAACTTTCTGATTTGAATTGTTCTTTATTTTTTTATAAATTATTTATCGTTCTGGCAGCTCAGGTGGCACTTTATTTTAAAAAAGAAAGTCTATTTTTGTCAGATGTAAAGCATAAATGTGTATGTTTTTTGTGTTAGTCAATTTTTATTTTATTATTATTATAACAGCTCAAGGAGCAACATGTTTGTGCACTTTCTAAAGATTTTGGTTCTGTTTTTGAATAAAGGGTTGGAAATGAATGCTTTTCTTGTTTTTTTTTATCCGATTCTACGATTAATTAAAAAATAATCGACAGATTAATCGATTATTAAAATAATCGTTAGTTACAGCCCTAATTTAAACCATCCTGGGTATTTAAAATTGTCCTGGGTATGGATCACAAGTTGTGTCCTGTCAGTCACCGCCATAGAGCAGTGTGTGTATCACACTGCTTCTGTGTAAACTTCTGTGTATCACATATGACAAATATTCACTTTCACTTAATTTTAAACGTGCAAACCCAAAGCACTGGGCATTTTGGCATTGGCTTATTTACTCGTTTGTTTCTAGATTTGCTTTGACAAATGTACATGTTTTTGTGTGGACATTTGAATCCCTTTTGTCGCAACAGATTGGAAAATCGTAATTATGTATGGACAAAAGCCCTACTTTTTAATTGTTACTTTAATTGTTGTTTTAATTGTTATTTTTATCATTTATCTCGGTGGTATAGCCTAGTGGGTAACACACTCGCCTGTGAACCAGAAGACCCAGGTTCAAATCCCACTTACTACCATTGTGTCCCAGAGCAAGACACTTAACCCTGAGTGTCTCCAGGGGGGACTGTCCCTGTAACTACTGATTGTAAGTCGCTCTGGATAAGGGCGTCTGATAAATGCTCTAAATGTAAATTAATCTTACGTAAAACAGTCTAATCTGCTTTAAAAAAAAAAACCTCGACCTCGGAGGAGATTTATTTGCGGCAAAGTCGTCCGTAATGATGATGTTTCCACGAGCAGAAAGTAAACGCGCGAGTTCGGTGACAGCCGCGGGCGTCGTCGCCGGTGTCGGGAGAAGGGTCGCGGACCGTCGCGATTCGCGGTGGAAGCGTCGCAGGAAGGTTTTTTTTTTTTTTTTGGGGGGGGGTTTCTCACCCGGACCCCCAGCCAGCAGCGCCAGCAGCACCAGCACCGACAGCCACACGCACATGTGTGCAGGGGCAGGGTGGCCCTTTAAGAAACTCCATGTTTTTCCACACATGTGATCGGACCGAGAGAAGGAGATGATGCTGTTATGTAAAATGCGCTCTTAACTACGGCGCCTGGAGCTCCGGGAGGGGCGTTTTGGAGGAAGAGAGAAGAAGAAAAAAACGTCAACAGCGACTCGGATCCGAGCGACATTAACGCGTCGCCGGTCGCCGGTGGGGGCTCATCGTCGTCGTCGTCGTCGTCGACCGCCGTCAAGCCGACGTGCGCAGTCCGGAAAGGCTCCCGCGGTGTCGCCCGGCTCCCGGCTCCGATCCCGCGGCTCCCCGCCGACGGGCGTCCGGAGGACCGATTTGCGCAGCTCGACCGCAGCCGACGGGGCATCACCGCCCGAGGAGCGGGGGACGTCGGCGGGGTCCCCGACGTCGACGTCTCGCTGAAGACCAGGTCGGAGCTGCCGGATTAAAAAAATAAAAGACTTTTTTTTTTTCTCTCTCTCTTTTTAACTTCATGGCGAGGAGTCGCGCTTCTGTTTCCGACCCATGAGGCGACGCGCAGGTCCGCACGGCGCCACGCAGGACGCGGAGCCCCACGGGTGAGTAGCTCCGCCGGCCGTGGTGTCGCCGCGGGGCGGGGAGCGGTACCGGGTCCGGCTGCTTGTTGCTTGTCGCTGTTTTAGCGACACGTCGTGAATGTGTAGCTTGTTAGCCTGGCTGACGTCGCCGAGGAAGGAGTTGTGCGCGTCAGAAAAGTTCCAGTCGGCGTCGTAATTGTCACTTCTTTCCTCTTTTTTTTATCCCGGCGTGGCGACATTTGACGCCGGGGAGCGCGACGAAGCGAGAGACCGGGAAAATTCGGGACAGAACCGCGGGACTCTTCGCAGGTGCACGAAGTGGCGACCGCGACAATGACGTCACCGGCCAGGCCGCTCGGGCAGCGGTGGCACATGTCGGGTGGACGGGACGCGCGCGCTGATTGTCCGACAGTGTCACTATTTCAGGTCGTCTATTAATTTGTGTTCGGGTGGATTTTCCGGGCGACCCTATTCCTGGCGTGAAATGAATGAACACACGTAATCCGTCTGATCTGGGTGTAAAATACATTTTACATTTACAGCATTTACCAGACGCCCTTATCAAGAGCGACTTACAATCAGTAGTTACAGGGACAGTCCCCCCCCGGAGACACTCAGGGTTAAGTGTAGTACACGATGGTAGTAAGTGGGATTTGAACCTGGGTCTTCTGGTTCATAGACGAGTGTGTTACCCACGTACAGCCCCCTCAGGCTTATAAATGTGTCATTAGTGCTTTAGACCTTTTAATTCTTCCGGTAATTATTATGAAGCTGTTCGTGTAAAATGTGGGTTCGATCAGAGACCCTCCAGAAGTGCACCGGGGATGTTGCTGGGAGGAGAAATCATTGTTACTAGACCACCACGCATCATTGTGTAAATGAAGCGCTGTATGATGCACACCTCCTGCACACGGTTTTCTGTCACGTGACACGGGTTTGAGTAGAAAAAGACGCAAGTAAGAATAATGAATGCAGTCGAACCCGCGTCTGCTGATGTTGCGAGATTTACATTTGCAGCATTTATCAGACGCCCTTATCCAGAGCGACTTACAATCAGTAGTTACAGGGACAGTCCCCCCCTGGAGACACTCAGGGTTAAGTGTCTTGCTCAGGGACACGATGGTAGTAAGTGGGATTTGAACCTGGGTCTTCTGGTCCATAGGCGAGTGTGTTACCCACTAAGCTACTACCACCCCTACCAAGATGCTGTAGTATTTGTGAATTTGGCCAGTTCTGTCTCTCCTTCAATCAGTGCAACTGTTTTCAGCTCCACTACGATCTTCATTATTCATCACGAACGCGTCTTTTAAAGCGCGTGCAGACAGTCCATCATTGACGCGGAGTTTTGCAGCCTCCATCTGATCACGTCGTACAAAAAATTTACAGTTTTGTGTAAAGTTTTCTAACAAAAAACTAGGGACAGATGTTCGTGCCGAGCATCCGTCTAACGCTGCGTGTGAGGATGTTACTTCAAAAAGAAACAACCCGAGACACCTTACACCCTCCTTCCTGGACGAAGGAAGCGCTGTCACCCACCCAAATGTGGACCTTGCCGCTCCACGTTGAGTGTTTTATTCCACACTCCACAGTTGTGGGGCTTCAGCGGGGCGGCGTGTCTGAAATGAAATGTCACTGTGGCAAACAGTACAGCGCTGTCCCTCGTTCAACCGCAAAAAAGGATGAGCGTCGAACAGACAATGTTAAGAAACTAAAGAAAACCGCGTAATTACGGAAACCATACAGCAGTGAGGTAAGACGTAAAGAAAACCTTGTCCTGGACAGCTGCAAAATGCAGAATATTAGAAAGTTTATATTCCGGACAAGGATTTGGATCCTCATATAATATATATATACACACACACACACACACACACACACAGTACAGGCCAAAATTTGGACGCATCTTCTCATTTAATGAGTTTTCTTTATTTTCATGAACATTTACATTGGTGGATTCTCATTGAAGGCATCAAAACTATGAATGAACACGTGAAATAAGTGAAAACATGTTTTATATTCTAGTTTCTTTGCTCTGATTACTGCTTTACACACTCTTGGCATTCTCTCGATGAGCTTCAAGAGGTCGTCACCTGAAATGGTTCTCCAACAGTCTTGAAGGAGTTCCCAGAGGTGTTTAGCACTTGTTGGGGTCCAGCTCACCCCAAACCGTCCGGTGACTGTGGAGGTCAGTCTCCACTTTTTGTACAGAACTCCATATATATATATATAAAGTACAATTTCATATTTAATTGGGAGCTCGCTAAATGCGTTTAAATTGGATTGAGTCGGGAATGCGACCACCATCACCACCGGTGGCCCACGCGTGTGGGGAATGTCGGACGTTCCTGGCGGATCGCTTCAAGGAGGCGCCACACGCCGATTCCACGACGATGTTGTGCAGATCTTTCCGTCACGTCACGGCGCGACGCGTGCATGGTAATGGCTTTTTAATCGCTGGGTAAACAAGCGGTTTGTCGCCTCCGTGCGAAAAGCAAGACACCGAACACCCGTCACCGGCGTAATTACCGGTGAATGCGTGCGCGGTTTCGCCCAGCAGCCTGGTGCTCATTGGGCGGCGGCGCGGCGGCCTCCAGTATGAAAAGCGCCAATTGGCTCGGGTCGCAGCCGACTCAGGAAGCGGCCCGTGGTCCCGTGGAATCGAGCGGCGGCCTTTAGGAGCATCTCGTCGCCGTAGACGTCCACGGCGGGGTTCGCCAATTAACCAACAAACCCACAACAGAGGTCGGGAACTGCGTTGTGGCACGTGACAGGTTTTTTTGTTTTGGCGTCCCTCTAAATCTGGCAACACGCATCGAGACTGAGGAACCGCTGGAGACCAGATCTGGCAACCTCACTCCTGCTTCCATCCGCCGCCTTAATCAGCCAGTTTTTACAGTCGTGGGCGTGTTACGTACTTACATTTAAAACCAGACGCCAGGGGTGCGTTGATGTTGATATTTGGCGTTAAACTGTGACCTTATTTTGCCATAATTTTGGACTGGCCAGCAACTGTAAGGATTTATCAGCAACGTCCAGACCAATGAGGCTGGTTGTGGAGCTGTGCCGGGGTGGTGGAGTTCCACCGGTGGGCTTTCAGATACCAGAGCAAGCGCTGCTGCGTGCGGCTGAGATAATATTACACGTCACAGCGGCTGTGCTGGGAGGTTTCTGTCTCTTTTCGTGAGCCGGCGGCGACAGATCGCTCATCTCAGCCTGCAGCCGTGCGAATATGGAAATTTACATTTACATTTACAGCATTTATCAGACGCCCTTATCCAGAGCGACTTACAATCAGTAGTTACAGGGACAGTCCCCCCCTGGAGCAACTTGGAGTTAAGTGTCTTGCTCAGGGACACAATGGTTGTCAGTGGGATTCGAACCCGGGTCTTCTGGTTCACAGGCGAGTGTGTTACCCACTAGGCCACTACCACCCAAACACATTAAATAAGTTGTGGCCAGTACGGGGGTCGAACCCGCGACCTTGGCGTTATTAGCACCACGCTCTAACCAGCTGAGCTAACCGGCCTAATATATCCATAGTCATAAAAAAGGACGCTGGACGCTGTGGACGCTGCTTTGCATTCAGTTTATGAAATCAGTTTTGGATCAGTTTCGTCCTTCATAATTGTGTGTTTATTTCAGAAACTGTGAATCCCAGAAAAACAATTCAATTTTGTCACCTGTCGACATTGCAGTTGTGCACAAACTATTTCTAACAATTTCAGCCCTGAGAACCTCGGTTATGTTGTCTTGGATATGCAAGACGAAAGGTTTGGTCAAAAAAACGTTCTGGAGGGCATGACTCTTCAGAAAGCATTTAGGAATACTCTGAATTATCACTAACCACTGCCTCAAACTGTAATTAACTGGATTCTTGGGCACAATTTATAACATATATGTATATAAATATATATAGATATAGTGAAGATTTATGACAATCATAACCAAGTTATGATTATTGTTTTGTTATGGTTCCTTTTCCTTAACTTACCTTATTTATGAATTATAAACGCTGAAAACAACATAACATAACAAAACAACCATAATTCCAGCTCATTTTATTTTCCTTTAGTTGCTAAAAAGTGAGGCAAATTAAATGACCTTCATCATATGAGGATTCAGATCAAAAATTAAAATATGTAATGTTCAAAACATCTTTGATTCCCATGACTAATCACTGCCTATTTTTTTATGAATTGGATTCTTATCTATTGATTTAACACCATTGATAAAATATACGGATGTAGTGAAGTGTAAGGTTTCATTCCGCTGCAGATGAATAATTGACGCATAATTTTCCTCTCTGTTTCTGACAGGCTTTGTGAGAAAGCATGTGATGACCCACGCAAGGTACAAGGGTTCTCTCAGCCACAGTCGGTGTGAAGGGTGGGACCACATTGGTGGCTGGCTGCATGGTGACACCATGGGCGGAGGCTGGCCTGAGTACTTAATAAAAGAGAGAAGAGTTAAAAGGGGCGGGGCCAAGAAATCGGCAAAGCCGAAGAGTGTCCGAGGCGTGCATGACAGGAAGCTGTATCCGTTGAGGGGACGAGTCGGACCTGCGGACTCAGAAGCCCTCAGCTGCCATGTGCTGCTTACGCGGCTTGATGCGGACAACAACATGTGCGTAGCGGCCCAAAGACGCAGAGCGGCCAGAACGCAGCCCACCAAGCAGGTGACGGGCTGCAAGAGCTTGGGCAAAGCCGCCAAAAGCACCGCGAGAGCGGACCAGCCGCAAGCACCGGAGCCGCGCAAGCGCAGGCTCGCCTCGCTCAATGCCGAGGCTGTTAACAGTTTGCTGCTGGAGAAATCTGAAGCTCCCACAGCTGCCAAACTTGCCAGGAAGCACCAGCACGAAGCCGCCGCCGGTGGCGAGCTCACTCTCGCTAAAGAGCCCGCCCAGGCCCCGCCCAGCAGACCCGCTTTAGTGAACCGCGTCTCTTCCGCCCGGAAGCCCCAAACGTGCCAAAGTCACAGACATGTAAAGAAAGCAAAGTCGGACGAGGGGTTCAACTCTGGGGTTCTCCTGGACACGCCTACTCCCAGGCGTCTGGCCGGACTCAATGCCGCAGCGCTGCTGAAGCTCACGAGCTCCTCTGCTGCCGCCAAACAGCGAGCGAAGACCGACGGCAAGGGCGCAGGCACCGCGGCGAAAAGGGTTCCTCACGCGAAGCCGCGTGTCAAAGCGACAAAGCATCAGGGGCAGAAGGTGCTTCCGGCACGAGTGAGCTGTGCAACCTGCAAGAAGGCCACTCTCCGGTCCAGACTGGGTTGGGAGGGGTCCCTTGAGAGCCACCACTTGACCAAGCCAGGGTACCAGTCCCGCAGCGTGCTGGGATACCCCGGGATGCTCAAGAAGGTGAAAGAGGAGCAGGTGGACACAGAGCTGAGTCCCTGCTACTGTTGTCCGGCCGAAGGCTCGGTAGAGTACTGTCATAGACTGGGGTTGTTCCTTCGGCAGCAGGCCTATGCCGAAACTGAGGCAGGACCCGTGACCTCAGTCAAGCAGGAATGTATAGTTCCCTCGCCGTCACTAGGGCCACCAACCCTAGCGCTGAGCACCCACCCTTGCCTATGCACTGACCCTTGCTTCTCCAGCTACTATTACCATGTTGCCCACCCTGGGCCACCTTCAGGAGCCCTGGGTGCCCGATCCTTGACCTACCCAGCTGCCTCTCTTTGCCCTGGAGCCGTCTCCAGCTCCAAGCTGTTGGCCCCGTCCATTTCGCACACCTCAGGGATCCCTCACCCGACCTTCTGCAGCTCGGTCAGGTCTCCTTGCTACGGCGAGGCCTGCAGGGTCTCCACCTACGCCTACAGATCCATGCAGCCAGTAGCCGGAAAGGGCTGCTCGTACACCACTGGCTGCTCCAGCTGTGGCCAGGAGATCAAAACAGGTAACAAAGATGTCTGCCTGACTTTTTACAGTGTGTTCACTTGACTTGGGTCTAATGTTGTAAAAAAAAAAAAATAATTGATTCTCAGATATTATTCAACACTAAAATGTATTATTGAGTTCGATATCAATAAGTGCTGGTATTGATGCTTCAATTCCAGTTTTGCATCTGCTGGTTCATGGAAATCACCAGCAGATTACAGGTGTGAACCTTCACTGGTCTCACGATTCCATTTGAATACGATTATCAGTGCCTCAATATCGATGCATCACGATGGATCCTATAAATTTTCTACATTGTCACATGATTTTTATAAATACAAGAGTTAAGGTCTCTTACCTTTTATTTGCTACAATGAGCAGAAAGACTGTCGGCGTTCAGTCCGCTCTCATCTTGTAACAGTCGTATATACTGGTAGTTTTCCTTTAAATGCACGCATCACTATGCTGTGGGCGGAGTTAGGCGTCTGCCCCGGTCCTGATGCAGATCGACTCTCCACCAAGCAGAGGAAACGAGCTCCTGTGGTCCCTTTATTATTTCATTTTGAGTGGTTACCGACATTTGCCCGAGCGTGGCGGAACTGGGGTGCTGTAAGCATAATAAATAGAGAGCGTGATGGAAACCCCAGCAGCGGCGTGAGATTCTCTTTCTTCCCGATGGGACTCCTTTCTCTGCATGCTTCACCAGAGTTTCCTCCACAACACATCGACCCAAACCCGTTACAACCTGAAGCCACAAACTGCAGAAAAACGCCTGGTTCAGACGTCCGTGGCATCAGGCAGCCACAGTCACAACCAGCACTACTTTTTAACAAGAATCAATGCAATGCCTCGATTATATGATTAATTGTAACATCCCTACAGCAGACTACAACAGTTTTCAACAGGTATTGCAGTGAGCAGCCCCTCCCACCACAAATTTTTCACAAAGTGTGCTGCTTCCGTTTTTATTATATTGCATATACTCCAGAATGTTACGGAGAGTGATCAGATGAACTAAAAAACTCATTTCCACCGCATTCAGCCATGCCACAAAAGGACCTGCTGAGACCATTTCAGTGATCTTCTCATTAACACGAGTGAGAGTGTTGAGGAGCACAAGGCTGGAGATCATTCTCTCATGCTGATTGAGTTAGAATAGCAGACTGGATGCTAAAAGGAGGGTGATGTTTGAAATGATTGTTCATCCTCTGTTAACCATGGTTACCTGCAAGGAAACACGTGCAGTCATCATTGTGTTGCATTTTACAGCATTTACCAGATGCCCTTATCCAGAGCGACTTACAATCAGTAGTTACAGGGACAGTCCCCCCCTGGAGACGCTCGGGGTTAAGTGTCTTGCTCAGGGACACAATGGTAGTAAGTAGGATTCAAACCTGGGTCTTCTGGTTCACAGGCAAGTGTGTTACCCACTAAGCTAATACCACCCTACTAAGATTGCACCTCAATCACCCATTTATCAGACCATCAAAACTTCAAGGAAAGAGGTTCAAGTGTTGTGAAGAAGGCTTCAGGGTGCCCAAGAAGGAGGCCCAGGGCCGTCTCCTAAAGGTGATTCAGCTGCGGGATCGGGGTGCCACCAGTGCAGAGCTGGCTCAGGAATGGCAGCAGGCAGGTGTGAAGGCATCTGAACACACAGTGAGGCGAAGACTTTTGGACGATGGCCTGGTGCCAAGAAGGGCAGCAAAGAAGCCACTTCTCTCCAAGAAAAACATCAAGGACACACTGATATTCTGCTAAAAGTACAGGGATTGGACTGCTGAGGACTGGGGTACAGTTTTTTTTTTTTTGATGATTGTGCCCCTTTCCACATGTTTGGGGCATCTGGAAAAATGATTGTCTGGAGAATAAAAGGTGAGCGCCACCATCGGTCCTGTCTCGTGCCAACAGTTAAGCATCCTGAGACCAAATACTGCAAATATTGACTCTTTGCATAAACCTGATGTAATTAAACTTTAATACACCAGAGAAACCACTGACAAAAAGATCTAAAAACACTGAAGCAGCAAACTTTGTGAAAACCAGTATTTCTGTCACTCAAAACTTTTGGCCATGACTGTAATTGCACAGCGCACATATATTTTCACTTCTGTGGCATGCGAAGCTCAAAAACATTAAAATACATTTCTTTCGTTTTTTTATATCTATTTATCAATTCATTTATTCTTTTCTTCATGTATTATTTTAAAAAATGATGAAAAAGTTCCTGTGTTTTTTTTGTTCGTTTTTTTTTTCCCCTCCACCTGTAGTATTAAAATAGTATAGACTATCAAGTACCATCCTTGGTGTTGGTATCGAGTTTGAAACTTCAGCGTTGTGACGTGCCACCTTTGTTCTCGTTTCAGAAGGCTACTCTTCACCACAGGGCCAGCATAGTCCTTCGCTTTTGGTTCCGCCGGCAGTGTCCCTAGCAGTGAGCCCTTCCACGCCTTCTGTGCCCCGTCTTTTGACGAGCCTGGCGGACAGAAGGCGGAATGAAGTGAAGCTTGGGGTGGGCCGAGTGTGCCCTCAAGGTAGCAGGTCCTCAAACAGGTCCCTTCCTATTGGGGGAACAAGGCTCTTAGTGAAGCAGCCTGCTCCCAGTCCTGCAAGTGCCAAGCAGAAGAAGGTCAGTCGGCGGCGTGCCACGAACGGCTGGCGGCCGGTCGGAGTGCCGACAGAGAAGGAGGTCTTTGTTGTGGTATGCATTGTTTTGTGGCATGTTTGAGAATTTTTATTTTTTATTTTTTTGTCCTAACTGACAATTATCCCTACTATTGCATTTTAGGGCGAGGAGGAAACCGTGATTAGACGTTGTTTTGAAGGCGTGGAACGTGATGGTGAGGTAATCCATGTTAGAGACACTGTACTGCTTCGCTCTGGGCCCAGGAAAAAATCCCTGCCGTATGTGGCCAAGATTTCAGCGCTGTGGGAAGACCCCAAAACCGGTGAGAATCTTAAATGTGTTACCTTTCCCACGTGTCTAGGCAGTTTCAGCCACTGGGACTGTAATATTAGATTCCACTCCCTGCTCGGGTGTTCCCGGTTCTTTCCTTGCGGTTAAGGTGAGTTACGCTCTCGGCTGCAGCTCGTCCAAAGCGCCACTGCTTGCTTCATCTCTGGTACTCAGAAATGTGAGCCTATCAGCCCAGTTTTGGCCTCGCTCCCCTGACTTTCTGTAGAATACAGAAAAAAAAGTTTTTAAATCCTTAAATGGTGTTGCACCACCCTACCTGGCTGAGCTGCTGGTCTCACACACACACCGTCACGTTCACTCCGTTCTTCAGAACAGAAATGGTTGGTGGTAGAGGTGTGAACCTTCACTGGTCTCACGATTTGATTACGATGATCAGTGGCTCGATATCGATGCATCACGATGGATCCCAGAAATTTTGGGATCCCATAAACACCTGGTTGAGACAAAAATAGAAAGCCGTTTTCAGATCGAATGCGCATGCGTTGTGCTCGTTGCGGGTCAAATATGTTTGGTTTTCTAAACTCCCATTAAGACGATAATGTTGTGTTGTGGATCTCTGGACACTCCGAGACTGTTAACATCAGCTTTTCCACCATTCCCGCTTCATGTGGATGTTTCAACGTGTCAGCACTAGCCAGCTTTGATTCTATTGGACGCGTGAAAATACGTCGCAGCGCGCATCCCAGTACTTCTATCAGGCAGCCAAAGTCACTACCAGCATCCACGTCTGCAATATTAATTTGAACACCCCTAGTAGGTAGTGCCAAAATCAAACTGGAAAACCAATGGTGGTCGTGCTTAAGCAGTTTTAGGATGCTTTTCCCTGCAGAAATTTGGCCGTCACCATCAAAGTTCCTCATCATAGGCTTGGTCTGTACATACAGTACAGGCCAAACGTTTGGACACACCTTCTCATTCAATGTGTTTTCTTTATTTTCATGGCCATTTACGTTGGTAGATTCTCACTGAAGGCATCAAAACTATGAATGAACACATGTGGAGTTATGTACTTAACAAAAAAAGGTGAAATAACTGAAAACATGTTTTATATTCTAGTTTCTTTGCTCTGATTACTGCTTTGCACACTCTTGGCATTCTCTCGATGAGCTTCAAGAGGTCGTCACCTGAAATGCTTTTCCAACAGTCTTGAAGGAGTTCCCAGAGGTGTTTAGCACTTGTTGGCCCCTTTGCCTTCCCTCTGCGGTCCAGCTCACCCCAAACCATCTTGATTGGGTTCAGGTCCGGTGACTGTGGAGGTCAGGTCTCCACTTTTTGTTGTACATAACTCCACATGTGTTCATTCATAGTTTTGATGCCTTTAGTGAGAATCTACCAATGTAAATGGTCATGAAAATAAAGAAAACACATTAAATAAGAAGGTGTGTCCAAACTTTTTGCCTGTCCTGTACATACGTGTAAACAACTTTACCTGCTAAAGATTGTTTCCCAGATTAGTTTCTTTAGTGCTGCTGTGATTCTCCATTGCTCAAATCAAACTTTCTCTCCACAGGGGAGCTTATGCTGAGCCTATTCTGGTACTACAGACCTGAACATACGCAGGGAGGCCGAGATGCCAGCATGCACTGTGAGGTAAGTGATGTAAATTATATTAACGTGTTTGTGTGCTTGGTCTGTGGCTCTTACCATGCAAATTTTTCAAATCTTTCAGAATGAGATATTTGCCTCTCGACATCAAGACCAAAACAGCGTGGCCTGCATTGAAGACAGATGTTATGTCCTACCACTAGCACAGTACTGTAGGTAAGGTTCGAGACCTGGAATCACAAATGGACATTCACATTGAGGGATTATATTCCAATGCTTATTACTGTTATATCTTTATTAGTACTAGTAGTTATAGTGGTAGTAAAAATTAAGGTAGATTAGTAATAATCTAGTATTTTAGGAAAATGTATATAAATTATGAGGTTTCTGCAAAGTGTAGTCTAAAAAGTTCTATTTTAATTAAATTGTAACATATGTCTTAATATACGGTCGTAGATTTTGTGCCTTGGTTAAGCGCCGTGCGGAGGGCGTACCTGACAGCACCTCCGTGGTGCCTTGCCCGACTGACGGCACAGTCCCCCCGCACCGCTGTGTGCCAGAAGACGTTGACCCAGACCTTGTGTATCTCTGTCGCCATGTCTATGACTTCCGCTATGGACGCATCCTCAAGAACCTGCAGTAGAGACTTTGGCGTGCAGAAGACCGGCTTTCTGAGAATTTGGGATGCCAACAGAGCATTTAAAAAAAAAAAAAAACACACAGGGAGGTGCAGTCACCATGTTTTGGTCTATTTAGAATACCTGATACCAGCCATTATCAACATTGCGTGTCTACAGGACTCTGACATGGTCATCTCAAGTTTTTTTTGTGTGTGTCAGAAAAACACAACTCGAAAGAGGTAAAGGGACCACAGGCTAGTGTATTTTACTGTGCATCTAGTGCATTTTTGTGTGTACAAAGTGTCTAGGTGAATATACCAACTTAAGGATCTGACCTGTATGTAAATTTGAGAATCATTATGAGGGCGAAGTAGAAATATACTAGCTTTCACACTAAATGCTTAAAAGAACCTAAACCTGTTATTTGCATTAAAAAACTGGTCAGATACATCAACCCCTAGTCCAGTGAGGGACTGAGAAGAATTGAACGAAGGTGCTTAAACTCAATTTAAGCATCTCACAAACACACGCCCCACTTTGTCTTTACTTGCCTTACTAAATGCAGGTAGTGCTGTAGGCAGCTAGCCCCCATTCTTCCGCAGAATAGAAGACGCCAAAGGACGACCAGTACCAGACCACAGCTGCTGCAAACTTAGCCTTCCCTCCAACAAATGAACCCAAGTTTGGGATGCAGAGCATTTAAAGTGCTTTTTTTTTTTTGTGTGTGGGTAATTTTTGTGAAATAGAGATACATACAGCCATGGGTGCTGCTGAATTCATAAAATGAGACAAGTGGACTAGAATTACTACAGTTCTGAAATAATGGCCCAAATGAAGATGCTTGTACATAATTGTGGTGAAATATGCAATTTTACCTATAATTTTATTCCATGATGTTAAATTATTTGATCAAATTGTAAATATATAACTTTTAGATCATTTTTATGTATTTATTCTTTTTTTGTTGTTATTGAGTGAAGTTTATGATAAAATGTAAAGAGTTTCTGTCTTTACTGCTTGGATTTGAAGTTGGATAGCTGGGACATAGCTGGGAGTTCCTCTGTCTTATCAAAAGCTCAAATAGCCAAAGACTTGCAATTGCATCTGAAGCATACAGGTCTGGCTGCCGCATTCCACCCTTTAATTGTATTAATCCATTCCGTAGGCCACTGAAAGAGCTCTGGCTTATTAGCCATGTGTATTGAAGATGCACAGCTCCAGCATTCAGCACAAAAGTCATTCCATATACAATAAATCGAAAATGGAAGTAGCTTGAGAAAGCCATCAAAATGTCTGAAGTTTTAAACACACCAATGCATTTTGCCCCCTCTTGCATACATTAAGGTGACTGAAATTTGATAGGATGTTCTAACATGATAACTATGCGACACTTTGCTTTCCTCCATTCTAATTACATATTAAAGATTTTGCCATTTGATGGCTACATTTTTAAGGGTTTTTACAGGTTTTTTTTATATTAAGACTGTTTTTATGTCCTTTGGCACATCTAAATACACGGAAGCCATCTCAGTCTGTAGTGCACTAGAATTTCATTCACTTTGGAGTTTAAATTATCAATGCTTTGGAGCACATATCCTTAAACAATTAAGAATCTGTTTTTTTTTTTTTTTATTATTTCTCCTCTACAGTGAAAAGCGTATTTTATGTGTGTTTTATTTTGTTTGAAAATGCAGTATATTTTTTGAAGGTGTATTTTTGGTACAGAACAAAAATATGTCTATTTAAATTTGAGAATTTCAGAGATCAATTAAAAAATATATATAAATAAAAAATAAACATTTGACCAAAAAAAATTTTTTTTTATTATTTGCTCAGCTTAAGGGTCAGACCAAAAGGTGTGGAGAAAATTTTGAGCCATCAGTAATATTTCTCATGTGGTGTACATGGAATGAGCATCCAGCACTGCTTAGGAAAACCCAAACCACTTTTCAGCCATTACACAGTGCATCTGCACTGCTTAAAGGTACAATATGTAGGATTTGCTCTTTTTAACAGCAATTCAAATCATTACATGACAGTATTTGCAACCCTATTTTTAAAATGCAGAAAAATGTAGTCCTTCATATTATACCTAAATACATAAGAAAACCTCTAATTTGATTTCTAATGTTATTTAACACAGTTTGTATTTTTCATATTGCTTCAAATAAGTGGTTTGAAGTTACATCATATTGAGGTTAATGGAAGTGACTTGTTTGTTTGTTTATTTATTTATTTATTAACTTTAACTTTTTTTTTAATTAAGTTATGAGGACTTGATTGTGTTCTACTTCAAAAATATGACTTGCAGTTGAGTACCAAGACTGGGCAAAGACCAAAGCACTTAAACTACAGAGCCTGTGATGTTGAGTCTTAACCATGGAGGGACACCTGGTGAATGTGGGTGGGTGTTTATTCTGACTGCATTTCCCAGGTTTTAAACTTACATCTGTACCCCATTTTGCTAATTAAAGTAACAGATTGTGTTTGAGATTCCAAGACACGTTTGGCTTCCCCATGTTTACATGGCTTACGTCCTGCCCCAGCATGGGTGAGACTCTCCATATCTGGGCATTTGGTTTCTTTTGGGTCGCTGTTACATGGCGTTGGGCGCCCCCGATTGTTGATCATCTCCGTGCCTCATCACTGTTCTTATTTCTTATTAATCAGTACTGTAGTTTTTATATATATCTAAACTTGTTGTATCTTTATTAATTGCTCAGTCAAGCATGAATGGCCTCTTCCAAACTATTCCCCGCACCCTGTGTGGCCTAAGAGCAGCCCCATACATATATGTATGCACACTGGCCACTAGATGGAGCCACCTGGTCTAATGCTTGACAGATCCGGCCTCTAAAAGCTTGAATCCCGGGCTGCAGTGACGCTAGCCAGCAACTGTTCGGACCACCACGCTCTCCGAATGCCCTTAAACAGCATCATGTTGAGCATATTCACCTGGGGATAACTAATATTCATGTTATTTACTGTCTGATAATAGTTTGGGAGCTTCAGGGTACACATAATTTGGGGACCGGAAAATGGCAAAGAAGGGCCACCATTTGGGGGACAGGAATTGTGTAAAACCTGACTAACGTTCAGTTAACGTTCGTTTTCTGTTGTACATTAGGCTTAATGTGGGCATATACAGTATATATTTTGATATATTTAAGAATGGGATTATTCAAATGTTATTTTTTTGGGTAGAGATATGTTTTTAATAGACACGTGTCGCTTTGTCATGCACTCTTTTTTTAATGAAGCAACGAATCCCTGCTGATGATGATGTTGTTTGAATGAAAATATATTTGTAAAGTTGAAGTCTTTTTGTGAAATCCTAGTTGACTTTGTTCCCTTTACTGGTGGCTGCCTGTTTTTTTAAGCTTTTGGCATTTAAGGGAATAAAATCAATACTTTAAAATCCTTCATGTCTTATGGAATTATTACATTCATTACATCACATACATTGAAATGGTAAATATAAAAAAGGGATGTAAGAATTTTAGATAAATAAACGATCAAACGAAGCGGCGTTCTCTAGCCTCCAGCGCTCTGCTTCAGGAATAGACGCTATTCTTCCTCAGTTAGTGTTTTAATGATGATGAAGATGGGAACTTTAGTTCAGTTGGGATGGGAGTTAAGGAAGTGGAATCATAGATGTATCATTTATGTAACTGTGACATTACTTACTTATGCTTGTGTCCTTGTACTGTCAGAAAAGGTGCACACTCACTCATCAATTCTTATTGGTCTGCTACAACTCTTCAATCCATTAAAATTATGACACCTCTATTCATTTTGCACTGTAGAACAAAAACTCCATAACAATTGTAAGGTAAATAGCAAATAAGGTCATCAAATGTTTCACATTTGAGATTCTTTAGCGGTGTGATCCATCTTAATTTAGACAATGGTTCTGGTTTTCCAACGGTCCTGAAAAGTTGTCTGCTTTTCCTTCACTCGTGTTATGAGACATCTCATGAAGCTGCTTATGATGATAGCAATAGTGTGCAGAGTCATAAAGTCTACTTTGCTTTTTTCTGTTAAAGAAACACCTAAATATTCCTCATAGTGCTCAAAGCAGAAAGTAAATTGTGTGGTGGACACATACATGTATTGTAAATCAATTGTTCAATTGAATCCTGTCGGGTTTAATGGATGTTGACAGTATTGCTGATTTATCATTGGTTATACCTAGAGTCAGACGTATTGCTTGGATCTTTTTAGTACTCCTCGACTCATGGCCCTCATAATTCAAATTTTGATTATTTTCTCAGAGCCAGCAAGGCTGTGCTGATGATGCATTAGTAGACCTGTGTGCTTTGACTCTGCACTCACATTCCAACACTGAGTCTTTACCGGCTGGCAGCTCTTGCCTCTTGCTTACGAGACTCTGCCAGTGTCCGGCTCAGCTCGAGCCTCTGCTAATCTCTTTAAGAACATTAGGAGTCTGTGGTCTCTGTGCTGAGACCCTGTCAGTGTGCCCAGTGCTAATGGACGCTTCTAGATCCTCAGGTCGCAGAAGCCCTCGGTGCTGGTGAGGCCTTTAAAAGTGAACAGTTTCTTGCTTCTGCACAATCCTGTTAAATTGGAAGTTAACATCAACAAGTCTTCACATGCTGACGCATGTTATGTGGCTAAAGATTTAGATTTGTACCTCGAGCCAGTGTCTGCAGAATAGACAGAATGACGGCTTATCGAGGGAAGGCTTCATCCACGTACCCAGACTTGAGGTAATTACTGGCCAGCGCCTATTGGGCTGATAAATTACTCTGCTAATTAAGTTTTTCCTTCTAATCCAGATGGGGGTCATTAATCCGCAGACTTGTCCTACCAGACAGCTGCTGCTTTTCATGGCTGTGTGTGTGTGTGTGTGTGTGTGTGTGTGCGCAGACCTGTTGATGCCTGGATAAGTGTCGAGCGGCATGTCGTTACGATGCTACTAAAAGTGCCATTTAATTGGTCAACTTATCGGAACATAAGTGGTCTCTCACAACCTGCCCAGGACAAGGTTGTGGACCTCCCTTCCCCGAAGTGCCTCAGCCGGGGAGTTGAGATGGCTTACCGAGGGCCCTTAATCTGGCCCGCTAATGACATCACCCTCCTGGAGATCTCCGAGTGTGTAAGTACGCGTGTGTGAGGAGCGTGAAGGTCATCCTGAAGGCAGGGAGGAGTGTCCACTTCTGTCTCGTAAACTCTCACACGTGCACGCGTACTGACGGCGATCGCGGACGGTTGTGGATGGAGCAGGACGTTGCTGTGGCCGAGGTGCATATGGAGGAGTTCGTGGAGGAGAACGCAGGGATGGCCGGAGTCCCACGCATCAGGGAGAACCTCCATGGCGACGTTCTTCTGGCCCCCGACTCAGACATAGGTCAGTGACACTCCAAGAGGACCTAACCAACAACCTGTAGGCAATTCCATTCTGAAGCTGTAATAGAACATGAGGTCAATTAGTGTTCAATACCTTTGCGGTTCAAAAAATGCACAATATGCAGCATTGTGCCATGTACTTTTTGTTTTGCCATTTAAATTAAACAGTTAATGCACAATTGCATATGCTGGATGTATATTTGCCACATAAATATAAATTTAACTTAGTTAAGGATTTGTCTAATTGCATATTTCTTTACGTTGCACAGTGAAACGCAGTCAACAAAACCTTATTAAAAAAAAAAACTGTTAAAAATGAAATTTTCTGCACACACACATTAAAGCAAAATAAGATCAGGAATCATGAAAACCTAAAAAAAAAAAAACAACACCATGAGTCTCAGCATAAGGACCGTGACATCCACTGTCATGCATGTGACTGGACTGGATTGTGTATATTTATGGTTCTAACAGGATCCACTGCAGCTAATTCCCTTTTACATCCTTGGGATTAAGTGCTTAGCAGATCTCTGTCTCTATGAGTTGTGTCAGAGGTCTGTTTTCAAAACTGTACAATAAGAGCTAAGAACATTGTTCATAAAGGAAGTGCTTTGCATTATTTAGTGTTACTATAGCATGTTCCATCTACAATAACTGCAGGAGAAATTGTTCAATTGAATTGCTTAACCATTGTCAAACTGGACTTTATTTAATATGAGAAATAACGTCATTCAGTCCAAAATTGAATTCGGAATAAATGTTAATAAACACATCCATGCCAGTGCGGTCAGGCGTGGCTTTTTCTTTGTTCTGCTTTTAAGATTAGTTAGAAGCACATTGAGTAATAAAAGTCCATTCCTTTGCGGCCTGTAGTACATACTATGACATGCTCCCACGTGAGGGTTAATCAGTACTGCGATGTTAGCTGGCAGAGAGCGGGTCAAGTGCGAACACTTGTGCACTATGCAGATGGGCGGAGCTCTGCTGCCAGCGGCATCGATGTGCTGGACCGGCTGACATACCTCGAGCAGCGCGTCCAGATGCAGGAGGACGAGCTCCAGCTGCTGAAAATGACACTGGCCAACGTCTTGAAGAGGCTCAACATCTCAGAGGAGCACCAGGCCGCCCTCAGCAGGAAACCTTCAGCCAGGGGTACGGTGTCAACACACCCGCATGTAGATCATAATCCTGCTCACACTCACCCGCCAACACATTCTTTCCAAATGTGTCAGCTATGTCCTAGTTGGTCACCTTTTCCTAAACGCTCGTCTGCTCACTATTCCATGCTCCTGGAATACAACATGATAGCACACTGCCACTACTTCTGGTTAGTAGCAAATTTTTCAGTAACAAAAGCCCATTCTTGTAACAGCTGCCAGACCAGTATCGCTTGCTCTGCCAGTGCGACCCACCACCACGTCCAGCACAGCCACTCTCAAAAAAAGCAACACACTGCCCTCTACCATGGGCAGCAGGAACTACAGCTCGTCGCCATCTAGCAAGAGGTACGTCCAGAATGAATGTGTCAGTCACTTTATTGAGCGTTTGACAGGTTCTTACCTAATTACACTATACGACTCCTCAATAAGTACCGCAAGAAGCCCAGTTTCAAGTGTCAAGGACAGTCCTGGGTCCTCTGGGAGCACGAGCCGATCTCGGACCGCCGCTGCCTCCACCACATCCACCTGTAGGAGACTGCCAGAAAAGTAATCCTGCACTACAAACTGTAAACACTGCCTTCGTTCAGTGAAATATATTAACTTATTTTAATTACTCTAAAGTTCACAAACCTTTGGACCACATTACAGTCATGCAACTTCTAATCAATTATTTGACCGCACTCTAGAAAACCAAAGGAGACTGGGGCCACTTTAGCAGGTAAGGAAAAGTGTGTGATGAATGTTTTTTTGCCAGATTAAGGACAGTTTGTCCATAATCAAACCAAGCTCCTACAGTGGGAAGTGGTGGCCTAGCGGTTAAGGAAGCAGCCCCGTAATCAGAAGGTTGCCGGTTTGGATCCCGATCCGCTGAGGTGCCACTGAGCAAAGCACCGTCCCCACACACTGCTCCCCGGGCGCCTGTCATGGCTGCCCACTGCTCACCAAGGGTGATGGGTTAAATGCAGAGGACAAATTTCACTGTGTGCACCGTGTGCTGTGTTACAGTGTTTTTTGTTTTGTTTTTACATTACAAATGTGTATTTCTGAGAGAAACATTCTATACAGATCTTAAACATTCAGTTACATTTATGTTATATGATCGCTAAATTGTTTCTATTACAAATTAATATCATTTGTTTCTGTTGAAGGAACCAGACGAGTGACTCACTGCAAAGGTAGGCCTCACACCATCCTCCATCACATTAATTCATTGCTGTAGGCTTCATGATTTTACCAAACGTTCTTACAGTTAAAAAACAAAACAATTACATCCAGGAAGGAAAGAAAATTGTTGCGATGTTCAGTGTGTGGAAATGCTGTCTCACAATGTACTTTTTCACAATGTACTTTTCTGTTATCCCATCAACCTCCCTGCCGCTCCCTCCCCAAACCCCAAACCCCACTTCAACACTTCACTTAGTGACTATGCAGATCTTTCTGAGCCCCCAGTCAAAAAGGACTGGATCTTCTGAGCTTGAAGTGTCTACACCGGTTGTGATCACTGAAGCAGACCACACGTCACCACCCCCAACCAAACCCATGAGTCTGTCTGACAGGAGCAGGCCCATCGTCCACAAAATCTCCACCTTCGCACTTCCTCTGCAGAAGATCCCCCGTCAAAACTCGTATGCATCCTTAGTCACACCAAGTTACAAGAGTCCTATCAAATCACCTAGTCAGTACTTTCAGATCTGTTACTAATGAGCTGGTAAAGGGAGCTGCATTGTTCCTACTGAATTACTACATGAAGTAGTTCATCAGCCCTTCTAAAAGTCCAACCAAACCTGGAAAACAAAGCTAGCTGTAGTCAATCGCATCCCAGAGTAGTGCAACTGGTTTGAGTGATTTGGTCATTTGGTGTCTTGATGGTCGTTCATAATTGCTGATCCAACTGCAGACTTTCATACCAAACGTAAATAGGGTGAAAGTTTTACAAACGTACTGTTAACTAGCCTGTACGAACTAGCGATTTTTTTTTTGGTTTGTTAATGTCTTCTAGACTCTAGATGGACACAGAACAAATTAGGTCAACAAAAATGAATGTTGTTTTCAGTATTATGGCATGATCTTGTTTACTGCGTATTCCAGCTTAATCTGGTCACTGTGCAAAGTGTGGAACAGCATGGAGAACGTTCTTCAGGCTAATACTGGTTCTGGTGCCATTTACAGTAACTTGTGTCAGTGGCTGAGATGTTTCTTTCTGGGACTAGGCCTAGAGGTATATTATGGCATCCTTGCCACAGTTTCTTGTCCTTTACAATGCTTTTGTCTCTGTTTTATCATGGTTTTGTTTACTACCTGACTTATGAACATTTGCTCTGTCTTTGTTTGTCTACATATTTTTTATTAAAGGAATCATTTTGCTGTCTTATGCTCATCCTTTTACATTTGTTCTCTCACATTATACATTTTTTTGAAAAACCTCTACATTCTATTGTGTTGTTGAACCATTTTCATTATGGTTATAATGAATATACAAATGACATAACAAATGACATTTATAGGTGCATTTGGGTTCAGACTAGTTGGCCTGTTAAAGTACCCAAAGCATTATTGTCTTCCTTATGCTCACTGGTTAATGCAGCATTTAGACATATTGTTTTCACTTTTCCCTTAAATGTTATGCTGTCAGATAATTTAGCATCTAAATTCTCTCTCACACACATACACACACACACACACACACACACACATACACGCTCTAGTTTTCAATATTAATAAATCGTCACTGGCAGTTACTGATTTGTCCTGACCTCTTACATGATATATCACTTATTAAATGGAAACTGAAACTGCTGCAGTACCACATAATGAATAGTTATGTTTTATTATACAACCTAATCTTATGTGCTAATAAAATAAGAGCAAAACTATATGTATAACTGCATAATATAATATAGAATTTTTAGCAAAAATTGAGGAGGCACTATGTAATATTCAGCACAGAGATCTTGATAAAGTATACATGTATATGTTTTTTTATTAGAATACAATCAAGGCTAGAATGACAACTGATTTCCTTTTGATTTGTAGAAGTTGGGTTAGATACTAGCTAGGTCAGAACATTTAATGTTAGGTCAGTCAAATGTCATTGCTTTAAGTGTTAAGTGTTAAGTTCATGTGCCTTTGATTTAAGGATTTATACATAACCAGGGGGATAATAATGTTACATAATAAGAGGATGCTTGACATTAGGCTATTGACTTTAGTAACTACCTGGTTATTCGCTTATATGATGGTAAAAGTAAAAAATGTGAAGCCATTCCTCTGCATTTCTTAGGCTTAATTGTGCTATCTGGGTGCTCCTGGCCCACCAGATGGCACACATTCACATGTCTCTATCGTGCTTTGTTGATCCCTGTATGCCACATGCTTTGTGGTTTCAGGTTTGTATGTTTCTAACCTTAATGCCTTGTTAATATTCTCTTCATTAAAACTCACACTGTCAAGATGTCATGTGGCTGCGTTGCATTCACCCAAAGTGACATGACAATAATGTCTAATTAAATCAGACCATTAAAACATTTTACGTTGTACCTGTTTGCAAATGGTTTGTACAGCTGATGGGCATGGTTTCATTCCGCTCATCCACCCCTCACAGCGATGTTAACCATTTAAACTCAGTTGCGTTAAATCCCCAAACCTGTAGAAGTTTTAATCATTTGTAAACTTAATAAACCTTATAAACAGTTTATGAATGACTTTCTGTTTTCAACCCCTAAAATAAATAAACGACTTCGAACAATAGTGTTATTATTCATTGACCCATTCTGCCCAATGCTGCTCATTTCTGTTTTTGAAATTTGTGGGCTTTTTGTCCATGGAAGATTGGGCCAGACACTGGTGCGACGGTTAGCAACGTACCACCACCGCCACCACCCTGCTTTTGACCCCTGACAATGTGGTGGTGGTGGTGGTGTTTAGTGGAATGTCACTCTTACCTGTCTTCAAAACTTAGGAGCCTTACATCTAATTAGCCTTTTTCGGCTACTCGTGGGGGGTGGCCTTTTTTTGATGTGTCAAGAAGCCTAAGTTCATATTTTTTGTATTTCAAATTTGGTTTAATTAAATAAAATAATGTCTACGACAAAGATATTCAGTTTCTTGTGGGTAAAGTCTACACTATCAGTGGAATTTACTGAGATGCAAAGTGGCCCCTCCAAAAATCTTACCTTGGGCTCCAAATTTGTTAGGTTGAGTATGAGTAAAAAGTGTAAAACTCGAATGAGTAAAAAGTGTAAAAAATAAAGTGGTGTAAACTTATTTTTTAAAAGTTCGTTCGGTTGTGCCCGAATGAACACGCCCGATGTTTGAAGTCCGGCATGCTTCTTTTCGGGCAACAGCACCACCTTGCGGCGGCGGTAAGAACTACACTCTTTGTGTTGAACTACAGTCACGTCGCTTTTATCGACCTAAATCCCACCTGCGTGTGCGGGAATACAGCCAACGCATCTTGTGAATAAAACAAAAATATATATATGGAAGAAAGCACGCATACACCAAATCACGATTTGAAGGGTGGACACAGGTTCAGGGCATCATTTTATATTTATATATATAAATACCTGTTGCCAGGTATTTGACCGGTGATTATTTATCACCGAAGGGAGTGTTGTATAAATGTTTTACCGTAAATGTACGACTCTGTGTTGTGTTTTAGAACCTGTAGACAGGTTAAAAGGGTTTTTTTTTTTTTTTTTTTTTGCTGAGGGCAGCGGAGCGGGGGCGCGGTGACTCGGCACTGAATATTCCAGCAGACGCCGCTCTGCTCCCAGCGGCGGAGGCTGGAAAAGATGGCAACCCAGAAGGCGCACGGAGCCACGACGTCCGGTGTTTGCAGGGGGACAGCGGTGGAAGCCTGCCTGAAATGGGACTGAGGAGACCGCGGGCTGCGCGCACAAGAGGCCGGAGAGAGATTCGGTTGTGAAAAAAAAAGCCAAAAAAAAAAAAAAAAAAAAGCAACAACAAAAAAGCAAAAAAAAAAAACGATAAGGAGGAATCTGTTTCGTCGCATCCTCCTGATTCTTCCAGCATCCGCACGTCCCCGGCGGCCTTTCATACTGTAGCGCAGGCGTACGGCGCCACTGCAAATTCATATTTATACAGCACCTTGTTTTTTTTTGGGTTTTTTTTGGTGTTGTGTCGTTTAATAAGTCGGAAGGGGACACGCCGGACACGCCGTCGCCGTAATTCTTCGTTTTGTCGCCGCGGTGGAGCGAGGGGAAAGATGAGGTAAGCAAAAGCATGCGCTGTGTGAATGCGGCGTGCGATTTACACCCTTTTATTGGATTTCGGAGGATGCTGTCAGATAAGCCGACCGCATCCCATTAACGCTGTCGAGTGAAAAAGGAAGAAAAAAATAGTAATAATAATAAAGCCCCACTAAAGTCGGCTTTGTAATTAAATGCGTGTTTTTTTTTTGTGGAAACACGCGGCTGGATATATGCGAAGCGGTAAAAAAAAGTATATATATATATATATATACAAAATAATGCGCTTATAATGCCAGACGATGAGGGCAAGGGCATGGTAGTGGGGGCAAAAGGAAGAAGGGGGCATAAAGGACGCGTCACCGAGGGCGTGGCCAGCGCGGAGAGGAGCGGTTGTCATGGAAACGAGACTACACGTGTGGGGCGTGTGTGGCCGCTCTCGATTCGCTCGTACCCGTGGCCGTAGCCCCCCGCTAATTAATACCGCAATTAAACCAAGACGGACGGTATATACATCAAAAACAATTTAGGACAAACAATATTAAAATACCATTAATATAACTTTAAAATGAAAGATTTCTCCCCTTTGCCCTTTTCAGTTGTCCATGTTTTCATTTTATGGATTACATGTTCTTCGGCATTTAAATTTGATTATTATTAACCACATGACTAAAATGGCTCGATGTGTCCTGTTTTAAAATTTTTACATTCATTTAGTTACATTGAATTTCAGGCTTTATCATCCAGCCCAGTATGACTTGGAATGAGCCAAGCAGCACATTTAGCATGCACTGTTAGACGTGCTACATATGGCACAAAAGTTTAACATATTTAAAAGTGAAAGTGATCATTTTGGTCATTGTGATACATACACAGCACACTGGTGCACACAACAAAACGTGTCCTCTGCATTTAAGCATCACCCTTGGTGAGCAGTGGGCAGCCATGACAGGCGCCCGGGAGCAGTGCGTGGGGACGGTGCTTTGCTCAGTGGCACCTTGGCGGTTTGAGATACGAGTCCGCTTCCTTAGCTGCTAAGCCACCACTGCCCCGCATGCTGCATTATTATTATTACACGCATAGCATATATACATGATATAAGATAATTGATAAAATGTCCTTACAGCATGTCGCAGCAGTTTATGAAAGTCACGCTGCACTGACAGTATACGGTCGGTGTGCAAAGCCCAGCGCCGTTGTTCCAGCACCGCAACCAGGCCCAGCAGTGAACTAACGTGACCCAGAATGAATAATCTGATCTGTTTCTTTTAATATCCCTAACAGTAGATCTTTTTTAAGGTTTGCTGTTAATTCCCAGTTAACGTCAGATTACATTCAACCAGTGTCTTTAGTGCCAGTGTCATGTGCCAGTGGGAAAGATAGACTCTTCCATGCCTTTGATAGGACATGTTGCCTTCTGTCTTTGGAGAACCAATTATAGGGTGGTGTCTAGTGGGCAAGACACTCGCATATGAACCAGACCACCACAAAGTCCCAGGTTCAAACCCCACTTACTACCATTGCATGCCTGAGCAAGATTCTTAACTCCAGGGGGACTGTCCCCTTAACTACTGATTGTAAATCACTCTGGATAAGAGCATCTGATAAAATGCCGTAATGTTTGAGAAAACGTTTGTTATGTTTTATCTACTTCATCCTAAATGCTTTGGCCGCTGGTGGTGAAACTGTTTCCTGGGTGCAAGGTCATGATGAATGAAACCGGCAGGGATGACCTGATGAAACTGGGGTCCCAATCACTGATCCACTTTAATAATAACATGATTTGAGGAAGGACAGGAAAATGGACAAATTTCTCCACCTATTATCTGCAAACGCAGTCTGCCAGTTCTTTGTAAATATTATAAAGCATCTCTTCCATGCTGCAGAGCTCAGGAGTGTTCTGGTGTATTGTATTTGAATGCTGTGGTTAATCTGGGATTAAGATTAATCTGGAATGCCTTTTCTACCCATTGTCGATTGTGTGTTGGCATGTACATGTGATGGCACGAGAGCTGTCGAGGGAGTGCTGCAAGATGGCCTCCTTCGATTGGCTGATTTTTTTGGCAGACAAAGCTGTAGTGCTTCTCATTTTACCAGGATGTTTTAGCTCTGACCTTCGGTTTACCCATGCTTGGCTTCTGTGATGACCCAGTTCACTGATGTAGACCATATCTCACGTGTCTGTGATGAAAGGCATGTCAGAAAAGATGGCCAAGAACTTTTTTTTTTTAATTTTTTTATTTGGTGCTTGCAGATTGCGAACTGGACATTATAATTGGCCTTTTGAGAATCCGAGTCACATGTACACATCAAAGGAATGCTTATAAACAAATATTTTGTCTTAATGAATTATTAATTATGCATGTAACGTTTGTATGAAACCTTGATGAACACCTCACTGATGTTAAGGTACAATTCTCCCAACAGTTTCATGTAGAACGTTTTATTCGAGACACGAGGACACAAAAGGCATTATATTGATCCTAGTGAACTTCAGTTCATCTGTTGGGAAGTGTATTGATATTTGTCGGCTATACAGTTCACGTCCATGACCCACATGTTTCCTGTATGTGGCCACAGAGTGAATGGAACTAGATGGGCACCTCCCACGTCCATATGTATTGTTGAAATCCTTCACAGATTATGTTGAGCAAGAAATCAGGGCGGCTCATTTTTTTTTGCATTTTTTCCACAGTGTTGGTTGTCCTGTAACTAGTTCTGTCTGAATCCTGTGCAAAGGGAAAGCACAAAAAATATAATGTACAGTGAACAATTGCTTTGCATTCATTTTGTTAGATGCTTTTCAGTGCTGCGAGCACATCCCTCACATACTCTGTGCAAATACATACTCTATGTTGGATAGAGTAAAGTCAATAAAAGTTATTACTGAGAGCATGGATTGTTTTGCTTTGCGACAATAGGGTTCTGGGATGAGCTGCTGCCTCATTATGACCTTGAACTAGACAAGAATGGGTTTAGGCAGGCATGTGTACAGTTTTTTTGATCCCCTATTTTATCTTTTTATTTCTGAATTTTAAATGAAGCTAATGGCACCAGTTCCCAATATAAACTACAGACAATTGCAATTTATAGTTCGCCCTTGTCCATTTTTGTCACTGTTGTGCAATTAAAATAGTATTAACATGTTAGACCATGTTTAGGGCAGGTTCCGTTGTATGATCATTATCCCATGCAGACATATTCGGAAGTCCGAAGAATTAGATCACTTGTGTGTCTTGAGGAAATGTGCCAATATATTGTTTTTGCACTCTGATTAGCAAAAGCTTTATAATATAGCTGTCCGTGCAGCCAAGGTCCTCCATCTGTAGGAGGTGCCAGAGAGGCCCATCACAGCTCTATGGGTGAAAGTCAACCTGCTGTTTGAAGACCTTACCTTCGCACCTCAGGCTATCTGGATATGGAATAAAATACATTTATGGTACTCCGTAGCCGCTTGGTTCCATTGCTCGTCTCTGCCATAGGAACCCTGCGTTCAAATTGTGCGCCTAGTGGGTAAGGAAGCGGACACGTAATCAGAAGGTTGCCAGTTTGAATCCCGAACCGCCGAGGTGCAACTGAGGTGCTACTGATCAAGGTACTGTCCCCACACACTGCTCCCCGGGCGCCTGTCATGGCTGCCCACTCACAGCCCACTCGGTGATGGGTTAAAAGCAGAAGACAAATTTCACTGTGAGCACTGTGTACTGTGCTGCTGTGAATCACAAGTGACAATCACTTCACTTCATGAGGTGCTACTGATCAAGGTACTGATCCCACACACAGCGTTTTTCATGGATGCCAACTGCTCACTGAAGGCGATGGCTTAAATACAGAGGACACATTTCATTGTGTCACTATGTGCCGTGTTTCACAGTGACATCTGCTTCACTTCAAATGCGGACTGATAAATGAGAACCGAACTCCCATCAGTAGGACTCCGACCTCAAAAGCCTTGTTTAAATTTTTACGAATTTGGAAGCTACAGTCACCTCACAAGGAGTTGTGTGTGTACATATGAGACGTTTGAGGAGTGTGTGCATGCCGTGCTGCTGTCATATGTCATGGCCGTCCAATCCCTTTAGCGGATGAGCTTGATCGACCAAAGCAATGCGACTTGGGGAGTCATGTGACCTTTCCCTTACACACTCTCTCTCCCTCTCTCTCTCTCTCTCTGTCCCCGGGAGCGACCGGATGTGTTTGGAACTCGAGATCCCCTAGATCCTCTCAATTCTCCTCAACCCCTTCCAACTCCCGTCATCACCCGACTCTCG
The DNA here is from genome assembly GCF_900700375.1 of Denticeps clupeoides. Taxonomy (NCBI): domain Eukaryota; kingdom Metazoa; phylum Chordata; class Actinopteri; order Clupeiformes; family Denticipitidae; genus Denticeps; species Denticeps clupeoides. The sequence goes on along the minus strand of NC_041720.1, from coordinate 13,419,039 downwards.
CCTCCTCCTCCACTTCCTCCCTTTCCTCCCTTTTACCCCCACAGTAACCACCAGGCCATGTTCTCGTTTGACGAGTATGGGTAAGTCTTCTCTTCTCGTTCTTAGGGTCATTAGCGCTGCCTAATGACACGTTGACTCAGAGGAGCTGGATATAGTCACACCACATGCCACATGAAGTGTGTTCCAATCAGTCTGAGTGTGTGTGTGTGTGTGTGTGTGTGTGTGTGTGTGTTAATAGCCTTTATTAAGCTTTGCACTTGATGGTGAGTTCTTGTCTCCATTTGAGTTGAGGAGGAAGCATCTCACTGGAGTTTCTGCCCAATCCTGGTTCATTAAAGCCTAATCCCAGCGTAACCCCTTTGTGAGCCACTGTCTTTCAGAGGTTCCTGCTGGTGCTGAGGATGGGTGTGTTCAGGCCGTGTCGATGCAGTTGGTCTGTTGCACTAATGAGCCGTGTCTCTATTACACTCTTCTCCGTATGTGTGTGTGTGTGTGTGTGTGTGTGTGTGCTCCACTGGCTTTTGAACTAATCCTGCCTGACATGACAGCCCCACCCCCGTGACTGTTGATACAGGTCTGACGGTGGCAGCGGCCTGATTCAGGGGGCGGTCTCCGGGTTTGCTGATTGGCCGATGCCGCTGTCAGTCACCGGGTCCTCTGGGGCCTGGCTGGTGTCTGACCTTGGAGTGGACTGCTGAACCTGGCCAGGGATCCACTTCCACTCCCATCATTCTCTCCTTCACCTTTACTGGCTCCATCCATCTTGTTTCATTTACGCAAATCCGTCCGTACTGACGCATGTTAACGCCGCTTCCATTCCAGAAGTCTTCTGGCTGCCCTCCATGTAAATGGAGGTGTTTCCCTTTAAGGATTAGGATGCAACCTGCTGGAGAGCCGTTGGGCTGCCGGTGGGGGGAAGGGCTCCCCGCTCCCTCGTCCGCGTTCTCTGCTTCTCATCGTCTCCATACCCCGTCCTCCGTCTGTCCGCCTGCCTGCATCTGGCCCTTCGCTCTCACTGCCTCTGACGTGTCTTGTTGTTTGCTCGTCGGCTCAAGGCGAGCATTTCTGGGCGTGCGCCACCGAACGCCGCGACTCCTGCGCCGGCTTTTGTTGTCTGCTGCAGCCTCGTCATCCCCCTCACTATCGCGTCCGCGTTTACGCTTATGGCCTCAGACAGTCTGCAGCCTCCATTTATCCTCTGCGCTAAAAATAGAAGGAGAAAGTATAATTAGTCTTCACCTGCACGCCTCGCTCTCTCCTGTTCCCAGCATGCCCCTCTCCACGACGACACGGAATGTCGCATCAGCAGTGACTGTACAACGGATGCTATGGGAGGTGTCCCCTTCCAATAGGAAGGAGCCCTCCATTTTCCAATAGGTGCAGCTGGAACCTGGGGCTCTACGATACGGCCTAAAATCCATATTACAATATGAATTTAGCCATAGACAACAACAACAACAAACAACAACAAAGTGAAGTGATTGTCACATGTGATACACAGCAGCACAGCACACGGTGCACACAGTGAAATTTGTCCTCTGCATTTAACCCATCACCCTGAGTGAGCAGTGGGCAGCCATGACAGGCGCCCGGGGAGCAGTGTGTGGGGACGGTGCTTTGCTCAGTGGCACCTCAGTGGCACCTTGGCGGCTCGGGATTCGAACCGGCAACCTTCTGATTACGGGGCCGCTTCCTTAACCGCTAGGCCACCACTGCCCCGGGGTATATTGTGGTTCGTGAAGTAAATTTACGACCCCGTCTAGGGGTTGGGAAACGTGACAACAAAGCAGAGGATATACACACGTACCAGGCCGGAGTGAAATACCGTGCACGTATTACAGAGAGAAGTTCCGTGCATAACATCCGACACGAGGAACACAACACGCACACAAAAGGAGAGCGTCACGAACGCGAGGCGAGACAGGGGAGCGAGCGCGTGTACACGGAGACGAAAACCCAGTTGTGGAGAGGCGCATGGAGGCAGGTCAACTTCCACGGCATTAATTGACGAACCCCCCCGAGACCTTGTCTCGTCTTTTTCGCGTCAGCATCCATGGACGTTGCAGCTGAGGCCGACTTCACGCTCGCGAAAAAGACGAGACAATGTATGGGAAGGCAGGGAAGCAGGACAGGGGAACAGGCAATGACAGGAACGCTCTAACTTGGGTTGAGGTTCAGAGCCGAGTCGTTGAGTTTTCTTTTTTTATAAGCGAAGTGATTGTCACATGTGATACACAGCAGCACAGCACACGGTGCACACAGTGAAATTTGTCCTCTGCATTTAACCCATCACCCTGAGTGAGCAGTGGGCAGCCATGACAGGCGCCCAGGGAGCAGTGTGTGGGGACGGTGCTTTGCTCAGTGGGAACCTTGGCGGATCGGGATTCGAACCGGCAACCTTCTGATTACAGGGCCGCTTCCTTAACGCTAGGCCACCACTGCCCCATGTTCACAGGCATATAAGCGTATAATCAAAATCCCTCCCGTTGGCCAGATTTATACCGCACAGCGTTATGCAGTTTAAACTGCGCAGCCCCACTGGAACCACGCATCAGCACCTCTGGGTTTGACTGGTAATGAAATCAAAAAGGACATAATACCGAAAACCAGCTCCGCTTGCCACCTGTGACATACCACAGGCCCGTGCGCCAGACCTTTGACCTCTGTAGGATACGTGTTGACTGAGCCATGTTTTATGAGCCATGTTCACATTATCCTGTGGTGGTGCATGATATAAAAAAAAGGAAAGCTGCCGACTTTATACAGATGGTCTTCTGATGATAAAATGTGCTTTGCTTTTCAGTCATTCCAAGTGATAAAAATAACACAATGACACGGGGATGCTGGTCGGATGCTTGGGTGGTAGTAGCCTGGTGGGTAACACACTCGCCTATGAACCAGAAGACCCAGGTTCAAATCCCACTTACTAACATTGTGTCTCTGAGCAAGACACTTAACCCTGAGTGTCTCCAGGGGGGGACTGTCCCTGTAACTACTGATTGTAAGTCGCTCTGGATACGGGCGTCTGGTAAATGCTGTAAATAAATAAACAAATAAATAAATAAATGCTGGTTCATGTGGGTGCTGGGCACGTTGCTGAATGCATCGCTGATTGAAAAATGTAGGTAAAAATCTGTAGTGCTTTAGGGACAGTGCTGGTGTCTGCTTCAATGTGGAATAAAAATGCACTGAATTTGGATCACCATGACTCTTAAATTGTAACATTTGTGGAGAGACAATATTTTTTTACAAATGGCAAAAAGGATTCATTGTTATTCTCATGCTACAGGCTTAGTACTGTAATATTTTTCAATCAATCAATTAATCTAACTTTGTTAATATACTGCCTTTCATGCAGAACAGCAATAAAATGAAAGTTTAAAAATGAAATATTTGTAATTTTGGTTCGTTCTTTTTAAATTGTTATAGAACCGGTTAAAACAAGATTGGACAATAAAATAAACACAATTAAGTAAAAAGAAATAAAGGTCATGCTAACCTAAACATGTCTTATATTTGGAAATTTTGGCCTCCAACCATGTGAATTTTTCCATCAAAAATTCGGTGATGCTGCCCAATTCTCCGCGCAGTTCTCCCTCCCAGCTACATTCCCCTCCATGTCAAATTACGACTGGCCTCAGATCAGTTGGGGGGGGGGCTGGAGAAGACCGTAACTGTCTACACGAATTTACAGGGCACCGCCTGCAACTGCTCCCTCCCATGGTGGGTCTTCGACACTGGCTCGCTCCATCCAATCAGGTGGCTTTTGCATTACGTGAGAGAGAGCGAGTGGGGGAGAGCGAATGGGGGGGGGTGTTGGCGGGATGCTCATCGTTCATGGCACAGCTGGGAGGGGGTGGGGGATGGAGGGAGGAATAGGACGATGGGGGAGGGGGTGTGGTAATCTACTCGGCAGTCGGAGGGTGACGCCTCACTGTCAGCATCATTTCATTCAGCGCTCTCTCTCTCTCTCTCTCTCTCTCATTCTCTCTGCCTCTCATATCTCCTCTGCAGTCAGAGAGAATCCTTAGTGACAAAAGCAACGTTTTGTTTTGTCGCAATGAAGACGAGCTCCCGCCTGGCTCCATCGTTTGTCCCTCCAAGCTCTGTCTTTTTTAGAGGGAAAGTGTAGTGTGTCGGGACAAGGCAGTGTGCGTGAGAGGGACTCTTGGGAATGTCTCGGTGTCCGGTTTGCTTTCTTGAACGGCTCGCTATCGGAGCTGACATGCCAGTAGCACTTTGGTCTTGGCACTGTTAGTTATCGCAGGCTCCGCGGTTTTGGGGGGAGACTTGAATGATTTTTTTTTTTTGAAGAGAAGGACGTACCACCAAAGAGAAGCACCTGTTCCTTCCTGCTATGACCTGGGAACATGGATATTAACCTGCAGTCACATCGGTTCTACTTCCCGCAGATCTACTGCGATGGCGGTGCCCAGGTCACCGAGTATAAACCCAGGTAGGTTCCGTTCTGCATGGGTGTCGGATGGACGCTTAGGGTCTGGCTGGAATGTTAATTGACCGTCCTTCTCTGAAATAAAGGAGATGGGCGGTCAGTTGGCGGCTTCCGCTGGTTTGTGCCAAGTGTGGGGGGATGACAGTGGTGGAGTTGTTGCCACTATGCTTCTTTTGTCCTCCTTGCTTCCATTCCGTTCTATACGTCTCGCCGGTTTCTCCGAACGACCCCATCGTTCCTGAAGCCTCACTGTCATCCTATCAAAGGACACATTCTGAGGATATTGGGCATCCAGCTTAATTTGTTTGGGTCGTCTTATAGCCAGAGATTTTTGAAGCCACCAAGATTCCACACCACTTCAGATTTCATTCTCCCCTCTAATCTCACGCCTCTGCTGGCGCTTTTTCTCCTGAACCAGGCGATTAGAGCAGATTTAAAGTCCAGCGCTGTATTTTTGGTCTTAATCAGCTTTTTAATACGGTGACGGCTAAGCGTCGATCAGACCTTTCCTCCAAGTCCCAGGCTGGACGGCTGATCCGGGGACGGATAATTATTCGGTTTCTGTTTGACTTGGACTGGACGGCCGCTGGACGGCTAGTGTTACCACCTTTAAATCTGCTCCTGTGCGCCAGGACTCCGCTGTTTTCTGGGGAAGGATGTCTTGTTATATATATATATTATAATATGCTTTTAAAAAAAAAAACATTCACTTTGAGTGGTAATGCACTGCATTGTGACCTGATCATACTTCTTTGTCCTTTACATTCTTTTTTGGTTCTTTAGCAGAACGAGGGTTTTTTCCTCGTAATGCATTTGGTAGGTATGTCTCCTTTGTAGAATTTACACATCGCTCTGCGAAAGAGAACCTAACGCAGATCAGCGGCGGAGCAGACACGCTTTCATGCGAGCGCAATCGATAATGAGGTTATTAGTACACCGGGAGGGAAAGCGAAGGGGGAACGGACGAAATCATTCTTCTGCTCGCCGCTTTCCAGCAACAAATTTGACTTGCCGAGGCATTGTATGAGTTAGTTGAACCAGCTACAGGAAATCCTTTGTGCCGCAGCATAAAGCAGTGTTGCTGGCAGGTCGCCATAGAGATATGGAGGGTCCCTGGCATCCCAGAATGCATGCAGACAGGATGCCATGACGACGATGCCAAGGGAACGCACTGGGATTGCGGGGGGGGACACACCGAGAGTAAGTATAGCCTTTAATAAAATGCCTTGTACGTAGCGCTTTGTCCATTCTCTCAAATTGCACGCATTTTCACAGTAGCATTGTTATTAACACAAGTGGCTTAGTGAAAGTAATGAAATGACGAAATGTCAGCGGCTTCGAATCAGACTGCGACCGCCCTGCTGCCCATATTTCATGCTGAAAAGCGCTGAGAGGGGGTTTTAAACAAAATACAGTTAATGAAAATGGAGGTTGTGTCCAGCAGGTGCGGGGGGCGGGGGGTTAAAAAACACTCCAGCAAATTGCTCTCGGTTGGATTTATCAGCCATGGATAGCATATGAATGTCATTATGGTGACTCTTGGTAACCCGTGGTTACAGGTAACCGATGCAAGACCCTGGGGAGAAAGCCCCATCCCATAATGACCCCCCCCTCCCATTTACTATTTGTATTAAATAGACAAAAGAGGATTTTCTGAGTATATCTTTTCCCTGAGCCAATAATCTCTTTCCCAGCATTACAGCTACACTAATTTTGTGTCACACATTGTGTGTGTAAATATTTACCCACTAGAATAGGCTTTTAAATTGCCCCAAGGCCTCCATAACTGCTGTATTTTACTGTAATATGAAACATTACTGATTATAATTACCCTGCGAGCAGGAATCACAAAGATTAAATGTTGGACACAATACTGTGATCACAATTCTGTGATTTGTGATTGAAGATTCTGTGATGTACATCTCAGGACACAAACATGACGTGTATAAAAAAGATTTCAGTGTTGCACTTCTGGATATTAGTATATCGATAAGAAGTAGGACGCAGCACACAAAGCTGTATCATCTTTTATTTGTTCCAACTGTACTGAGGAGCAGAGTAGAATAAATTTAATTTGAATGTCAGGAAAATGGTACCAACAGAAGCCATCCTCTTCTCCAGAGCAGTCACTCTGTTGCTTATGTAACCCTTCATGCAGAATGCAGATTAATTTATTTTAGATTTGATTTACTTATTATGTTTTGTTCCTTTGGGGACACGATCTTTCTGTCAAGTATTAATATATTAATCCTTGGTAAGAAGCTGGCGGTGTTCTCATCTGGTCATGCAAAGATGGCCAAACTCCCAGAAGATTTAATAAAATTGGGAAGAAGTGGTGCAGTGCAGCTCTGTCTGGGCCCCATTCGACACAGAGCTTTTCTCGCAGTACTGCGCCTTGCACTCACTTTAAAAAGAGGGAAAGTGAAGTGATTGTCATTGTGAAACCCTGCAGCACAGAAGATGGTGCCGCACAACAAAATGTGTCCTGAATTTAACCCATCACCCTTGGTGAGCAGCGGGCAGCCATGACAGGCGCCCGGGGAGCAGTGTGTGGGGACGGTGCTTTGCTCAGTGGCACCTTGGCGGTTCTGGATTTGAACCAGCAATCTCCAGTTATGGGTCTGTTATCTTACCTGCTGGGCCATCACTGCCCCACTCGCTTGCGGTCAGTATAAAGGCTCAGCAATCATGCAAGAATATATATAGGCCAGTCACAATTATTACATAATTGCCTGGTTGTGAATATTTCAGACACCCAGACGCTTTATATATAAACTACCAGGTTTGAACACAACTGCTAATTTATGGGTGATGCATTTTTTTATGTTATAGAACAAAACTGTAGACAAAGGACTGAATAACACGTGTGAGGTAATAAACCAAAAAAATTAATTGCAAACTAGTTAAATATTTTAGTCTTTTCAAAGCAGGGCAGCATTTCACACTCTTGGCTTCTGTCCACCACTTTAAATTGGACAATGGGGACAGTTTCAAACTGCTTTCATAACTGCTAAATATTAAACATTTTGGGGGTCTTAAGAATTAATCAATGCACAATACATTTTTTGCAAAATGTGTGATTAATTAATTTTTTTTATCAATTGGCAGCCCTACCAATACATAAAGATAATAATGTTAAAGGTCCCCTATTATGAAATTTTATTATGAATTTTGTTTATGAAACATAAATACAAGTTCCCCCGGCCTGTCTCTGGTGCTGCAGTGGCTAGAAATGGCAATGTGTGTATGAAGAGTGCTTTGGTCATTCCACTTCACCTTTCCTTTTTCCAAAAGGAAAGGTTACCTCCCGTTTCTCATGCTTTTTCCACCAAGAACATTTCCCACCCCTCCTCCTAAATATTATTTCCACCGACCGCCATGGCTTCCAAACATGTGATGCATTGCAGTCGCTTGGTGATTGGATGTAAAAATGTGCACAAATGTATTTTTTAATCCAGTCACATGACACGCTGAAGAACCAGTGAAGAACCACTCTGGAAAAACGCCTACATGATGCCAACTTCTATAGGCCGCTCTCCTCGTCCTGCCGCTCTCCTCCTCTTTAGCATTTAAAGCTACAGACGCTGAAACTGCTTGTCCTGGGGAAATCTCATTGTGGGATTGGATCAAAGTGGCTGTAATTCTGCACCAAGGCCGATACTGTCATAATCCGGTCCGGCAGGGGCCACTCCGGGTCCGGAGTTCGGACCGGAGTTTCATGTTAGTCTTGTGTAATGTTTCCTGATTGTTTTCACCTGTGTCTGATGTATAAAGCTGCCCTGTTTGTGTCTGTTCACCGTCGGGTCATTGTTTGGTTATGTTTCCCTTGTCCTGTCTACCATGTATTAAACCCCTGTTTCATGACATCATGCATATGCGTCCGTCTTTCTCGTTATGTCCAGCCATCGTGACAGATACAATATTAGGGCACAAGTAACACCACCATGAAAGCAAAGAAATATTTAATAATAGGGGACATTAAAATACAGATAATTGCATTTCACTGTCATATTGTTTTTATATTTGGCCAGTACTTTAATTTAATTATTTTCTTTTAGTGCCCTGCATGATTGTTAGAGTTTATTTAACAGAGCTCTTACACTTTTTAAAGATTATTTTTCCTCTGTTGCATTTTATTTTTGTATGCCAGGCACATATTCCACCCCAGTTGTCAGGCTGGCGGATTAGTGGTCTTGATGGGCTGTGCAGTGAACTGAGTGTGCACAAGGGGGCTGCTCAGGCTCTCTTGGCCCCTGAATGTGTTATATTCAAACGAAACCTCTCCCAGCCTCATCTGCGCTCCTTACGTTGCCGTATGCTGAGTGCTGCAGGGCCAATTAAGTCACTGGCATTTAGTGAGGGAACTGCCTGGAGGATTTCCCCCCTTAAGACAGGGAGAGTGTGTGTTTACTGACCTGCTGTATTACTGCAGGCTTAATGTTGGTCCAGGGGCACAAGCCTATGACAGATGTGCCGAACTTCACTGACACTGGAAGTCACAAAAATTCATTTGTAACAGACGGATTAAAAAAGGGAAGAATCACAGTCTTTGTTCCACCAGTGACAGTCACAAAATCATTATACATTTGTTAGAATTAAGCCTTTAGAGGAGGTGAAATTTTACTGAATAAAAGGTTTGTCATGAAAAAAAAAACAGTACAGGAACACATTGTGTAAGGTTTGTTAGATTGTCTCTGGGGGGACTGTCCCTGTAACTACTTTATTGTAAGGCGCTCTGGATAAGGGCGTAAATATTGTTTATTTGTTTCATTTTATTAATAATTTTAAGTGAAGTGATTGTCATTGTGAAACACTGCAGCACAGCACACGGTGACACAATGAAATGTGTCCTCTGCTTTTAACCATCACCATTGCTGAGCAGTGTGTAGGGACGGTGATTTGCTCATTGGCAAAATAAGATTTTATGTTTAGAGATCTGAAAAGCTTCTTTTAAACCTCAAACTCACAAATTTCACCTGGTAGAAATAAAACCATCAGTGTTTTCATGGAATGTTTTATGCCTGTCTTTTAATGGTCTTGCCATTATGTGTTTGATATTTTAATCTCATGCAAATAGTGACATGCAGTCTCGTAATGTCTACTAATGTATGTGCAGCATATGATGTAAAAATCACGACTCTGAATATTTAGTTGTTTGTGCTTATTCAACATAATTTAAATATAAGTTTTATATAAAAAAAAAAACGACATAAATTAAATGCCTGGCTCAGCCTCGCAGGCTGGCAGCTGTTCGCTCTCGCTTCCTTTTTTTTTTTACCGCAGCAACCCTTTGAAGACAGAATTTGGTAAAAGAAATAGATACCACAGCACCTACTTAGTGGATGAAGCGTTCCTGCATTTCCTCTGAACACGAGATGAAATTAAATGAAATGCATCAGCATACAGGAAGCCTGCATTGGATTTGCTGAGTCATTTCATGTCTTAGTGGAATCGCGTTGTCAGAAATGAGGACATTATTCTGTGCTAGTGGACGTGTCCCAGGTGCACGTGTGTGCCACTCTGACCAAAATAATCCTTCTCAACCTGTTCAGGGACATGACTTCATTCCCACTGGACCTTTCCATGTTTAGTGATTTTGTAGGTCTATGTGTACTCTTCAGTGGTCTTTGAGTGTGTGTGTGTGTGTGTGTGTGTGTGCTCTAACTCTGGACTCTAAATATAGATCTGAAGCTCTTAATTTATACAGTAGGAGCGAAGGCATGGGAAGGTTTTCACCAGCAGTTTGAAGAAAAGGCCCTTTGACTTGAAATGGAAAGTTCTGAGTTATTATAAAGTATAGATGTTCGCTTATTAAATCAAAGCAGTGAACCGGAATGCAGATGACACCTACATTTGAACGAGTCATGCTCAGTTAATTCGCATGATAAATGCACTTTCCTCTCGGCACGCTTTCTCCCAGCGGTGTCCTTGACCGAGCCGAATATCTCCGAGTGAGTGCCAGCAGTGCTGCTGGGTGCTGGCAGCTACTTCCTGATGCTATACATATCACAATACAGAACTCTCACTTCCCATAAACGCTTAGTCCTACTCAGGGTAGTGGCTGCTGGAGCCCATCCAGAGCAGGGCGGGGCCCTCCATAGGGTGCTCACACTCAAATACACCATTCACTCACACCTACGGACAAGTCGTCAAACCACCTAACGTACATGGCATTGGACAGGGCAGGAAACCGGAGAACATGGGCTAAACCGTGCCAACTCGGGGAGAGCAGAGGGCTCCACACACACAAGGTCCAAGTAGGGATTTGGGGCCGCGAGGCCAGGTCACTAACTGCCACACCACCACATAAACCCCAAAACAGAACATTGTATATTTAAGCATGTTATCGAGTGGTGTCCCTACATTTGTATGTGCTAGACCTTTGGGGTCTTGTTTGAGCTGTGCAAGGGACCCTTGAAGATATTTGGCTGGCTGTGTGAGGACTAGTGTGTGGTGTACCATGGGATGGGTACCTGTCTGCTCATGGGTACGCTTCTCAAAAGGCAGGGCCAGGTGACTGACTCAAAAATGAGGCCTTCATAGGTGAAACAAGAAAGAAACATGATCTCTAATGATTTTGGTGACCTACTGCGGAGGGGTGGGTTCAAGTCATTCAGAATGTTAGTTTAGGCTAGTTAGTTTCTCTTCTTCAAGAGACAGATCTACTACCATAAAAAGACAGGTGTTTTTATGGTAGTACCCTAGTCTGGTTCAAACCCCATTTGTGTCCCTTGTGTCTCCGTGGGGTCTGTCCCTGTAACTACTGATTGTAAATCACTCCGGAAAAAGGATGTCTGGTTAAAGGCAGTAAATGTCATATTTTTATATGAATCCTGAGGACTTTATACCAGCAAACGTTCCCATGCTTAGGGCATAGCGCTGCGCTTAATGCCAGTTTGAGAACTGTGTATATATTCACGATATATTAACTCTCTGCGAGCACAGCACTGATAAGCCGTGGAAGCTTGACTATCGCAGGGACATGTGAGTGTGACATGTTACTACTGGCAGATTACAGATCTTTTAAAATGAAACTAATCTGATGTAAGCAACCCATTCTGTTTTGACTTTGCTCTTCAGGGATTTGTGCACAACTGGTTCACGGTGAGGTTGGCTATGTGTGTCTGCTGACAAAGTAGTATGGCCACTATAAATACTATGATCATAAATGGTTATGACTGTATGCTGTCTAAAAATGGGAGACCAGGCCTCTTAATGCCTTAATCCCCAGAAGGTGGGGTTAGTATCATTATTATACGTCTGTACACGTGATGCCAAAACCTCAAGTAAACATTTTTTCACTTTCATTATGGGGTGTTGTGTGTAGAATTCTGAGGGAAAAAATGCATTTAATCCATATTGGAATAAGGCTGTAACATAACAGAATGTGGGAAAAGTGATGCGCTGTGAATACTTTCCAGATGCACTGTATAGATGTAAACAGAAATAGTTATAGTCATGACTGGACACAGAACCCTTCAATAGCTATTCTACATTGTTCCGGTTATTATAGGGTACTAGTACACAAAAAAATTATATTGATATTTATCATTATGCCAACTATTTTTGTTGAAGCGACAAACCTTTATTTCTGAATATGATGAAGAAGATTGTTTTAATTAAAGAAGAGTAAATGCAAAATTCTTGAAAATGCCTGGAATTTCACACTCTCTGTTCCCTGCAAGCTGACGGTTTACCCAGTTGTGTGTTTCTGAATCTGCCAGGACGTTACCTTAGCTCTGGCCCTAAACCATGCTCTGTCAGCTGATGCTGTGATGCAGCTTCCAGGGTGTTCTCAGACGCGTGGGTAATCTGAAGTGCCCGGGAAGCTTCTGTTTTCATTCATTCATTCATTCTGTTTTTTAGTAATGAACGGCAGAATCGGTTAATTAAAGTCATTCACAGATATACTTTTTGTACAACATGTATGGAAAGGGGTACAGGGGTTTTGCATCCAGAGATCATGTCACGGCTGCAGCTCCAACCCAGGATCCACAGGGGGGCGCACTCGCACACATCGACCCGGAAGTAATCCACCCAAAGGTCAACAACCAGGATTAAAGCACCACAAACCTTCCAAACTCATTGTCGATTTTTATTACGTGGCTGTAAGCCTCACCTGATCTGATTTCTTCCTTGCTGACGTTTGACTCTGACCTCGATTTCTGGATAATCCTCGCCTGCTGCTGTTCGAACCTGATGGCCCTTGACCCCCGCTCCATCCATGACGTTGCTTCAGCCTTCTCCTCTGATGACCCTCCTGGTACTGACCATTTCTGTTTGACTCCTCTTCAGCCTCTGGCCCCCGACACATGCTGCTTTACGGCAGAACTATCTTCTCTTCTATCCAAACCATATTTATCTCCTGCTGCGAAGAAGACATCCGGACGTTGCATCGCTCTTCGTCCATGGCTGCTCACCTCCAGTCACACCTGTCTGTTCAGCCCCTGCAAGTGCGCCCCCAGGATCTGCTGCCTGATACTGCATGGAGCCTGGCCCAGTAGTGCAGGAGCAGGAGGGATGAAGTGCCAGTGTGAATCAGGCTACAGGGAGGTAGAGAGGAAGAGTAAATGTGACAGACCGGTCCATAGCTGAAGGAAAAGTCGAGGCAAAACTAAAACCCTGAAACAAAAATGAGGGCTTACATAGGGTTTATATTTGTAGCGTCAAAGCTCCTTCACTCTTCTTTATTATCTGAAATTGAACCAAAAATGTCTTGTAAATTAACCTCTCAGTAATACAGCATGACTGCAGTTGACACACAGAGGACTGATGCTGACACACATGCTGATTTTTCATTTTTTTAGAGACGTGGCAGAACAGAGGTATGCAGGTAAAATTGGTGAAAGTGAAAGAAGACGAAGAATGAGGAAGAGGTGTATGCGTGCGCTGACATTAGCATCCGCACAGATGAATTATCCATGAGCTGCACAGGCAAGCGGCTACGCTAACGCCTACTCTGATCTTCAGAGGGACTGACAGATTGCCTGCTGGCTGCTCTCTGGCTGCTGCACACTGCAAAGCACTGTGGGACACACACACACACACACACACACACACTGGACAAACGAATCCTCAGAGTAAAATTGATTTAGATGAATGAGATGAACAAAGATTTGAACGATACCGTTACATTGTAATAATACAATGTTGTAGCAGTAGCTGTACATAATAGCAGTAATACATGTATCCAATGGTATGATGAGTGATTGTGAAAGGCAAAATCTATATAGTAATAAGAATACGATGATGCACCATAATACTTTTTTTATATGAATTAACAGTCATGCATTTCTGAAATACTAACCCAATTCCATAAATGCATGAATCCGACGATGGATTATGCTCCAGATTAACTAGTTGTGATCACCATTTTTATATAAGGCCGGTGCCACTTCTGCCCTGTTCTCCACAGATCCAATTATCATGAAATCTCCAGACATTAAAACCTATGAAGCATAAACGTCTCTTCTTTAATATGGACAAAAGTGCATAGTGTATACAGAGTAAACAGTTAAGAGTTGCCTTAAATGGGTTTGGATTCTTCAGGCTACCCTTTTAAGATCATGTTACACATTAGTTAAAAAGAAGGGAATGAACAGCTGAGAAGTGTGTGGCGGTCATGGCTGGTGATTAAAAGTTTAAGACAAATTTATGTTTCTCTCTTGAGGAAGAGGCAAACGTCATGACCACAAGGTTCTTGTGGATGGAATTCTGTGATGTGTTACAAAAATACAGGCCCCTAGGAAGCATTTTTCTTTCTGTTTCCCTTTTCTCGCTATCTGCATTTGTTCCGCAAAGGTGCATTCAGAAGTACTATTTGGTTTATTTATGTGTCCAAGAGAGTTAGTTAATTTTTTACAGTGTGACAGGCTGAAGGCTCTGGGTAGTGGAAGGAACGGTTGTCTGTAGTTGCCATTTTATGTAGTTATTTAGGGACACAATATTAGTGGAGACATTTTAGATAATGACACTGATGTACGAAGTCATCAGAACTGTCCTTGTCAGACAATTATTAAATATTTTTTAAATAGGTATATTCAATATAACTAGATGAAGCATACTTTATGGACTGTATTTTAATGACCGAACGCATCCTCCAAATATTCACAAATGAAAGAGTGTAAACAAAAATGATATGCTAACCTTATTTTGTTTTAATGCATTTATTTTCAGTGGAGCCCAGAAGACATGCTTGAGTCATGGAGTTTACTGTGTGCTTAGGGTCATTGTCATGTTGGATGGGAAACCTTCTGCCCAGTCTGAGGTCCTGAGCACTCTGGAGAAGGTTTTCGTCCAGGATATCCCTGTACTTGGCCGCATTCATCTTTCCCTCAATTGCAACCAGTTGTCCTGTCCATGAAGCTGCAAAACTCCCCACAGCATGATGCTGCCACCACTATGCTTCACTGTTGGGACTGTATTGGACAGGTGATGAGCAGTACCTGGTTTTCTCCACACATACCGCTTTGAGTTAAGGCCAAAAAGTTCTATTGACCAAACTGGTGGAGGACTGCAGTGATAGTTGACTTTCTACAATTTTTGCCCATCTCCCGACTGCATCTCTGAAGATCATCCATAGTGATCTTTCTCTCACCAAGGTCCTTCTCCCCCGATAGCTCAGTTTGCCGAACCTTGCTATTTGTCCCAAGCGTCTTGCATTTAAGGAGGCCACTGTGCTCTTAGGAACCTTAAGTGCAGCCGAATTTTTTTGTAACCTCGGCCAGATCTGTGCCTTGCCACAACTCTGTCTCTGAGCTCTGCAGGCAGTTCCTTTGACCTCATGATTCTCGCTTGCTCTGACATGCATTGTGAGCTGTAAGGTCTTATATAGACAGAGGTGTGGCTTCCCTAATAAAGTCCAATCAGTATAATAAAACAGAGCTGGACTCAAATGAAGGTGTAGAACCATCTCAAGGACGATCAGAAGAAAAGGACATCGCCTGAGTTCAATAGCAAAGGGTCTGAATACTTTCAGTTTTTCTTTTTGCTAATAAATCTGCAAAAATGTCAACAATTATGTGTTTTTCTGTCAATATGGGGTGCTGTGTGTACATTAATGAGGGAAAGATTTAAGGGGGTCTGGAAACGTACCTACTGTACATTACCATTAACAACAATCACCTACTGGACTCTTGACTTTGGACTTCACAATGTCACTTTAAACCCTCACTGCACAACTTGGAATCCATATTCTAAATACCGCACTGCATCACTTTGCACTAGAATAGTAAATTCTTTAAATCTTGAAAGTTATATGTTCAAACTGTTGAGAAAAAGCGCTAAATATATTTACGTTTCATTTACTATCAGATTGATTATTTTAAAAAGTAAATAAAATCACCGGATCATCTCCCTGTCACTCCCTGGCTGAGCCTCATTTCCACATTATGCTTGATCATAATTGCAAAATGTGTGATTAATTAATCAAATGTATTTAATTCATTAACCACCCTAGATTGTAGCTGTAAGTAATAATAATAACAATACTTTTTTACATTTTTAAGATGAAGTGAAGTGAAGTGACTGTATTAATGTTGTTTTGAGGAGTCAGCTGAGGATTTTCTTAAACCTGAGGGGAACAAAGTCAGTAAAGGGGATAGAAGTCATTATTACAGAAAGAGGTTTTCTTTAGGGTCTCAATGTTTCTTCTTAGCCCCAGGACACTTCATTTAAGGCTTACATTTCTGTATTTCTTTGAGGCACTGCGACTACCTCTTAATCCAGTCTCTCTCCTGTTTTCTTTCTGCCGCCACCTCTCGCTCTCTCCTCCACTGACACAGCTCTTTTCGGCCTCCCTCGCCCTGAGGGCTTTTGTTTTAATTTTAGCAATGTACAGATGGGTCTGTGTGTTATTATTTTTTGGGGGAGAAAAAACCCTCCCTCCCTAATTCTCTCCATTCTTCAGTTTTGGTGACAAATCCCTCTTGCTTGTACCATGTTCTTAGTTTAGATGCCTCCAGAGATAATGTGATGGGAAGCATTTTCTTTCTTCTATAATTAGCGATTACAAGATTGCATAAATGCTGGGCAGCAATTTTGTGTTTCTGGCCATGACAACAATCTATCTATCTATCTTTTCTATTTTTATTCTCTCCAGATACTGTGTTTGTGGGTAGGGTTGATGTGAAACTGATGAAATAAGTAAAAACTGCAGATTATCTTACATTTGTTTTAAATTAATTAAACATTCAAATGATGCCATTTAATATTGTTTATTTAAATAAATACACTGGTACCCTTTTTCTAACAAGGTGCTTCTGAAATGACTATATTTGTCTAGAATAATAAACATAAATGAACCTTGACTTAATAAAGTCAAGGTTCTTGTGAGAAACACTTGCAACAGACTCCTTCAGGCTGCCTAGTCTGGTCGTGCACGTCTGCAAATCTCTTTGAGTGCTTTACGGTAGAAAAATGTTTTTCAGTTGACAACTTTCATTTGTGTTCCACCACAAAGTTGCATGCGGTACAAAATATTTTTCCACCACCTTCGTGCAAGAACACTTAGAAGCTGGAAATTTTTGAGGGTACATGAGGAGCATTCCTGTTGCACATGTCTGCATCTTTGATAAGAGTGACGCAAAAGCAGGAAGCACTGCGATCAATCAAAATCGCAAAAAGGTTTCAGTGATTCACCAAAAGTGCAAAACACAAACAATTCACGCTGATTGGCTGTAATTGTAACATCACAAATTCTCATAGGGACTTTTTTTTTTTACTTCTCGGTCACTTTTGTCTGGAAGCTCTAAATCTCATGTGATGGGTTCAGAAGATAAACACAGATCAAACATTTGACAAAGGATGGATGAATGAATACTTGCTTTACTAATTAGGCTTCTTTGTGTTCCCACAGCGAGCAGAGCATTTGCCAGGCCCGTGCCTCAGTGATGATATACGATGACACCAGCAAGAAATGGGTGCCAATCAAGCCTGGGCAGCAGGGCTTTAGCCGTATCAACATCTACCACAACACTGCCAACAACACCTTCCGCGTGGTGGGCGTCAAGCTACAAGACCAACAGGTGCACAACACACACACACATTAAAGAACAAAGATCTGCATGTGTGTGTGTGTGTGTGTGTGTGTGTGTGTATACCTCCATGTATTCTCCAGGAGTGGATAAGCAGTAAAACATGGTTACATTTAAAATACTATTCATAATGGAATAAACCAAACAAAATATAAACACAACACTTTTGTTTTTGCTTCCATATTTCCCATATTTCATGAACATTTTTTACAGACCTCAAACATTGTTCACAAATCTGTCTAAATCGTTGTTTGTGAGCTAGTGAGCTCCTTTGCTGAGATAATCCATCCCAGGCGTGGCATATCAGGGTGCAGATTAGACAATATAAATATTGCCAAGGTGTGCCTTAGACCACCCACAATAAGGGGAGGAGGGATCAGAAAACTAATCATTTTGCCTCACACAGTTCAACACATCTCTGTCACATAGGGTTGATCAGGTTGTTGATTGTGTTCTGTGGAATGTTGGTCCACTCCTCTTCAATAGCTGTGCGAAGTTGCTGAACATTGGCAGGTACACTCTATTGTATATGCGACCCAAAGCACCCCAAACCTGCCCAATAAGTGACCTGTCCACTGAGTATGCTGGCCATGCAAGAACTTGGATCTTTTCACTTCCAGGAATTATGTACAGATGTTTGCAATTTGGGGCCGTGCATTATCATGCTGCAACATGAGGTGATGGCCGTGGATGAATGGGCCTCGGGATCTTGTCACAGTGTCTCTGTGCATTCAAAAAGCCATCAATAAAATGAACCTGTGTGTATTGTCCATAAAATATGCCTGACAACACCATAACCCGACTGTCACAATGGGCCACTCGGTCCACAACATTGATGTCAGGAAACCGCTCCCCCACACGATTCAACACACGTCATCTGACACATTTCTGACAGTTTGTGCGGTAATGTTGTGCAAGTAGATTGTTGCTTCAGCTGTCTGTTTGGCTGCTCTCAGACGATCATGAAGGTGAACATGCTGGATGTGGAGGTCCTGGGCTGGTGGGGTCTGTGGTTGTAAGGCCGGTTGGATGTACTGCCAGATTCTCTGAATTGCCTCTGGACATGGCTTATAGTAGAGAAATGAACATTCGTTTTACGGACAACAGCTCTGGAAGACATTCCTCCAGTCAGCATGCCAATTGCATGCTCCCTCAAAAGTTGCCACATCTATGTGATCAATCTGCGCATTTCGGAGCGGCCTTTTATCTGAGCAATATTCATGCTGTCTAATCAGCACCTTAATATGCCAGACCTGTGAGGTGGGATGGATCCTCTAACACAGATTAAGACAGATTAATGAACAATTGTGACATCCCTGGGCCATGGGGCTGTCTCGGCAGGTGCCCATCCACTGCACCTGACACCAGTTGGACTTAATGGACCGGGACTCCCTTAAAACCAGAATTCAGCCGACAGACACTGTTACTTACGTTATGTTTGTTTTCAGTTCCTGGCAATTGCCACATGACTGCAGGTTTGTATGTTCCCTTTATTTTGGCCCTTGTGCCCTTTTTACATTTTTGTTATTAATAAATCCCATTTGCACGATGTCCCGTCTCTGCGCTTCATTCCCCCATCTGCCAGCAGACATGACAAAAATGGTTCTTTTGTGTGCATAGAAAATGTTTCAGTTCAGCTAATGAAAAATGGGAGAAACAAAAGTGTTGCGTTTAGGTTTTTGTTCAGTGTATTTTAGTCATACTGTGAAGAACTTTCTTCTGAATTATTCAAAAATTCATTAATCTCTCTCTCACTTACAACGGAATCGAAAAGGTTGCTTGGACTATTGTAATGCTAACCCCTGAAATCTGTCCCCACAGGTCGTCATCAACTACTCTATTGTGAAAGGCCTGAAGTACAACCAAGCAACGCCCACCTTCCACCAGTGGCGTGATGCCAGGCAGGTCTATGGCCTGAACTTTGCCAGTAAGGAGGAGGCCACCACCTTCTCCAATGCCATGCTCTTCGCCCTCAATGTGCTCAGCACCCAAGATGGAGGTAAGAGTCCTTTCATACACCCAATCCCGACTCAACATCTTGTCTGACTGTCTGTCTAAAAGTAGACAGCTTTTTTTGATGGGACCCTGCAGACTGCCATGTAAATTATGGTTAATGAGCTAAAGCCTGAGCACAGGCGGGCAGATGGCTCAGGGTTTCCCAGGACACACAGAGGGAGATTTCGGCCCACTAATGAGGTGCTCCGGCTGGGTCAGAGTCCTCCCCTAGACTTAGAGAAATTGCTCATGCCAACTCACTGACACCTGCAGGAACCGCGAAACACTACCTGCCTAACGTTAAGTCGATTTGCCTTAACACATCTGCCTAAATGGGCTGTAGGAGTGAGTGTGTGATATGTTCACCCTGCGGCGAGCTGGCGCCCCGCCCGGGCTAAGTCCTGTGCCTGATGACCCGGGATAGGCTCAGGCACCCGCGACCCTTGTGTGGATTGAGTGGATTAAGTGAGAGTGAGGAGTATTTCTTTTCTTTGGGAGCCTGCTCCGGACAGCACTAAACAATGACTTTTATTGAGAAATAGTAAAGAACAAATTGGCGGCTTCACTATGTTTATATAATTATGTGCCGAAAATATTGCTAGACCATGCTGCATTCTACTACAAATGAATTCAACCAGCCAAATGCCAAGTGACCGCAATTTGGCAGAAAATGACGTGTTAAAAATGAAGTCTTCTTCCTGAATTGAAAAAAAAATAATAATGATCCCACGTTGCTTTGAACTGCAGTCCTGTGGCTGCAAACTGTGGTTCACAGACGGCGCAGCGGTGACAGTCGCTGTACATTGTGGGTAGTTTAGCGCCCTCTAACGTCCGGACGATGCACAAATCTCCCAAAAAAATTGCCTTGCCACTCTGTCAATTGTCCTCTGAAGTGAAGGGTTTGCAGCGTCACTCCCTGTGATACTTGCTAATTGTGCCAATTATTAATGATGCAGTCGCACTCCAGAAATGATTGAAGTGAGGACTTCATTGACAGATCTCCCAAGAGGCTGAATCATAAACACTGGAGTCTAATGATTCAGCAGAAGCTTGTTATCATACAGAGAAGAGGAGCCGCAACCATTTACCGATGACTGGCACGTCGACTACGACGTCATTCAGATGCCCTTGGTCACACAAATGCATTAATAATCAATCGCTTGGGAGACAACGGCAGCCACCAAGATTATTATCTACCAGGTTATTAACTAGAAAGTGCTTTCCCAGTACGCCGCTAATCTTAATTAAAAGCAGTCATTGAGCAGGGCTCCCCTGGGTGGGCTTTCCTCATTGGCTGAGGGACTGATACAAAGACAGTGAGAGAGAGAGAGAGAGAGAGAGAGAGAGAGAGAGACTGGAACAAAGGAGGATCAGGTGACACTGCTACATGGCCTGCTGATGCAGCCTCTGCTCCATCCCAAAATGTCATCCATTCCCAATTCCCACAAAGCTTCTATCAGACGCACTGCACCCTACGAACAGAAAGAAAGTGTCAGTGGGGCACTTAACTGTACCACATGTACCATTTAGGGTACATATTCACTAAGAATTGAATGCACTAAAGACTTGAGTTCCATTGACATTTATGGCATTTATCAGAGTGACTTGCAATCAGTAGTTACAGGGACAGTCCCCCCCTGGAGACACCTGGGATTAAGTGTCTTGCTCAGGGACACAATGGCAGTAAGTGGGGTTTGAACCTGGGTTTTCTGGTTCATAGGCGAGAGGCAATCTTTTAAAAATGGTCACCGACCCTCTTTCTGACCATGGCTTAAAACGGATAAAAAAACATTAATGTTGATATGATCCTAGTTCAGACTACAGTGTTTTAAGGCTGATTATGATGTCAACACAGTTATGTGTGAATAACTGTCTAAATATCTGGTGAAGTCTCGTACGAGATGTGGCCAGTGGCAGAGCAGGACATGGGATGACCGAGAAGGGACGAACTGCCAGTCCAATTTCTTGTTTTAGTTGGTTATTGCCAGAAAGGACATCATTTAATTTTTCCGAGACCCAGTCGGATCAGTCAGGGGTGAAAAAGTGTGCCGTGTGTGAACTGTGGCCTTCAGTAGTAGCCAGTAGTTCAGGTTGCTACTCTAAAATCATTGTCCATTCCAATTACACAATTAAAAATGTGTTTTACGAACACTACGTTGCATTTCTGGGAATAGATTCT
Organism: Denticeps clupeoides; assembly: GCF_900700375.1. Taxonomy (NCBI): domain Eukaryota; kingdom Metazoa; phylum Chordata; class Actinopteri; order Clupeiformes; family Denticipitidae; genus Denticeps; species Denticeps clupeoides. Next base: position 13,397,378 of record NC_041720.1, on the reverse strand, counting down.
AATATCGCCCCCTGGTGGTATGAAACTGGAGTCGTGCGGCCCGTGTTTTGCCGGCTGCCGTAGTTGGCGGTGTGAGGTTACTCTGCTGCAGAAACCTGAACCATGGGGGAGGGCAGAGGGTGGCCAGGTGAACAAGAGAGGAGGAGGAGGAGAGAGGAAGTGGCCCAGGCACACTATGATCGGCAGAGAGTGGATCTGCCAGTGCTTTTGCCTCTGCCACAGCCGCCTCTTCTACTTCAAGATGTCCTGTAGGTAACTACCCTCTCTTTCCTTCCCTTCTCTCGTCCTTTACCTGTTTTCCATCCTCTAAACGGGGGTCACCAACCCTGCACAGCTTAGATATTTCCATGTTCCACCACGCCTGGTTCAGGTCAAGAACCGGGTGTTTGAATCTGGTGTGGCCAATAAGGGTAAACCCAAAAATGCCCAACGGGGTGGGGGGCCAGCGTTGGTGACACCCGCTCTCGACCCTCTGTGGGGACGAGTGGGGACTCTAGACTGACAGCTGTCTGAGTGTGACTTCGCTGTGTGTGGATTGTGTGTTAAATGGTGATTTATTCATGTGTTGATTGACTTCTGTTGAACAACACCGTCTCTAGGCAACAGCATCCATACGCCTACATGGACGATGCTCAGTGTGTGATGTAAGACGCCTCGTCCACGTGTTGGGTTTCTTGTTTAGTTTTCCCGTTGGTTCAAGGGGACGCGTGTGTGCCGAGGTACGGCTATAGGAGTGTGTGTTTGAATTGATAAATGAGAAATGAGCCAAGGTGCATTTGTCTGGCTTGGAAAAGCGTCCGTCTCCGGTTGCAGTGTCTTTAGTTTTTTTGGAAGCTGTAACGTGATCGTTAGAGACTATCTTGGGTCTTCACAACAGCTCCTTAAAGCCACTCTGTCCGGCATCTGGCTAATTGATCACAAACACCTCATTATAGAGGCCACACGGAGGGTATATTACTTTTCATTAATAGTCTGACTCGGGCTTCCAGAGTAACTTAATGACTTAGGTTTACCACATTGTTGTTTTTATGTAATTAAGGTGGCTTGATCGATTTATGGCATCATTTTTTTTTTGTTTTACCATCACCTGTGGTTCCAAAATAGCTGTGCATTAGTGACTGCTTTCAGCCAAAGGTCCTGAGATGCCATTTATCTTCATCTCCATCTCTCCTGCTGGTCATTCAGCTCATTTAAACGGCATTATTAGGGAACGTTTCCTGTCTAGACAGCCTTTTGTCTCAAATCTGGATGCTGTGATCTCCCGCTCCTGTGTTTGTTACTATTTTCGCTTTTAGAAGCTTAAATGCTGTAGCTTTGCTTTTCTTATTTGGCTCTACCTGAATGCAGACAGGAAGCCAGTGCATGCAGACTGCATGTAGACAGGAAGCCAGTTTTTTGGCCCATTAATCACTGGAGCAGAGCTGTGTTTCTTGCATTAAATGCTCGGCACTCACAGCAGCATCCTTGCTTCAGTCAACCAAGCTGCAAATTAGCCTGGAGCTTCAAATAGCTGCACTGAGACTACGCTTTTGTACCCTATGGGAAACCAGTTTTGCCTACATATACCATCAAACTTGGTATATATAATTATTTATGAATATATATATAAACCTTTTAAAATATATCTTGAACTGGCATGTGCAGCGATAGATAAAGATCATGAACTTGAAGTTAAAAGCATGTGATGTCAATGTAATGTATTCATCTTGTTAGCAGCATCACAACTCTGCTTTATTGGTGACAGACAGGTAATGGTGATATTTGCAGAGTCTTCAAATGGTATTTTAACATGTTTGATCCCTTATGTGACAATGGGGAAAAAGTTATGTGCTTGTTTGTCCTTGTAACCATCAGATTTCAGAAATGTGCAAATTTTTAATTCATATAATAATAAAAATATTTACTATATATTGTAATAAAACATTTAATCATGCAGGGGTGTAGTGTGTGGGACACACATTGTAAGTGTCATTAAATATGCTGTATTTAATGTCACAATGTCAAATAGCACCACAATAAAATGGCATTCAAATTTGGACAAAATGTGTCCTTTTGTTTGGCTTGTGCTCCTGCCCTGCTGAACAATATGTCATGGTATATGATCATATTTATACTCAAAGAGAAGTCCTCAGGTTGTCTGACTCTCTTGTACATACGTGTAGTTTTACCTTTTACCTTTATGAATTCAGGTCCAGCTGTTCAACGCCAGGTCCAGAATGGACCCACGTCAGATGAACTGGAGGCCCAGAGAAGGTGAGAATCCACTGCCTGACGCAGTCCAGTTCTGACCACCCCTGACTGTGCGGTGTATCATTAGCAAAACAGTGTAAAAAAAACGGGAGACTTGCACCCTTAACTGTTCGTACTGTGACGTTACACCCTTTGTAACGTTAACGTTACTACTGATTCACATAATGCCACCGCTCGATATCATACAGCAGTTCATTTATTGGCCTGGATGATAAAAGCCTCCCAGGCACAGCCACATGTTTCACTCCAAGCCCTTCTGATGCCCATCAGTCTCTTTAAAGCATTTGTCAGTGTGACAAAAGGCATAAAAAAAATCTCCTTAAAAGCGAGAGAAACGCTCCCCTCCGGTGGTTTTGAGAAGCACTGCAGGTGGTGCTGCTGCTGCTGACCTGTGCAGTAAGTGTGGTGCTGAGTCGGCCGTCTAAAGCCCAACGCACCACTGGAAAGTTCCACCCAGGGCAGGAACGCGGCTGTATGCGATCAGTGTGTATTCTGAACCAGTATTCAGTATTTAGCTTACAGTTACAGGATCATGTGAAGCACTTACAAGGGCACATTTACGCTTCCCTGCTCAAGTGTGGATATGGATGAATAATATTAATGCTGGTATTTTGATCAAGTATTGAAGTATTTTACAAATGAATTTTATATGTTTTTATGTATGGTTTTAATAATATACAGTACAGGCCAAAAGTCTGAACACACCTTCTCATTCAATGTGTTTTCTTCATTTTCGTGACCATTTACATTGGTAGATTCTCACTGAAGGCATCAAAACTATGAAGGAACACATGTGGAGTTATGTACTCCACTTTTTGTTAAGTACCAATGTAAATGGTCACGAAAATAAAGAAAACACATTGAATGAGAAGGTGTGTCCAAACTTTTGGCTGGTACTTTATTACATATGCAGTGTTCACTTCTTTTATCACAGCTCTGCAATATCGGATGTAACGTGCAACCGAATTTACACTTTTCTCCATGTGACAACGGATGGCGAATGCTTTTTGTGCCTCTGCAGGCAGATGGAGATACAGCAGCAGCAGATGCAGGCCCATATAGAGCGGGAGCGACGAGCGTCCAACTCAGGTAGAGCTACCAGTTCCCTTCTGATGCAACGTTACCATCCTTCTTTCTGCCTTTCATTTGAAGTGAAAGTGATTGTTTTTGTCATTGTGAAACACTGCAGCACAGCAAATGGTTCACACAACAACATGTGTCCTCTGCATTTAACCCACCACCCTTAGTGAGCAGCCATGAAAGGCTCACAGGGAGCAGTGTGTGGGGACGGTACCTTCCTCTTCCTCAAGGGGACTTCAGTGAAACTTTGACTGCTCGGGATTTGAACCCGCAAACCGCTAGGCCACCACTGCACCAATCTGGTGTTGTTCTTTCTTTAGGCCAAAATAGTAACAACAATAAAAAGAAAAATATATTTCATATTATATATTTCAAATATATGTACAGATTACCCTTAACACCAATGATTGTCACAAATAGGAATATTTCATTTTGACTTCTGCTCAGAATTTTCATTGTGGTGCATCGCCTTGCAGCACACGATTTGTCTCTCTGTGTCCCTCTGCTCAGGTTCCCCTTTCCCAGGTCACCCTTCAGTACTCTCAGTGGCCCCTCCGACAGTCGTACCGCCCCCCATGTCTATGGGAGGACCGTGCCCCCCTCCCCCGCCCCCTCCAGGCCCACCGCCACCCTCAGCTGGAGCTCCTCCGCCGCCGCCTCCACCGCTTCCCGTTGGTGGAGGTGGGCATCACGGAGGCCACGGTGTCCATGGGGATGAGACTCCGGCGCCCACTGGCCTGGCAGCCATGATTGCTGGAGCCAAACTGCGAAGGGTGCAGAGGGTGAGTTTGGGCTTGTGGAGGGGGAGAGGGGGCAGGGTGGCTGACAATACAGCGATATTTCATAATTCATCATTCTTTAGTGATGCAATATTGATGCAACAAACACTGATTAACTCTTAATAGTGTTGAATCACGTGTCCACAGAGCTGCATGTACCTAATACAAATGTAGACAGAATGAAAGGAAGTCTGACTACCACTGGAAGTCGTGTAGTCAGTATAGCCAATACTTCAAGAGCGTCACCAAGGGGAAAAAAATGGCAGAAGAGGGGTTAAGATAGTAAAAAGACTAATGAAGACTAGTAAAAAAAACAGTCTATATCTATTTATGTGGTAGTAGCTTAGTGGGTTAGACACTCGCGTATGAACCAGAAGACAAAAAAAGTCATAGGTCCAACCCCACTTACTACCATTGTGTCCCTGAGCAAGACACTTAACCCTGAGTATCTCCAGGGGGGGACTGTCCCTGTAACTACTGATTGTAAGTCGCTCGGGAAAAGGACGTCTGATAAATGCTGTAAATGGTCTCACAGACCACCGCCATCACTGCTTCTTAATAAAAATATCCCCCCTATATAACTAATCACATTATTACACAATGCTCATTGATTTTTTACAGCATAATATTCAATCTATTATAGAAACAACCACGTTTTTACTAAGACTCATGTCCGAGAAGAGAACATTTACATTTACAGCATTTATCAAACGCCCTTATCCAAAGTAACTACAATCAGTAGTTACAGGGACAGTCCCCCCCTGGAGACACTCAGGGTTAAGTGTCTTGCTCAGGGACACAATGGTAGTAAGTGGGATTTGAACCTGGGTCTTCTGGTTTATAGGCAAGTATGTTACCCTCTAGGCTACTACCACCCGTATCATCTGGTACTACTGAGACTGTTATAATAATCTGTGGTGAAAATATTGCACTCATAAGTGAAGAACACAAAATGTTGATGCAATATGAAACTAGGGGTCACATTAAAGTAAAGCCCCATGTCTTTTATTGTGTCTCCAGCCTGAAGATAATTCTGTGGCCAAAAACGACGCCAACCGAACGAGCGGGGGCAGCGGAGGCCTGATGGAGGAGATGAATGCTCTTCTGGCACGAAGGTTTGGACGCCTCCAGGCATTTCTTAAAGTTCCAGCTCACTGGGAGAGTCTGTAATGTAAATAAATGCTGAGATTTCCCACATTCGATAAAATGATAATAATTGCGTTTAAAAATTGTGCATAATATGCCATGAACAATTAAGTAGATATGGGTCTCTTGCCCTTTCATCTTATACAACAACCCCCCCCCCCCCCCCCCCCCCCCACATTCAAAAGAACTTAAAGAACCTTGAAATATCTCTGCTCATGTTCCAATTGTCCGATTAAAGAACTCATAGACTAGACCGTTGTGTAATTCAATCTTAGAACTGATACATCTGTGGAGGGATAACCTCATTACTTTGGCAGAAGGAAATGGATATGAGGCCGCAGAGGCTTTTGGAGATTAATCCTTTTAATAATGGATAGATTAAAAAGAATCATGTGACTCTCTCTGCCTTTAGACGGAAAGCTGCATCGGAGAAACCTGAGGACGGCCAAAATGTAAGTGTGGAGGTGCGGTGGACACTAATGACATTATTCATACTCTGTAAAAATGGGATCTCATGTCTGTAATAATTTCTCTCAGGACGACCCCAATTTATCACCTTCTCCCATGTCTAAAGGTGCTGGGCAGCAGAATGCCACAGGTACAGTTGAACACATGTGCTGATCAGTAGATAGAAAGCATTTCGAAGGGAAAGGTGTTCTTTAAATTGGCCCGTGTCAATGCGCCTCTCTTCCACATGTTCTCAAGATGGTGTGAAGAAGCCATGGGATCGAGCCAATTCTGCCGAGAGGTCGGCACTGGTATCAAAGTAAGAGATCAGAAATTTGCTATTTCTAATATATGACCGGTTCAGCATTGTTCAAATATTGAGTAAAATACACACACCCGTGACTGAATATTATGGACAGTTATGGACATGATTGATTTTACAGATATGCTGCTTGGCAAGCGTAACCTGTTAATGCATTTCGGTACATATAATAATAATAACAATAATACAGTGGTAGTAGCCTAGTGAGTAACACAGTCGCCTATGATCCAGAAGATCCAGCTTACCATTACCATTGTGTCCCTGAGCAAGACACCCTAAGTCTCTCCAGGGGGGGACTGTCCCTGTAACTACTAATAGTAAGTCGCTCTGGATAAGGGCGTCTGATAAATGTAAACGTGAATGTAAATAATGTATTTTTTTCAGTAATACATTACTATACTTTAATGTATTACCTCTATAGAGAAACAAAATAACAATGATTAATTCAAATAAAGAATAAAAATTATGTTTTTTTTTAAAACTAATTAAACTATGAACAGTTTTGGGTCATGATTATTACTTGTTCAGTTAATAATGTGTATTAATGTTATTATTGATGTTTTGATGATGTTGCTGCTGCATGTTATAATGGCGCTGGTTTAACTAAATGTTGTCCTTGTAATTTTTTATTGTAATATTACAGTTTATTTTTCAGCTGGCATTTTGCACGTCTAGATCAGTAGAAATTCCAGGTTGTTGTGCATTGCCTGCAGTGAACAGAAGGTGGCGCTGAGGTATTAATGTAAAATACGTGGATCCAATCAGGAAGGGCTTGTGTGCCGCAGGTTTTCTCCTTCTTCTTTTTTATTTTATTTTATTATTTTTTTTGCACCCCTGCTCCGCAGTCTTGTCTGTTTCCGAACACGCGAGGCTTCTGTGTGGCACAAACACTGAATGCAAATGTCCTCCACAGGGTGCGGCCTGTGGGGAGCAGCAGCGACACCGACGCCTTAGATTTTGACAGAATGAAGCAGGTAAGATCAAGCTTGCACGCTAAACGAGCTCATTTTATTCAGGTAAAATAAATTTGATGTGCCAAAATGGATTTTAAAAAGCATTTCTTTGCATGCGTATCATCAGGAAATCTTGGAAGAGGTTGTTCGCGAGTTGCACAAAGTGAAGGATGAGATCATTGATGGTATGATTTTTGAGCATTTTCCACTTAAACTCAATTTGCTATCCAGTAGATTGGATGAGTGAAATCATCTGGCCTGGGAAATCTGCTTTGTCCGGTTATGGTTTTGAATGTACCTGGCATCTGGCAATTGTTTGCGTTCTGTAGCTATTAAGTTAGTTTAATTCAAGTAACTAATAGAATTATGTCATTATGGTTATGGGATGCTATTCTTTACTGATATAGGCATACTTCAGGTTATGCTGATATATGCCAACTGTAAGTAGGTTACAGACAATCATTTGTGGTGATGGCTAGAACCGTGCTCTGCATTTATATTGGGATATTTTATTAAATTCTGTGTGACACGAGCAATGTGAGCATTAATGTTTAATTTGTTGATTTACCGCCAACGCTGGGAAGCCTCTTATGCTTTGCCTACTGGTTTTGTTAGAAACATTTCAGTGTTCATTTCATGATCATAGCCATTTATGGGTTACACATGCAGTAATGAATTGTAAAGTTGACGTTTTTTTTTTCTCCATCTCGCAGCCATTAGACAAGAACTGAGTAGAATTAGCACGACATAATCCACAGACCCATGTGAATCTTCACCCCATAAAAGGACCTGCTGTAGCTCTGAAGAGGGAAGGATGCCCAGACAACGTCACTGTAATGTTAAAGCAACGCGGTACTGCTGTTCCAACATGACAGGAACGCTCTTTGGTAGAACTCATTTTGCTATATTAGATGGACGAAGGACACTTGCACTGATTTGTGTTTTCTGAATAATTTGAAATTTAGTGACTGTCTTTTCAAAGTCTTATGATGACATTTTCAAAAAGATTTTTTGTTTGCATCATTATTATTATTATTGTTATTATTATGGTTCAAGTAGTGATGTATATGTCAGTAGTGTTAGAAGTAGTTACGATAATATGAAATATAATAACTTTATTAATAATGATGATAATAATAATGATAATAATACCATTGCACATCACTCAATGTTAGCCTTTTATATTTTATATTTGGTCTATTTTTCCCTTTGTTGTGTTCAGGATACCGTTACAAGCACATAATGATTTGTTTCTCATAACCAGACCGTGAGATTTTTTAAAGAGTTTTTTATCCTTTTGCCAACACAGTCGTGTGTGGAATCACAAGATGGTGATTTTTAAAAACAAGTTTGAACCTGAATTGGAGGATGAAGATAAACCAATGTTATCTGAATACTGCAAATGTATGAAAAACTAAAAAAAAAAAAAAAAAAAAAAAGACAATACACCGGAGTATTTGTGATCATGTTGTTAATAAAATGTTTATTGGCTGCAAGGATATGGTGAAGTTTTGTTCATTTGATTCCCCTTTGACCAAGTGCTTCCTGGTTTAAGACATAAAACAAACTGAAATAAAGCTGTGAACAAAGTCTTGGATAAACGCTGTGGTCTTGGGTTACTTGTGGGATCCTGTGGGATTGTTGTGTGTCTGTGTGGCCGTTTGTATGAATGCAGGGGGGTGCACTGGGTATCTAAAGTGCTCTTGCTCGTGTTCTTGTGTTTCTCAGGTATTTGTAGGATCAATATGAATGCTACAGCAATTTTTGGGTTGGAATATACTATATTTTATTTGGACAAAAAGAAGGGGCGAGCAAGCACAACTCAGAAAACTAATATGATAATGTATATAAGATAACTAATATAAACTTACGTATGTGAAGTGAACTTGACACATTATCGTTTTTTACAAAACCAAGGTATTATTCTTCCTTCGCTTCGCAAAGTTTTATGGTATCAAATGACTTCCCCCCCCATATAATGCAGGCCATATAAAACAAAGCAAAAACTATTTCAACATAGTTTTGAATTTATGTTTATATTGCATTGCACTCGCCTCCTAAGTTTAGGCAAAAACCAACACTTTGCAGAATGATGTTGCTGCCGTGGACAGTGTGATGTTTTCCGCGACCTGGTGTGTAACTTTAAAAATGATTTCCACGATGAACATTGCTATAACATTTCAGGTCTAATGGGTCAGATGTCACTAGTCTGGTGGCGCTGGGACGGGCTTTGTGATGTTTCTTTTCGAGGAAGCGGACAGTGACTCGCTGTGCGCTGTCCCTTTAAGCAGGGGAGACGGCGGAAGTCTCGCGAGAGTGGAATTTGGAGCGTAGTGGCGACGTGAACTGTGTGTGCATGTGTGTGTGTGGGAGTGTGAGTCTGTGTGATCCGAGTGAAGTTATTTGTTTTATTGGAGAGGCGGGACGCTCAGCAGAGTCAGGGGTGTGTTGTGTTGTGTTGTGTGTATATGTGTGTGCTTGTGGCGACCCGAATAAGCTGAACGCGTGAAAGGAGGCTACAGCCAAGCTGGCGGAATTCAACATGGCATCCGGCGAGACGCTGTACATAGAGACAGACGGCTCCGAGATGCCGGCCGAGATCGTGGAGCTCCACGAGATAGAAGTGGAGACGATCGAGACCACGGTGGTCGGCGGCGACGACGACGACGACGACGACGAGCACCAGCCCATGATCGCGCTGCAGCCGCTCGACACGGACGACCCGAGCCAGGTCCATCACCACCAGGAGGTGATCCTGGTGCAGACCCGGGAGGAGGTGGTCGGGGGAGACGACTCCGACCTCCGCGCCGACGACGACGGCTTCGAGGACCAGATCCTCATCCCCGTCCCGGCCCCCGGGGCCGAGGAGGAGTATATCGGACAGACTCTGGTCACCGTCGCGGGGAAGAGCTCCATAGGGCGGATGAAGAAGGGGGGAGGCGGCAGCAAGAAAGCGGGCAAAAAGAGCTACCTGAGCGGCGCGGAGACGACGGGCAGGAAATGGGAGCAGAAGCAGGTGCAGATCAAGACGCTGGAGGGGGAATTCTCCGTCACGATGTGGGCGTCCGGTGAGTTTCCCCACGGCTTCCCCGTCCGCCTCGCTCCTGGCGCTGAGGCCTCGCTGGGCGTTGTCCGTCCGGAGCGCCGAAACGAAACGGCCGGAGGCGAGAGCGTCGCTTTCCCCGCACCGAAATGTGTTTTGTTTTGAAGGGAGGCCATGTTTTTAGGTGTTGATGGGCGCCGCCATGTTCCCCGAGTCCAGTATGGCGGCCCGAAAAAATGGCGATGCGTCGGCCGAGCGAAGATGGCGGACGGCGCCAGAGCGAGGGCGCCGCTGGGGCGGAGTGTAGGCCGCAGCCGCGGAGTCCCGGTCCGGCCTCTGCCGGGCCCCGAGCCCCGGGCCCCGGCCGCCCGCTAGCCGTTCAACTCGCTTACTGCTAATGTCGTTTACTGCGAACATGCAGGCGTTTTACATCCTTCTTCTCACACGCTCACGGTAAAAAGCCCTCTTTTTGGCGCGCGGATTATTGTGGTAAAGATGAACATGGGGGAATTTTTACGAGAATCCATGAGCATTATAATCGTGTTTTTTTTTTTTTTTTTTTTTTAACATTATTTCATTGTTTTTTAGGTATATTTAGTGCATCTACAAATTCTTCGATTATCCGGTATTCATTATAAATTCAAAAATCTTTTGCTTCATGGTTATTGGCGGATGGAAGTCCGATAATCCAGCATTTTTTTATGTACGAGCACGTGACCTCAGATCAATCAAAAGAACTTAGAAGAAGAATATTCTTTTATACAGTCAATAATTGGTTGAGGCAGAAGGTTTAATATGTTTTTTTTTTTTTTTTTTTTTAAATATAACAAATTTATAATAAAATATTAGTCACCGCATGGGCTCGTTTTAATGTTTTTTTTTAATGTTTTATTTTTTTATATCGCTTCATTGCTACGAGAGGTCAGCAGCCTTCGATGCTGTTTCCTGTATAACCGCGCATGATTTCCAGGCCCCGTAACGCACGATGAAGATGTCGACATACCTAAACTGAATGTTTTTGTTCTCCCTACAGTTTTGTGTGCGTTTTGAAGTGTTACTGATTTAATTTTTTTTTTTCCTCCCCTCTGCAAGATGACAAAAAGGACATTGACCATGAGACAGTGGTTGAGGAGCAGATCATTGGGGAGGACTCTCCCCCAGATTACTCCGAGTACATGACCGGGAAGAAGCTCCCGCCAGGAGGCATCCCAGGAATCGACCTGTCTGATCCCAAACAGCTGGCAGAGTTTGCGAGGTGAGCTGGCCACGGAGGGACTGAGGCCATCAAGTCGGCCTTAAGGGCTCCCTGCTGTGATTTAGGGGATTTCTTTTGTGTCTTCGGAGGCATAAACCATGAGCCGCACTCAAATGACTGGATTTATTCCCAAAGCCTCGTGTCATCCGAGAAGGGCTGCTGGAAATAAAGACCAGTGACCAGGGCTCGTAGCAAATTAGATTGTAACTCTTTGGACTAATATGTAAAGAAAGAACCTTACAGAGATCATAGTGTCAAATGTTTCCAGGAACACTGAGTTCCACGCCCTTTTTTTTTTTTTTTTTTTTTTGTATTGCCCATACCTGAGAACATCTCAGGGTTTGATTATAGCCACATGACCCTATTGTTTCTTCCCCAGTCCCTTTAGTAGCAGTGCTGCTTCCCACAGCTCCAATCCAGTCCGGTAAGTCACTGTCCTCGGGTACTGCTGTCACTTAAGTTGGTTGCATCTTAAGCCACTGCGGACGGGTGTCACTTAAATGTTTATCCCTAATAAGCCTGTCGGGTCCCTCCAGGGCGGTAGCGGTGTTAACGCAAACCCCGCCTGCGCCTGCACATTTGCTCCAGTCACCCAGTTGTGTCATCGCCACACAACAATATGTGACATTTCTATTTGTGTGTTAGTTGTGCTCCCTGTAAAGCAGAGTTGCACGCTTCCTCCCGTAGACGCGCACTGGGTTCGCGGGCCGCGGTGGATAAGGGGAACGGTTCCACGCGCTGCGCTGTACGGTACGGTTTGTAGTTGTGCTGTTTGATTGCAGGCTCATCAGCTCCAGTCTTGCTCTGGCAACACATTGGTAAAAAAAAAAAAAAAAAAAAGTCACGTGAGCCGAGCGGAAGTGAAAGCTGCAGTTTATTTACACCGGGCTGAATGCAGCGGACCATATAAAACACACGTTTTTTTTTATTTTTAAACCATCACTTGCCGTATTAGTTGGATGTTTCAGCAGGATTTTGCCACGGAACGTAATTTTAGAATTCCAAAAAACGGCAAGGAGGATGCTTGATGCATAAGTTTAGCTCCCTTTTCCTGTCAACACCTCACTGTGCTGGTGGTCCTCCTGAAATACACCCGCGGTCCCCTCTTAAAAACATCGTAAAATGAACCGTTTCGATGGTTGAAATGAAGCCGGTTTGATTTTTTTTTTTTTTTTTCAGAATGAAGCCACGGAAGATCAAAGAAGATGACGCGCCCAGGACGATAGCGTGCCCTCACAAGGTGTGGCCCCCTGTCGTCGCCCGGACTTAGCTCTTCCGCTTGGTTCCGCCGGGCCGCGTGAAATCCCACGTCTCTTGTCGTTTCTCCCAGGGCTGCACGAAGATGTTCAGGGACAACTCGGCAATGCGGAAACACCTGCACACCCACGGGCCGCGCGTCCACGTGTGCGCCGAGTGCGGCAAGGCGTTCGTGGAGAGCTCCAAACTCAAGCGGCACCAGCTGGTCCACACCGGAGAAAAGCCCTTCCAGGTGCGTGGAGGCTACCGCCAACTTCTAAAATCTTCGCCCGTTTAATGACGCGTGTCAAAATTTGGAGTTTTTTTTTTCGCGCCGATTGCAAATCAGACGCGTGTAGTTTTTCCCGAGCACATACGGTTTTCGGGGATTTAAGGTAGTTATATAGTGCATGATAGTTGGTAATTAGCCAAAGCGCATTAGTAGATTTAACGACAGACCCCTGCGTTTTATGTTACGGACGTCATTGATCGCTATTGACTTCGGTCGTCACCAAGCCGAGAAATTGTATTAATCCTCCAGACGGTTTCTGTTCTGTGTGTGTGTGTGTGTGTGTGTGTGGTTCGTTCGCGGCGAGGCCACGTGACCTTAAGAACGTGTACAGGTCGCGCTTCGGCTGCCCACTGGGCGACCGGGGGAAATCCCGGGTGTTCCGCCAGAAACCGGGCGGAACACATGCAGCCCACGCCTCGAGTCCCCGGCGCGGCGAGCCAATTCATCAGGACGTTCGTGCAACGGAGCGTCGCTTCCCAGGTTTCCGGAGTGAGAGGACGATGGCCGCCTGGACGGTGTACCGCGACTGTCCGGGCACAGCATACGCAAGAAAATCAGGTTCTAGTCGTTTTTTGGAGAAACAGCGATAGCGGACTGACGCTGATCATTCTATGTCTGACTTCACGCTGAAAACACAGGAAAAGTTTTTAATAAAAAAACCGAATGCAAGTCCATTGCAAACTGTTACTCATAATTCAAAAGCGTTGATGTGACTCAAAAGCAGATCTGAAATCAGCGTGAAGTTTCCCCTGATACCGTATCTGTTCTAATACCGTTCTCCAGGACGCGCCGTCTCGCCGTCCGTTCTTTTAAATGCTAATGAGGAGGACAGCGGCCTGTAGAAGCTGAGGGGGCGTTGGCGGAAATGACGTCATCGACACCGCCTCCCAACCACGACGTTTGCCGCAGACAGGAAGTCGTGTCAGCGTTTTTCCAGACAATTTGAAAGGATCCCACTGGTTCTTCAGAGTATCGCGTGACTGAACTGTGAAATATGCTTGTGCTCATTTTTCACATCCGAGCAACTGCGACGCTTCAATCGTTTGCCAGCCGTGGCGGTCGGAGGGGATGATGTTTTAGGGGAAAGGCGGGAAATTCTCTGAGAAACGGGAGGTAACCTTTCCACGTATGACGACATAAGGGGCCAAATTCCAGATCTTAAAGCATCATTTCTCCCTCCCCCCCCTGAACCATAGCCTACATTGTGGCAATCTGAATGCTGTCTTTCATAATTTAGGAGTCCACGGGGGCTGGGTGACACGGGGAGACGGTTCTGTTTGAACATCTCTGCCTGCGTCTGTCTCGGGCCTTGTTCTCAAATCAAGACTTAATGTGATTTAACACCATCCTGGCAGCCATGTATTGATTTTTACAGCCCGCTGCAGGGTGTTCACAGCCCACCAGCGCAGGAGAAACCCCGCCTGAACGCACGTTCGCTCAGCCTGCATTGCAGATGTTTCCAGTTTGAGGTGGTTGGTGTCTGTTTTTGGGAGAAAATAAACGAGTCCGTCGAAAAGAGCGGTTTTCTCTCCGTCCACGGTCACGTCAGGCTGACATTAGCATGAAGCCTGAATGGGACTTTGCTTTAGATGGCGTGATGGCCGTTGGGTCCAGCAGGGGGCACTTCTGTGATCCATGCTATTCCCAGTACCCCGGTGCCTTAATGGGGACACCTCTTCAGAAGTGGCGTTTAACTGAGACCCTCGCGTCCAAATGTGATCAGAAGATCCATGGATTTTTGTGGACATCACTGGTGTCTTTACATTTACAGCATTTATCAAACGCCCTTATCCAGAGCGACTTACGATCAGTAGTTACAGGGACAGTCCCCCCCGGAGACACACAGGGACTCAGTGTCTTGCTCAGGGACGCAATGGTAGTAAGTGGGACTTGAACCTGAGTCTTCTGGTTTATATGCGAGTGTGTTACCCACTAGGATACCTCCACCAGGACGTCCAAACGTGGCACTCTGGCACTCTTAATTATCCCTCCTCTCTCTCTGTATCCAGAGTATTTACAGGAATAATAGGAGCCGACGATTAGGCATTTAAAAAATAAAAAAAATCAAAATACAATATTTAAAATATTTCCTTTGTAATTCGTTTAGCTTTAATTCTGCAGTGTTTATGAAATGCATTTGTTCTTCTCGGTTTTATGGCCACATTATTTGTTCGTTATAGCACATGAAATTATAGATGCATTACAGTCGTGCAATGGATGTGGACGTTGGCTTCTAACGTAGGAGGGGAAATTTTATTAATCTCGGTGAAGGAAAAACGTCTGGAAATGAGATGCTAAATTCAATTATAATGAGAATCATTTATTTATTTATTTATTTATTTTACTTTATTTTCCCCCAGTATTTATGACTGAGGGTGACATTAACTTTGAAAATGTGGTTCGCTGGCTGGTGCACATGGTTCTTTGAAGAGGGCATTTGCATTTGAAAAGCATCTGTAAAACGTGCCACTCTTTTGTCATGCTTACAGCTTCAGTGGATGACAACAGAGCAGCATCCAAGGTTAATCAGCTGTCACCAGATAAGAAGGGGACCAAGATCATATGTCACTTTTATGGTGCTCGGAAAAGTCATAAATATGCAGCACGTGGTAGTTCGTTGTTCCAGCGCCAGATGAGGAGTAGTGTGACGTTTTAGTGGCTTCCAGAGATTTTCACAATAACAGGATCCATCATGATGTACAAAAGTCATATGTGGACAATATAGACTTGACGGGCGTGACTGATTCCTTTTTTTTCCAGTCAATTATGGCACCAATACATTTCTACGCAATTAGGAGTAATATGTTCATCTGACACTTTTCTTATTTGTATGACTTGTATTACCCAGCCTGACTCTATGGGGAAAATTGACGCTCCCACTGATGCTTTTTATCGCAGACGTTGAGGATTTTCTAAAACAAGATTAAGCCACGTTTGGATGCTTGGCTTCATTTCATTTCTTGCCAGATTATCCCACTAAGGGGGCAATTTAGGTTTGGATCGAGTTTTGTTAATTAGTGTTTGTGTGTGTGTGTGGTTGTAAGTGTCTGCACAGGCAGCTTTTGTATTTTAATCTTTAATAACGATTCATGGGATAAGATCACATGTTTTTATTTGTGTTTTTTTTTTTGTTTTTTTTTTGTTTTTTGTTAGTTGCATATGAGTTGCGGTCAAGGTTAGTAATTCGATATTTGTTCGGAAACCGTTTCTTCTGCGTGTATTTTCAAACAGGCCGAACGTTTTTTTTTTTTTTTTTTTTTTTTTTTGATGTCCCAACTAGGCATTCTGCCAAGTCCAGATGGACTGCAGAAGACTCTCTAAAGTGTGGGTACTGATCTGTGTTTATAGTCTTCTGGTACATCTAAGTGTTTTCCGCAGAGAAGAGACGATTAAACGTTGATATCTAACATCACTGGTTTGCTGCAATTTAATCAATGAGAATCAGAATTGAATTAGAAGAATCCAAATCAATAAGTTCAGTTGACAGCCGTCCTTTGAGTTTGAAGTAGACTACAGTGAAGTAGTCGAACCCACGGCGTTGTGTTCTTGTTGCCAGTCTATATTTGTAGCATGATCTAAAGTGTACATAGACTATTAAACTTTTTCCAAAACGTACAGTTTCCTTATGAATATTTTTATGGAAACTTCTAGTCGAGTTTTAATTAGACGCTGCATGGTTTTCCAGCCAATGGATCTTGGAATGATCTCTTTTGGAGACCAGAAGGTGGCAATATAAAGTCTTAAAGTTACTTTGATCATCCAACCACTCTTTTTCATCTTCCCAATTTCAAGCTAAAGCTTTGGAGATTGAATCCTGGTGCACCAAACGTGGGATTTTCAACGATATTCGTCTTAAAGCACTTGTGTAGGTCGCTGTGCCAAATGCTGTAAACGTAAATGCTCACAATTGCTGATTCTTCTCATATGATGCTGAGTAAGAATTGGATGATGTTGTGCAAACTTACAGGGAATGTTTGTTCATGTCGACGCGTTTATGCCTTCCGGATTTTTCGAAATGGAAAACCGATTGCGCCACATTAGCCGAACTTCAGGACCACTGAATAAATAAAATTTTTTAAAAAACGCTTACGGCCAGGGAGCTGTTAATGAGGCTCGAACCTTGCTGACTGGTATCATGTCTTCTGCAATAAAGTGGGGTTTTGCGTTTTTGTGACATCTCTGTGCTTTGTGCCTTTTCATTTTGCAGCGCCTGCTTGGGTCTGAGACCGTAAAGTCTTGCATTTCGTGAGTCGTAAACATTGACACGGCTTCCATCCACAGTGTTATAAGATGAGCCCACTGCTTTAAGTATGAGTGGCATTCGTTCGTGGGACATCGAGTTGCTCTGGGCGCGGGACATGAGTTGACGTGCATGAGGCGGGTTTCTTTCGGAATGGTGCTGGCTTTTCATAATCAAGTGTGGGTGCACAGTAAATAATGATGGTGTGAACGTTCGCCGCTCTCACGATTAGATTCGATTACGATGATCAATGCCTCGGTTTTATTTATTAATTTTGTATAGTTTTCATGGAAAACTTCTAAATGACACTTTTGTAACAGTTGGGTGTCCATGCATTGTTACCTGATTCTATTCTAACGTATTCTTACACACCAATTGTCTAACCGTAGTTTAATAATTCTGTTTGTTTTGCCCTTTAAAGTGCAACACGTTGAATATGAATTTGATTCCGATTAACTGAATGCAAAATTTCACTTGCTTGGGCATAACATTTTATACACACACAGTTGACACATGAAAGTGTGTATGTGTCTGCATCCCATACATTTTCTTCATTATTTTTTTTTTTTCCAAGCGCAAGAGTTAAGGTCCGATTCGTCACCTGACCGCAATAATGGCAGAAAAATGCCTGCTTCAGACATGAGCGTGAACGGAACGGCTCCACACGAAAGATGTGCGTTGTTTTCTAAACTCCCGGTTAGACGATGATGGTAATATCGTGTTGTAGATCTCTGTACAGCCAGAGACTGATAAGATCAGATTTTCCTCCATTTTTGCTTTGTGTGTGTGTGTGTGTGTGTGTGTGTGTGTGTGTGTGTGTGTGTGTGTGTGTGTGTGTGTGTGTGTGTGTGTGTGTCGAAGGGCCAGACTGAACGCTATGACCGCTTCGGTCCCATTATTTGCACTAAAATACGTCATCGCACACAGCGGTCAGAAATCAACACATTTCAACTTTGTGGTGCGTGCCTACCCGGAGTGGCGTGTACTCAGGCCGCCACAGTCGCTACCGGCGCTGCTTTTTAACGAAAAAACCACCACGCAATGTCATTATGATCTGATTGGTCGTGTTCTGCACTGCAGTGATTCATCGATTATGAGATTAATTTCAACACCCCATGTAAATAAATACTCCCGTTCAGGGGAAACGGAAAGGACCCCATCCTGTCTGGTGCTGGCGTAATTGCTGTTCCCCGGTCTCCATCCCACAAAACAGAGGCACCACAGGGCAGGAAAGGCAGCAACGTGATTGGTTCGTTTTCGCTGTCATTCAGCCGAGCTTACGTGAGCCGCAACCGCATGATTGGTACGACGGGGTGCGGTTCACATTATAATTGACTTCTCGTGTAATCGTAGGTGGCCTGAATGAGTGCCATCAACTTTATATCATTTACATTTTACAGCATTTATCAGACCCCCTTATCCAGAGTGACTTACAATCAGTACTTACAGGGACAGTCCCCCCCGGAGACACTCAGGGTTAAGTGTCTTGCTCAGGGACACAATGGTAGTAAGTGGGGTTTACCCACTAGGCTACTACCACCTTATATCGACCATATCTATTTATCTTTATCGTTTTTATCTCCCAGCGCTACCCGTAAGGCATGATTTACCGCCTGCTCATTCCGGACACTGTAGGCGTTCCCTTCTTCCTCTGTATTCTCCACGCTCTCTTCCTAATTCCCCCTGCAGGGATGTTCGCTCAAGAAGCACGGCTGCTATTGAACATGCATATAGATTATCGGGGCTTAGATTGAAGAATTCCTATTGGTATATGCTACCTAACGCACCATGACCGCGTCCCCCTCAGGGTTTCTTTCTGCTCGTTTATGTATATGGGAAATAGATTTATATATCCAGGTTATCAAGATTTTCTTTTCTCACAGCATGTGACCGGTTACTTGGTTTGCTTTGCTACCTCAGGGCCACCCGATTTATCTGCAGCGCAGTGTGACTGGAGCTGCCCCGGCGTTGCATGGGTTGGAATGCGGCGCTTGCATCTCGGCAGCAACCTGCTCGGAGCATAAGACGGCGAGCGACGATAAGGCACCAGGAAAGGAGACCGTGCCCGGGCTGAATACCGTAGTCTGCGGCTGTATGGGCTCCCGCGGGCACTTGAGGAGGGCAATTGATTAGCGGCCCCTGCCTTCGGTGCACTTGGATGACTCATCGGATTTATTTTTAGGCGATCTGTGCCGCTGCGCGCAACGCCGAACTGCTCGTGCTTTCTTTATTAAAACGGTTTGAAATCTTTTTAATAGGCTCCCAAGGTCAACGGTCCACTTATTGTGGTGTGCGGTGTCCATTGGAGCAATTATTTTGAGCCGTTACGTAGTTTAGGCCAACGCAGGGCGAGAGTGGCAGCCACTCAGGACTCCCCGAGTCTGCTTATATTACTGTTGGTAAAGTTTACACCCGGGTCGAAATACAGGTTCACTGAAAATGCAAAAACAGAGCTGATGTACAAGATGCTGTGTATGGTCTGAGTGGATCAGTCAAAACGACATAACTCGGAACTGAATTTTGGACCATTTTTCTACAAAAATGCAGATATTTGATGTCCCTGTATCAATACAATAGCACCACCTGAAATAAGCTGCAGGATCGATATTTTGTAACACTGGTTTCTTTCGCCAGATCTGGCAACCCAGCTGTCCGTTGCCCCTCCTGTTTCACTGGTGGGAAATACTGAACTGACTGGCCCTGCCTCGTATAAATCCCAACACCAATTCATTACAACTGTTTTTTTACTGGCGTGAAGGTGCGAGGTAGTCAGACATGTGGAAAATCGTTGTGTTGACTACAGATACCGTGGTCTGGCTGTGTAGAATTATGGTTGTACAGTTTGTAATTGCAGGATGAGCGCTTGAGGCCAGGCGCAGGGGTGTTAAGTCCCGCCGTATAAAAACGCTCAGCCTCCGAAAAGCGGTGCGATCGGGTAGTTGGCAGCTGATTCCTGAAGGCGCGTTAATAAGGTCTTTGGGAAATAAGCTCGCGCGCCGGGCCCTGTTCTTGTAGTGATTTCAGCTGCCCAGCTGTCAGGCTCAGTGACATCAGGTCTCCGAATCCCAGGTCGCCCCACGCGGTTCAGTGTTTTCCGCGCTCGAACACGCTGGATCCAGCTCATTAGCTAATTATCGCAGTTTTCATGCGCCAGTGAAGGTGTGCGTTGCAGTGAAACCACTGCGCTGTGTGAGATGGGGGGGCTCATATGGGCTGGGGAGGGAGAACCCTGCTGTTTCTGGGGGTGATGTTCTTCACACAGTAGATTTGGAATCAGATTATTTGGGTTGATGAGCTATTTATTAGGTTATGACCTTTCACCTGCTTCTCCATCCCATCTTATCATCTGCATTTCAACCTGCTCCCGCGTTTGGTGGTGATGTTTGTGCCACGTGGCTTTAGCACTGTGTTCTCAAAGCTTAATCGCAACACTTGGGTCCATTCTCTTTGCTTAGAAGATTTTTTTGGACAGATGGAGGATGGGCATTCCGGGTTCGACCGAAATTAAATACATAAAAAAAAAAACATGGCATTTCATTGAGCCTGAGGTTTCCGAGTTGATATCGTACAAGCCAAACCGTATGTGGAAATTTCTCTATTACATCACATCGATCTTGCCGCTGTTGGCTGGCAAAAATAATATTGCGTTTCATCCCGCACCCAGCAAAAATAAAACCGGTTGCCAGATTCCTTTTGGGAAAGCAGACTCAGCCCTCCAAGCACTGTCAGCTGTTAAAATGTGGTTATGTTCTACATTCTAACTGCATGGGCTATGTGACAGGAAAAAAAAAAAACCAATAATGTTACTTATATTGGGCACAAAGATGGCTGCTTCCTCTTGGATTTAATGGGGTTAAATGGCACTCAGATTGTGCTCAAAAGCGCTCAGTCAAAGTAAACTGCAAATTTCCCACTTGGACTAATAAAGGACCGTCTTATCTTATTTGCATCTCTGCAGACAGTTGAGATGACGTGGCTCCAGCATCTGCCAAAATATGCCAAAAAAACACACAATTTAGCGTAAAATTGTTCTATTTCGGCAGATGAGATTGTCCACCATCACAAGATATTGATGTTTAAAGCTCGGTGGTGCAGGACTTCGTTATTTGTTACCTCTGATGCATTTTACTGCATGTTGTACTGTAACTGCATGTGACAAATAAAAATCTTGAATGAGAGTTTACATTTACAGTTAAGGCATTTGGCAGACGCCCTTATCCAGAGCGACTTACAACGTACTTCCATGTTACCACGATGAACTGATCAGTTCTGGTTTACTAGGACGCCCAACTATTAATACAATCTTTTTATTCACTCTGTTGTAGTTTCTATACGTAAGTCAGACAATAAGAAAGGTCCAAGTTAATATAAATATTCTCTAAAGAGGAAGGTCTTGAGCTGCTGTTTGAAAGTACTCAGTGACTGAGCTGTTCTGACCTCGAGAGGAAGTTCATTCCACCACCGAGGGGCCAAGACGGAGAAGAGTCTAGATGAGCATCTTCCTTTTACCTTCAGAGATGGAGGGACCAGGCGAGCAGTACTGGAGGCTCGGAGTAAACGAGGTGCAGTGCGAGGTGTAATAAGGGCTGTGAGGTAGGATGGTGCTACTCCATGTTTGGCTTTGTAGGCCAGCATCAGTATTTTGAACCTGATGCGTGCAGCTACTGGGATCCAGTGGAGAGAACGTAGCAGAGTGTGGAGAACTTGGGAAGGTTGAAGATCAGTTTATGCTCCAGGTGTGTGGATGGGCAGTGAGTTCCAACCTCACACCCCCTCCAAATGTCCAATTCTTCAGCAATATCTCTCTCCAGAAGTAAGGAGCTTGTTCTTTGTTAACTCTGGCGCCAACTGCTGCTCCTACAGCGTCAGCAGCTAAGAGTTTGGTAGAAAGGACGAATACATGAAGATTAGCGTTGGAATTGGGATGGGTGCGCATCTCCTCCGAACCCCTGATGTTTTATATTGCCTGACTCTAACGTTTTCTCTGTCTTTCTTCCCTCCCCCCTTGTTTCCAGTGTACCTTTGAGGGCTGCGGCAAGCGTTTCTCCCTGGACTTTAACCTACGGACGCACGTGCGCATTCACACCGGGGACCGGCCCTACGTCTGCCCCTTTGACGGCTGCAATAAGAAGTTCGCCCAGTCCACCAACCTGAAATCCCACATCCTCACACACGCAAAAGCCAAAAACAACCAATGAGGCCCCTCCCACCGCGCTCCCCATGTGTTCTCACTGCGAACCTGGCCCCTTTAACACTCACCACGTGATAAAAGAATACAGTGACCTGTAGACATTTTGATAAGTTATTTAAAAAAATATAAAATAAATAAAAACAAAGAAGACTTGACAAAATAAGTCCTGCACTCTGGCCAATTCCAGCGTCCAAACTCCCCAGCTAACGTCACTGAAGAGATGTCCCCTCCCTCCTCAGCGGAGACCGCCCTCTGTCAGGAAGATGGAACTCAAGGACTCTGGACTCTTAATGCCACTAAGCTGGAAAGTGAGAACATTTGGACTGTTACTCTGTTGTTGTTGTTATAATATTATTATTATTATTATTGTTTTTGTTTTTCCACGTTGACTCCAATCTGACCGGTCTACGTAGGTGCATAGGCTTTTAATTTTGTATTTCTCCAAGTGTGCATATTGTACACTTCTTCCTTCGACATGCTTTAGTAATGCGACTTGTGATCACTCTATTCCCTGAAGATGAAAATATTTGCTCCCGGCTGTTCTTCTTGGAAGAGAGGTGGTGTTAGTTACTGTATGACGAGCTTCAAATGTATTTTTATGTAAAAAGAACAAAAGGAAAAAAAAAAAAAAAAAAAAGTTTTTTTTGGGTTTTTGTCCCACCCCCCACCCCCCTTTTCCTCTACTTGGTTGTAACCATAATCTCGTATAATTGTGTTGTACGGCTGTTATTGAGATAATCACGTAGGCGTTGACAGCAGCGCAAGTGTAAACCGCTCTTAACAAGCATATACCGTAGTCACGTTTTCTATTTTGTCCCGAATCTTTCATCTTCTGATCCACATTAGTTTGCGCATCTGTCGAATGACCCACAGACCAAATAAGTCAGCCGCCCCCCCCGCATCAGCTTTGTTAGAATGTATTGTAAATGCATCAACCATGAACTGTGTTTCTTTTCCCATTTTTATTTGTTAATACTTCAACTCTCCTGTATTTCAGTGAGCTACAATAAAAGCGGTCCCCAGCTTATTTTAGTGATGCGTCAAGAGTTCTTCTGTTGCCTCCCGGATACGGACGGTCGGTCGGGAACGTCTCGAGACGTTCTCAAGTGCCACATAAGTGTAATTCAGGCAGTGTGCGCATCAGACATGGCTGGTCAGGATGCGGTGCGCGGTTTAAACGCGTCCGCAGCTAGCAAAGGTCAGCAGTGGCACCCGTTTCAGGTAAACTCGTCACTTTTTAAATTTATTTATTTATTTATTTATTATCCTCTTCCCCCTCTTGTTTCTTTCCACGCCTCGTACCCCTGACAGGACTGACCTTTAGCTTGGTGATACGCAGCCATTTTTCGCCGGTTGGTCTCTCCGCGGTGAGAAGCTGACTGCACGCTCATTTGCATTCGGCACTGTGCGTCCCAGCCTAGCGGCTTGATTAAGCGCTTGGCTTTGCACGTGCGAAAGATTCGTTACACATGGAGCTCTTGGCCGACCTCTAGTGGGAAGGTTAAGTCCTGATGAGAAGCGGGGTTGGTCGAGGCCCAGACGTTTTTTCCCCGAACGAGGCCTGGAGGGTCTTCCACAAAGCTCGAGGTGATAATGGTCCAGTCCAAACGCACCGGAACATTAACGGTAACGTTGCCAATGCTGGGTGGTCATTTGACCACCAAATTAACCAAATGACTGTTAAAATCTCAGCTTTGAACCCCACGTCCCACCACCGTGTCCCTGAGCAGGACGCTTAACCCTGGGAAGCTCTGGGAATTCTGCTCCAGTAGCTCGCTGCTTGCTCTGGAGTGAAGTGTCAGCTAAATGTAAAATGTTGATTTGCAAATCAAAGAGTTTTTTGTGATGGCGGAATCACAGTGTGTATGTGCTTCAACTGCCAATGAACTTGGCTCTTTCACGTTTGTTACCCTGGAGCACCTGATTCAAGACTGGGCGGGGCTCCCTCTTGAGCTGTACATTCAAAACTTCTACTTTCATCAGACAAAGGTCCTGATTTATGGAAACATGAAAGGTCTTATTAATAGTTCCCTGTGGGAGAAACTACCCACCCTTTTTGTGGGAATTAATTATTAATTTTGAAACTAATGTTGATGATGTGTTATATCTGTCAATAAATCGTGTGCTCAAGCTTAGCTACGTTTTCTTGCTCGTAATGTCGTCTTGGAGCCGCGTCCACTTCCACACAAGGCATGCAGATTGTCAGCGCTTTAATGCGGGTGGATGAGGCGTGGCTCCCTGAGGCGTGGCCCTGAACTGATCTGGCCAGCTCTGCTGTTTGCCGATGCTCCAAAATATGCAGTCCCCAGCGCAGGGGATTGCCATTTTCCATGGACGTTGAATAAGACGCGTTCAATCAGACAAAGCCCGTATATGCACAGGGCACGAGTTGCAGACTGTTTCTGCTGTAACGAGGTTTTATACCCCTCTTCAGATCCAATAAGATTCCGAGATAACAAACCAATCCTTGAGCTTCTAATTTCACCATACTTAAGATCCACTCTGTAAATCCAGCCAGTTTTCATATTCATCCGTCAGACATCTTGCCATTATGCGTGATATTGAGTGTAACTATCCGTTCACTTCCCCTCACAACTCTCATATTTTAGTGTCTCATTTGTTTCGCGTTAACGGGAGCCTGCTGAAATGTCAGCTCTCCCACCGAGGTGCCATTCCAGAAACGATTCCCGAGGATCACAAAGCGTTTAAGCCGTCTTTCGCTTTCAGGGACAATTTCCTTTGAACGTCCATTGTGCCAAATGAGGCGTGTTAATTGCGCGGGTATGTATGCTGCGTTAAAGCGGCAGAAGATTTAATAATGCAGATCATCGACGGCGACACAGCCGCTAAATGCAGCGTAATGCAGCGGCCGTGTCATCAGGAATGGCGCCGAGGGCCAGAAGCTCCGTGAAGGTGGCGAGGGGCGGGGCCCAGTGCACGTTGAGTAACACGGCGGTGTCCGGTCTGTTCCTGGATACGCGCGAGTAAATGCTGGGTTGTTTGGGGTCTTCCCCCCCCCCCCCCCCCCCCCTATGGCTGTACGGCCCCATTCTGGACAATTCTACACAAGACAACGTATCTGTGAGGCTAATGCCCACTCCGCTCCTACGCAAAAACTCCTACTGTTTTTCTGTGTGTGTGTGTGTGTGTGTGTGTGTGTTTGTAGTTTTTGCAGTTTAACCCCGAGAAGACTGCATGGGTGCCCAAGCATTTGTTTGCACGTGGATCATTTATTCAGGCAATTGGATGTTTCTATTGACAGGCAGAGGAGTGCAAGTCTGGCACTTGTTAGGCGGCCAATGCCGGTCCGGCCTCTGCCACCTGCTGCATCTAATGGGTTTATTTATTAGCCGTTTTCTTTTGTCAGCTGGAGTACCAGCTGCGCCTTCTACAGCACACCGGCAGATACTGTAATAACCATGCAAGAGCTGTCCTTAAGAAACCTTACTGTTTTAGGATGTGTGGCATCTTCTCCCCTTGAACAAGGTACCGTCCCCACACACATGTGGTGTTATGTACTTAACAAAAAAAATGTGAAATACCTGAAAACATGTTTTATATTCTAGTTTCTTTGCTCTGATTACTGCTTTGCACACTCTTGGCATTCTCTCGATGAGCTTCAAGAGGTCGTCACCTGAAATGCTTTTCCAACAGTCTTGAAGGAGTTCCCAGAGGTGTTTAGCACTTGTTGGCCCCTTTGCCTTCACTCTGCGGTCCAGCTCACCCCAAACCATCTGGATTGGGTTCAGGTCCGGTGACTGTGGAGTCCAGGTCTCCACTTTTTGTTAAGTACATAACTCCACATGTGTTCATTCATAGTTTTGATTCCTTTCAGTGAGAATCTACCAATGTAAATGGTCATGAAAATTAAGAAAACACATTGAATTATAAGGTGTCTCCAAACTTTTGGCCTGTACAGTATTTAAAAATAAAAAAAGGATATATATGTATTTAAACAAAAACACCAAAAATGTAATTGAGGTGGAAGGGAAACCCTTCCTTTATCAAAGAAGGAAACTGTGTGGACCTCTATTTTGCCCGAATGAAGGCCACGTGGGCCACATTTGTCACTTTTCTAGTAAGGATTTTTTACCTTTTTTATTTTATTTTATTTTTTAGATATGATGCCTGGAAATAAAAAGACTTGGGGCCGAGTCCCAACTTGGTCGCTCTTTCTGTGGAGTTTGTGCTTCTGTGGTTTTCCTCCAGGTACTCAGGGGTTTCTGACAATGCAAGAGTCATGCGGGTTAGTTGAATTGGAGATGCTAAATTGGTTCCAGTGTGTGTGTGTGTGTGTGTGTGTGTGTGTGTTTTCTCCCTGCCGTGCTCTCTGCACCGCTTGTTTCTGCCCAGAGATTGCCTGGATAGACACCAGCCTCCTTTTGACCTTGACCTGGATAAACAGGTTTACAAAATGGATGTGTGTGAAATATCCTAATGGCCTGAAACATCATAGGACACCAATGTTTTTAAGATTTAAGATTTTTTTTTAAGAACTAATATTTCTACTTTATTATATGCAATAAACCCAGAATGTCTTAAATCACAATGCATTTATCTGTACGAATCAAGCTAGAGTAAAATAAAATAATATATTAAGAGGGTATTGGAAATGACCACAATGTAAAAATAAAAATAATAATTCATTCATTCATTTGCATTCCTCTTCCCCTTTACAACAGCAGGTGAGAATTTGTAAACCATGTCTTTATGCAGGCGAACGCTGTGAACACAGATCGCATCGCCGATGCTATTTTCATGCAGAAATATGTTGCCAAGGTAACTGAGACATGAGAGGCTCTGAGCCGATACCCTTGAATACCATGAAGGCGACTCGGGCCGAACGCGGCGTGCAGCTCGCATCAGTGATTGATTAACGGCTTGATGAGAAGATGACGGCGTGTCCTCTCGTGTGGCTCAAATGCCAGAGCTGTCGACTTTATCACTCGCATTTAAATGTGGACATTAACCACCCCGGCCTGTCATGTTTCTTATTGGTAAATATTTAAAGTAATAATGCAGGGTGGGGCCATATGGCTGGAACATGATTATCTTCCGCAAACTGCCACTATGTTATATTCTATAAAAATTAATGGAAAATCCTCTTCATATTTCCCTCTTTGAGGCCATGATGGCGCAGCCAGAAGACTAATGATGATCGTTTAATGCCTGAGCTGATGAACGAAGGGGGGGTTTGGGGGGAGAAAGTGAATAAAGTGATTATGTATCTTGCCAGTTTTTTTTTTTTTCTGCACGCTTGAGACCTCCTCAATTATTTTGAGTGAAATAGTCTTGTACCAATGTCAGGCACTTCTTTTAATTGAGTGTCCCCGTGTTCATCTGCACAGAGAGCGCCCCCAAATACAGACCTTATCGAGATGGCCGCCTCGCCAAGCATTTAATGAACAGAATCGAGCCGCTGGTTCAATATTAAATTGGGTAGTACGGGTGGAAATGTTCTAATGCTCTGCGCGTGTAATCTCCCTAATTCTTTGACAGTGATTCTTTCGTGAACCTCCCAACGGTTGGCAAAAAGCCGTAAATTCACTTTTAGTTCATTCTGGCTCAGCTCAACCACATGCTCCAAGCTCGATCATCTCAGAGTTCTCCCTAGGCCCACCAATATGAAAAAGTTTTGTTTTAGCTTCACATTTTGCTGGTTTTGGTTTCATTTATACCTGGTACGAAAGCCTGGTGGCACAGTAACCAGAGCTGCTAGAGTCCTGGTCTGGTGTCCTGGTGTATTCTTGTGGGGTTCCACCCATAGTTCAAAAAAACATTTGGTTATGATCAGCCTTCTGGTCTGTGGAGTTGTAGTTTCTCTGCTTACATGTGTTCTTGAGGGTTTATTATGTTTCCTCTGAGTCTGAACGTCTGCCAGAATATCTCACGAAGGGGGCAGCGAATTTGACAGAAAAGGTGCTGGCGACCTGCTTCATCCTGCCCTGGAGCCAGGAGACACCTGCTCTCTGATCCTGTATGATCCCAGACCAAATGGGTGAAGGTTGCGCCACGTAATATCACAACAGGGTCTAATGGATCGTAAGTCACGTTTGCGAAGGATTGGTGGAGAACTCAATTGGTCAGGAGTTGTGTTGATTTCGTCAGCAAAATTTATGACAAAATGTCTTTGTCAACGAACATTTCAGAGGTGACTGAAACAAGGCGAGATGCAACGTAAATGCTGGTCATGTGACGATAACTATAAGAAAATATATCATGTAACATTGTTAGATGGTTTACAAAATAAAAACAAGACGAGACGTTATTTCCTGTCATTTAATCACGTTAGTATTGTTATGCATCGTTTCTGTTTCCTGTATCTCCCTGGTTAATTGGATTTCAGGACACTTGTGATGGTTTAGTAGATGGCTGGAGAAATTCTTTACAATGAAGCGGAAAAGAAAACAGAAGGTGTGGTCACAAAACCTGGAACAAATCCGATTGTCTTCTGTGTCTGGAATGGATGTTATGTATTCCCGAGTCTATAAGTTGACAATAATATAATAATAAAATAACGTTGTTTTAATTATAGAACTTTAGTCAGGAGCATCCGGATCGCGGTCCGGTTTTGGTTTATGCGGGAATCTCGGCCTCGTTAACCGAGCTCATTTGATCTCATTAGTCGTACACGCTCAGTTTAACGTAAGGTAAACGCACGTGAATATGTGATTAAGTAGCGTCTCGTGGCCCGGAACCCCAGGTTCATCACATTTTTGGCGTACGCTATTCTCCATACTGCACTTTCCGCAGAAAGAGCGAGCTCATCACATTTAATATTAAAGAATTGTTGCGCGGCCATTTTGTCCCTTTAATAATGCATGGGCCTGGAATTGCTTGTGCACGCGTCAGAGCTTGCAGTTTATTGCGCCGCAGATCTGCCAGGTTTTTTTTTTTTTTTTTGCCTCATTCACAGCTGTCTGTCACATAATTTACACTGGACTCAATCACTGCGTTTCATTTGATTGTGTGTTGTGAGAAGCTGATGAGAATTTTTTTTTTTTTTTTTGCTTCATTGACAGCTGCGTGTTTATTGTTGTCATCAGACATAGTGAGCCAAAAATGAAAAGAAATTGTCAGGGGTCTTCCCCCTTCAGTCTCACTCACAATGACAGGGACAAGATGCTAGGACAAAAAAAATTTTAATTTTTTTTAGTGAATGACAGTTGACTAACAGGTGATTGGCAGATGAGGCTCTGCGATAAGCTTGTGCTTTTATTTTTTCAATGATACTTGAAATTTTGTGCTGCATATATTTGCACTGTTTTAGCTTTTGGAACAACGGCCAACAGTCAACCTCTTTTTTTTTTTTTTTCTTTCGCCTCCGAATCTACATTCAGTTCCTGGGCACCTTGTTAGACCGGAACACCCACTGCAGTGTGGCGGTTTCACTATTTACACCTTCGCCACAGTGATCTGTGAAACGCGGTTCAGCCCGGTTCTATTGTTCGTACGCAGGTCAACACCGGGCTAGTGGTGCAGTGAAAACTGTCGGTGGTGGAGTAGCCAGAAGGGAAATGCGGTGTGTCCTGGCCAACAGAGTGGCAAGTCTGTACAAGCTTGACCTCCCGAGGTCTAAAGATTAAGTGTGGGTCCTTTCTTTAACTGTGCATCTCATCCAAATGTGGATTATATCGCCAGACCCCACTGTATGGAAGAAGTCTGCATCCTTGTACATACAAGCTTCTATATTTAGCTTGTTTTGGGGGTATAAAACTCCCAATGTGATTCAATTCTGTGTAACTGAAATCCAGACATTTCATGATTTAGAACATCACTGCTGAAAATGTGTGCCAAGATTGTGAACTGTATGGTATTAAATTGAACAGTTCGTGGCTTGATGACCCAACCCGTAAAACTTTGTCCCCTTTAAAAGCTGGATCACATTAGCTCTGCTCTTACATTTTACATTTTAACATTTACAGCATTTATCAGACGCCCTTATCCAGAGCGACTTACAATCAGTAGTTACAGGGACAGTCCCGCCCCTGGAGACACTCAGGGTTAAGTGTCTTGTTCAGGGACACAATGGTAGTAAGTGGGATTTGAACCTGGGTCTTCTGGTTCATATGCGAGTGTGTTACCCACTAGGCTACTACTACCCATACAATGCTCTGTTCTGAGACATTACACCTACGCTTTTCTGGCTTGCTATGCCTTTGTCCGGCAAGTGCATCCTGCCTGCATTGCCAGGAATTACTGAACAGGTTGGTGTCCTAATTCTCCTAATTTCCCAAGCCACGCTGATGAAGAGCTGAGGACCACCAGCCCTGGCCACAGCAACAACAGTTTACTCTGGATCAAAATTAAATTTACAGGGACAGTCCCCCTGGAGACACTCAGGGTTAGGTGTCTTGCTCGGGCACACAATGGTAGTAAATGGGTTGAAACCTGTGACTTTGTGATCATCTGGTCCACAGGCGAGTGGCTACAACCACGCCCATAGTGGAGTACCACATATTGGTACTTTGCAAAATTGGGAGAGGAATGGGGTTGATTGTCTGGTCCAAAATGTATTTGCGGTTCTGTTGGATAGCTCAAACAAGATGAGGGAGGGGCATGGTCTTCAGTGGACACGCCCCCAGAATTTAATCTCTACCTCTGAGGTATAATAAACTCAGAACCCAATTTCCTTTACTGCTTTAGACCGCCTTTAAGCCTCGTAAGGAGGAATTGCCTCATTGACTGCCTGCGTCACCTTTGTGGGACGTCAGCAGGAGCCTCGGCTGCAGACACGTGCGAGGTATCGCCGTTTCTGCTTTAATCCTTATTGAAAGGCGAATCATTACAGATTGCCGTTCGTTATCCCCAAACAGGCCTGTTGAGCAGCTTACCCGAGTTGGATAGATTAATCTATTATTAATTTGTCCCTCTAGGACCATTATGTGATAAAGAAAAGCATGTTTCCCCCTTGACTAATTTAATGACACGTTTATTGACGTTAGTTTAAGAAGAAAATCTTCTCCAGTCTACCACACGCCCATATTCATTTCCAAAATGGCCCCAAAACAGGTCACGAGAAGACCAGCATGACCAGCGCCGCAGGTCAGTAGCCAGAACCTCGAGCGTGAAGTGGGTCCGTTTTTAACACCATAACCTCTTCTACCGAGCTGCGGGGTTTCAGCGGCGCAGGTTCCTCCTCTTAGGTCTTAGATTTAAGAGCAGCTTGAGTAAGCGTCAGGGAGCAACGTTCCCCCGTGACTTGAATGGCCTCTTTCATCGCCCGCTCGGCTCCCTTTGAACAAACAGAGGAGTCGGAGAGCGAGGGCTTGCGAGAGATCCTCTCTCCCACACCATGCCTCTGAGGGGAAACGAGGATTAACATTTCTAAAAATAATTACCGCACCCTCCGCGGCAGCCGGTTCACCCACGGCCTAACGTCAAGATGCCACCCCTGACACCTGACAAAGGTGTTAAACATTTGTTCATGTGAAAAGCAGCGTAGGTACGACAGAAACAAGGAACGGTTATTTCTTTAAATGGCATGTTTATTGAATATGTTTTAAACGGAAACATTAATATAAGTAAATCGATGCAGCGCTGCCACCCTTGTTTTTGACTGCATGTACTTCTTGGCGTTTTTTTTTTTTTTTTTGTCCATTCTCAACACAATATCATACAATTAGGCTTAAAATGAAAATGAAAAAATAAAATATATATATATATTTATAGAAGCCTGTTCCTTTCCTGTTCCTGTGCTTAAGTTTACATACATGAAAGAAACTGTACTCTCCATCTGACCACGCAAGTCTGGGCAAATGTTGAAAGATTATACCATGTGAATACTGGGACTAAACACAGAGACTACTATTTTTGTGATAGGAAAATGAGAAGTGGCGTGTTAAATACAAATAATCGCGCTCTTGAAATGACTGTTGTAGAAATGTACCCGTCAGCATCCAGCCTTCTTTAAGAACCAGTTCTGGCAGGGTAAATATGTTCAGAACAGCATGACGAGTACCAATCAATATTCCGCATTTCATTTATACACAATTTGCACAGGAAAGATTGTAATATGCCTTAATACAAAGTAATACATATTTAACGCTTTCTGTTTTTTTTTTTTTATATAGGAAAGCGGAGTCTTGTAAGTTGTGGTGGTCAAAAATCTCTGTATTAAACAGGTCCTTTATTTGTTTGTTCGGTTCCTCTCGTTCTTTAGTCCGAAGCTGGAGCAACCTGGCCTCCAATGCAAGCCAATGCAACACATGTCAACCATGCCCGAAGCTGTGCTGCGCTTCTCGAGGAGTCACACATCAAAACCAAATCCAGGGGAAACGAGTCCGACGGACAAGAAGGCTCATCAGAGAGTACTTTCTAGAATCCACTCCGACTTGGACAGCGAGTCCTTGCCTCCCAACAGCCTCTCGGTGCTCGTGAGTTGGGGCAGCTCCCCGCTCATGGACAGGCTCCTCTTGGAGCGCAGGCTCACCATTCTGGGGTAAGTCACGTAGCACGGCTGCCTGCAGGAGTCAACGTTCAGGGAGTGGCGCCGGCTGACCCGCGGGCGCCCGACCGGCATGGTCATGTAGCTGTTGAGGGACTCTGGGTGCGGCCTCCTCGCCACCTTCACCACGGTGGCGCACGGCGGATGCGCGTCGGCCGAGTTGTTCCGGTTGGTGTTGTTCAGCTCCACGGCGATCTGGGCGTCGTCCTGGTGCGTGGGGGGCTTGTGCGGGGTTGCGTGGGCCGGCCTGAGAGGGCTGGGGGACGCCGGGTGCCAGCTGTGGCTGGCCGCGCAGGAAGAGACCATGCAGTCCGGGAGGGCGGGTTTGACGGCTCGGGACGAGGTCTCCGGCTGGGGAGACACCTTCCGACAAGTGTCCCTCTCCTGGCCGAGAACCTGTTTGGACATAGACTTGATCAAGCCAAAACCTTGGAGGTGTTCGCTTCTCGATGGGGACCGAACGTCCCCGAGTTCAACTCCTTTGTCTTCGATGCCTTGATTGCACACTCTGTAACGCACAATGAGGAAGATGATGAAGGCCAGCACGGACGCTACAATGATTCCACCAATGATGACCACGATGGTGCCACCCAGGAACTGTGACTGCATGAAGTGGCAGCGGAGGTACTGGGGGTCAGTGGAGAAGTGAACGCAGCCCATGACCTTGGTGGCCGTCAACATGGTCACGGCGTCGTCGTAGATGGCCAGGACGCAGAGGTCGTACGTCGTGCCGGCTGCCAGGTTGTTCACCAGGATGTTTTTGCTGGTCGGAGGGATCATCCTGCAAGGTGACACCATGAAAAAATGACATTGCTGTGAGATTATTCGCTATCGCGACTGAAAATGATTCGTTCTAGATCTACTCGCAATGCAGTCCAGGTCTTTCTTTACAAGTGTAGATGTACCCCAGGGCTTCCCGTAAAAAAAAAAAAAACGGCTACTCGGGCTCTGCGGCCGACTTGCACCGTCTCCAGCCCTCATCCTCGGCACCGCACCTTGTTTATTACAGTATTAGCATCCTGCTAGGCTGTCAGGGGGAAATAATCTTGACAAATACACTGCGCCGAGGCAACATATGGCTGTCGTATCGTGCCCCTGCGACTCTGGGACCCCTGCCGGGGCGATAGCTTCCTATTGCAGTCAACACTTATTATCTATTTTAAGACGAACCAGACAGATCTATTCATTTATTCATTTGGGGCTGGGGGAAAGCAAGGCACCTGGAGCCTTTAGCGCCGCTGCACCCAGAGCTTCACAATCCTCGGCAGGTTAACACTTCAATTGATTTGGTAATCACATTTGTTGTACAAGCAGCCCTAATACAGTCTTACTGAATCATTTGCAAAATTCATGAACGTGACATGAGGACCTATAAATGAAACATTTGTACTTTCTCATTCAAGATTTAGCAAGTGCGTGTTGCACAATGGCTCGAGAGAAGGAATAAAGGGAAAATCTTGGATTCCGGCCTTACCTGTAGACTAGGGAGTCGTCGTAGGTGCCATTGTACTGGATCTGGAACATGCGAATGCCAGGTATATTCCTCTGAAAATTGAACTTGATGAGTGCCGAGGAGGAAGTAGCTTCTGCAATCACCACACGTTTCTCTTGGCTGGTTTTGGCTATAGTGGAACTGCTGTCTCCTCCCGTTTTGGTGGAGGTGGCAATGTCAGATGAGCCGGGGTCGGGCTCTACAACAAGGCTGGTGTCGTTGGTGAAGTGGGGCAGCTTGGTGATCTGCAGCTCCACGGTCTGTTGGGCCTCACCAGAAGGGTTGGACGCCACGCAGGTAAAGGACCCAGAGTCCTTCACGGTGCTTATCAGGATGTCTAGCGTGCCGTCGGCATGGACTGCCGTGCGAGAAGAGTTGGACATCAGCCGGCCGCCCGGAGCAATCCAGTGGATGACTGGGTCGGGGTCACCCCTTGCCTTGCAGCGGAGGGAGACCCGCTGGCCCTCGAGGGCCCGGGTCTCGTGAGAGTGTCGTGTGATGAGAGGTGGCTCACACACAAACTCCTCCTCAGATACAGTCCAGAAATATCTCCCGGAGAGATGCTGTGGTGAGGCGCAGGTCTCCAGGTCATCCTCCCTCCGGAGTCGCCTCAGCCACAGCAGCTCGCAGTTGCAGCGAAGTGGGTTCCCCCCAAAGCTCAGAGCAAAGGATAAAGGTCCCAGGACTCCAGACGTGGCCAGCACCCCAGCCCGTTGGAAGACCGGGTCCGGCGGCAACTTCTGCAGCTTGTTGGATGTAACGTCCAGGCGCTTGAGCTTCAGCAGGCCCGAGAACGTGCCCTCGGGAATAAAATCGATCATGTTGTGATCCAGGCTCAGGGTGTGTAGGCTGGTCATTCGCTGGATGGCCACCCAAGGAATGCTCTCGAGATTGTTGTAGGACAGGTCCAGCTCCTCCAGGGCCAAAAGGTCATTGAAGGCCCCAATGTGGATGAATGTCAGCTGGTTGTTGTTCACTATCAAGTGATGCAGTTTGGACATACCGCTGAAGGTGTCATTCGTGATCCGTGTCAGTCGGTTGCTGTCAAGATGCAGGGCGCGTAAGTTCTCCAGGTCGTTGAATGCATGCGGGGAGATGGAGCCAATCGTGTTTTTGGAGAGGGTCAGGTCCACCATCTTGGTCATGTTTCCAAAGTCTTTCCGCTTGACCGTTGTAATGAAGTTGTCACCCAGCCTCAGTTCAACGGTGCGTCTGTCGATGTTTGGGGGCACGAAGAGCAGTCCTTTTTTGTCACAGAGGGTTGCCAGGTTGGGCGACAGGACCTGACAGACACAACGTTTGGGGCATATTTGGTCCCTGTGGGCCTTCACAGCAGTGATAACGATCATCATGTACACCAGAAGGGCCTCCATTGTGGTTTTTCTGTCAGGTTACCACTCCTGTAAGAAGCAAGACATTAAAGTGAATACTCTCCACCTTCTGAGGATAATGTAGAGATTATAATATCTAATGTTTTATTTACTACAAACAAAAATGGAAAGTATCTTCGACGGCCATTACCAGTTCCTTCCGGCATGTTAAATAAGTAACCACAATGCGAGGAGGAGAAGAAAACCATCTGATGCAATGCAAGACTTGAACATGGCCACAGAGCTGTCCGGAGGAAGACACGCCGAAGGTCCTACCGTGCTTATGCAGTGTTTTTGATATGATAATGCCCGGCACTTTTATCTGCGCATAGAAGGGGATGAAAGCTCAGTCTGGCGGTCCAGTTACTCATGTCAATTAGAGTGATGTTTCCCAAGATCACATGGAGACAAAGGGAAAGGATCAGCCAAGCTGGCACATCAGGGGAGACGTGTCATCCCTGCCTATCGATTTGCCTCAGCGTTCCGCCACCGCTCAAGTTACACTTATTACAATTCAGCGGGGAGACGAGAGGGAGGGGAGGGCTGTATTCCATGGCTCCCAAGACCTTGACCGGGATATATAACATTTCATATCCTCAGAATGGACACAATCAATGTGCATATCTGCACGAGAAGGAAAAAAAAAATCACGCACATTTAAAACCTTTTTTTTTTTTTTTTTGCTTGTTTACTTCTGCTTTTTGCTAAACGAGTGGGTAATGAGCACAAACCGTCTCTTCATATTTTCTGTCACCGAGTTCAACATCTGCTGCAAGCACATCTAGCGGACTCGCGCGAGGGTGTAATTCGCTGGCGTAGGGTGACATTTCCTCAATCTCGCCACCGTCACAAAGGCTCGCCGCGTAACCAGTCGGCTCGGCCCGCGCGGAACAATAATAACCCGCCATGCGTTCGCGCATCAGGCCGCCATCCCGACAGAGACGGCCAACGTGGCGCGCCGAATCGCGACCAGACCCCCTGGTAGAACTAGGCCGCGCTGCGGCGAATCCACTCGACTCCAGCGGTCGTTTTTTTTTTTTTTTGGCACAGGGGCGACTAATTCATGGAAGTGACCGCTTTACCGCGGTAAACAAGGAAGCTGTTGTCTACTCGTTTAATGAGCTGGTCATCGCGCTCCTTTAGCGCGTCGAGCGACTTGGAGACCGGGTCACGTTATGGAGAACCGGCGTCCTTTCCTCACCGAGGTGCCGCGTTTGGTGTGACATGGATTCACTTATGACAGCAGGAGTGTCGTCGTCCGCGTCCCTCGCCGCAGATTACGCGGGTACAGCTGGTCCGGATGTCTCATGTCACCCCTTCATTGTCCAGAGGTCCAACCGGATGGACGCGGAGGCTTCTGGCCAAGGTTCAGAGCGGCTGAAATGTACAGGACGCGCCATTCCTGCGATGAGGTGCGGCGATGGCGGCCTGCCGGCGTTTCATCAGCAAATATTTGGCACCTCGTTAAAGCAATAAGATAAATGAGGGAAACGGGGGACTCGGAACTGAACGCGGAAATCTGCCCCGGCCTGCCGGAGAAACCGAAGCTTGGCAACGAGCTCGTCCTTTAAAGCACAAGGCACGGAACGTGTTGGCGTCCCACGGCGTCCCGGTGAACCAGCTGCTTAATAAAAAAAAAAGAAGAAAAACCTACAATCCTGAGGTTTCATTTACGGGGACCGCGGAGAAACCATCGTTAGATGCTCCGTGGAGCTTCCTTCTCCCTCAGCGGCACTCCAGAGGCCCGTGCCTTGCGTGCATGAGGGTCACTGGGGGATCGGCTTGAAGCTGCAGCGAGCGAGCTTCGGTTACCACGCCGAATAACACCGCGTGCTCTGCCGCGCCCGGCCTGAAACGTCAGCAGCGCCGGAGCCCCACGTCTGCTGTCGGTAACACGACCTTATTCATTTCTTTTCTCCTCTTGGATCCAGCCGTGACCCTTCGAGCCCCGGGACATGAAATCATTTCCGATCCGGCGCTCAGACAGATCCGTCGGGCCTCGAGGAGCAGCATGAAGGACCCGTATAAACACACCTGTGGCGCAAGTGGTGAAGGCCGGGCGATAAAACGTCTAACGTCTGCCGAGATGGGTCGGGGGGGCGGTGTCTGGTGAAGGGAGGGGGGAGTTTAAAAAAAACCCAACAAAAACCCAAAGGTAAAGCACCGTGGCGGTTTCTCGTTTCGTGTCGACACCTCTTGGTAACGAGACCGTTGTGTAGGCAGATGAGTTCGGTCGTAAATCGTGCGTAATGCGCCCCTGTTCAGACGACAGCCGTCGGCGTTAACAAGCCAA
The DNA here is from genome assembly GCF_900700375.1 of Denticeps clupeoides. Lineage (NCBI taxonomy): Eukaryota > Metazoa > Chordata > Actinopteri > Clupeiformes > Denticipitidae > Denticeps > Denticeps clupeoides. The sequence goes on along the minus strand of NC_041720.1, from coordinate 13,359,542 downwards.
GGACTGACAACTGCACCGAAGCTGAGGGTCTGTTTGCCTCCAAAAAAAAAAAAAACGTGCCCCGGCGCCACACCTAAGCTCATTCTCCACAAGCAATTTCACGGGACGGGTCCCTTTCAATCCAACATAAATATCGTACAATTTGCCTGCGCGCCACGCTTCGTGGGGGCTTTACTTCCCACGACTTCATAGCTCATTCACACGTGCATTTCATCTGAATGACACCCCCCTCACACACACACACACACACAAATGCACACTCGCCGTTATTACCATATTTAGCTCACGAATTACCTCCACTGTATTATCTCTGCACCCCAAGCGACACAACGGGCCGATTACCTGGAATGGTGAGCTTTCAAAAAAGGGAGGTGGGGGGCGGCGAGGTGGCTAATTAATAACGATTTTCATCCGCCTTTAATTGTCACCCCCCCATCTCATTAATATGCCACGAGGTGCACCGCATCGATCCGATACCGCCGCGATATCCGACTTTCTATATTTTTTTAATATTTTTTACCCCCTCCCTCCATCAGCCAGCATCACCAGCGTTCTCCATCTGTAAATTGGTGGCCGATTAATATTAAATTATTCTGCTTCATTTGGACAGTTTTCCTCTTCTTTTTTTTTTTTGTGACCTTGCAGCTGTACGCGCACTCCGGTCCTGACGACGTACAGAAATAAAGATGAATTTTAAAACCCCGCCATCTGTCCCCGATCCGCGACGGCTCTCCGCACCGAGCAGGAAGCGCCGAGCGGGCGCGGGCATGACGGAGGGGATGGGTACCTTGCATGGATCTTCTCGCCCTCCCGGTCTCCTCACGTCAGGCTCTTCTCCGCATTAGGCGGGTTCGCCGTGACCCAAATATGAATCATAATAATAATAAGCCGTAATGAGCATAATTACGCACAGAAGCGCGCGACGTCCTTCGGTGTATCCATGACAGCAGGAGCAGAAAAAAAAATCACGTTTAAATAAAAAAAAATATATATAGAAATAAAACAATAAGAAGAAGAAGAATGAACCGTCTCGGAATGTCGTTATCGGCGCATTACGGACCGCGAGTCGGGGCGACTGGTGCTGAATCGGGATCCCGCGGACGGACGGACGGACGGGCGGGTGGGCGGTGGGCTGGGCGGGGCGGGGCGGGTGAGGAATCTGCGCCGCGTCGCCCTGCTCCTCTTCCTCCTCTTCCTCCTCCTTCCCTCGCGCACCTGCCCTATCGGCGCGTCAGTGCGCACCGACCCGGGCGGCTGTCACGTCCGACGCCATGCTGCTGGAAACACGGCGGGCCGACCGAGCGAGTTCTCGCATCTGCAGATCGTCCCCACAGGCTCCGGTCTTTAGACCGATTTAGAGCGAGTATTCCCATTACTGCCCCTGATTAATGTATTCAGAATACTTTTAGAATATTTGCAACGGCACATATTTATATATCAGCAAAAAGGTTTTATAAGAGTAGTTAGATGATGTGGTAACACGCCGAGCGACACACTTCAACCCTGAGGTGCTGTAACTGTAACGCTGTAAAATGGTAACGGGCCACGTGGTGGCGTGGTGGGTAGCGACGTGGCCTCACATCTCGAAGGCTCGAACCTTGAGCGCATGTGGACTTTACAGGCTCTCCCCACGCCAGTGTGGGTTTCGCTCCGGTTCTCCGGTTTCCTCCCATGCAAAGGCCTGTATGCCAGGTGGATTGACGGATCAGAATTGACTGCAGGTGTGTGTATGTGTGTGTCCTGCAGTGAGAATATGAGGATATTCTAAATACGAAATGTGGACCCAATTCGCCAGTACATTATGTGTAGAAGTGGTAGTAGCCTAGTGGGTCTGTCCCTGTAACTATTGTATCTCGGCATCTGCTAAATGCCAGAAATTTGTATTCTGTCATTTTTTGCAAGGAACACAAATCTGAAGCTCTTTGCGTGACATATTTTCAAGTGATGTTGAAATTCCTACAGTGCTTTTACAGAATTTGGTTGCTAAGATGGTTTTGCTTGCTTGTGATCCCAATTTAAAAACTGATAATGTGTCTGAGGCCCAACGTTTCGCAGATAAAAAAAAAGTGCCGCCTCCCGTGTCATCTGCCTGTTGGGTTCTTATACAGACTGCTGCCAGATGGTTGAGCGAGAACATCTCCAGCACCTTGAAGACCTGTCAGCCCTGGTGGGTCTCCTGTTGAGCTCCACCCTCATCTGCAGCGAATTGAGCGAATACATTTGCTCTCCAGAACAAATGTGTTCTGTGTATTAAGCACAATTCGATCTGCCGTGGCGGGAGCTACCATTAAAAGCGGAACGTGATACGATACACAACGCTGTTAAAATACCCTCCTTTACCAACACACAGCTTTTCTAAAAAATCTGCCCCGGTCAGTGCAGGTTCAAAAATAACGTTTCTGTCATGATCCGGTCTGGCAGGGGCTACTCCGGCTCCGGAGTTTCATGTTCGTCCTGTGTAATGTTCCCTGATTGTTATCACCTGTGTATCACTGTATAAAACTATCCTGTTTGTGTCATTGTCTGGTGATGTTCCCCTGTCCTGTTTATTATGTCTTAAACCCGTGTCCTGTGACGTTGTGCGTATGCGTCCTGCTTCCTCGCCATGTCCAGCCATCGTGACAGTTGCATTCGCTAGGACCTCTCGCTCTTCTTGCTTTAGAACGGTTCTACTCGGGTTCTCCCCACGTCGCGTGCCCTAATGTCCCCCACGGTCCCCGGACATGCGTAGAGATGGCACAGGTGCACACAGGTGACATTAAAAATAAACACCTTGCCGTCGCATATTAAAATCATGTTTCAGTGCCCTCACTTTACCAAATGTTCAAAACCTGTAATTCCTAATTTTGGGCAAATTACAGCAATTTGCATGGATTCGTTTTCTACGGGTGATGAAATTTTTTGAAGAGGCTTGCCTGAGAGGGAAAAACAGGAAGACAATACACTAATTTCATATAGTCCACATGATACAGTTTTGTTTTATTCCTGTTTACCGTAAGCGAGAAATTCCAGAACAAAGTTACGGAACAGAGCCAAGACTGGAGGTAAAGGCCTGGAGGGCCATTGGGGAGCCGCTGGGCTTCGATCCATACGGCCACGTCCTGGAAGCCCCAGCGCGGGAGAACCATGTTTTGCGCACGCGCTGTCGCCTGTTGCCATGGAAACCGTCACCTGTCTGCAGAGGTTCTGGAGACCGCGCTCTGCCTCTCGGCCATACAGATGAGATATTTTTTTGCCAGAAACGTTAGTTATGATCAAATGTGCACCCATATGCACCTCCAAAATATATGTGTTAAATAATAATGAAACGATCATTTTAATGCTAAATTTCCTGAAATTCCATGTCTAACGTATGTATGTTCATTCCTTAAAAAAAAAAACCTCGGAGGGACCTTAAACCTTGAGCTAAAGCCCATTCTGCTGACAGATTCATCATTGATGGCCTTCATATTTCCCAGAGTATCTTTATTATTGCAAAATAAATAAAATTACATTTGGGAAAAATCACACACGTTTACCTATCAAATATGTTGCAATAAACAGGGAACAATGATCAGTTGCATGAAGGTGACTGAAAAGCGTACCAAATTATGTGTGAATCATGTTCACGTAATGGTGAGATTTGATTGGCTCAGTCACCAGACGCCCTTAGGTGCTGCCATCATGCCTGCAGACTTGGGCCCTAATGGCACATATTGTTTCGCAGGCGTGTCAGGTCAGAGGGATAAGGAATTTGCCTCTGTTGCTCACTGTTTCCCAGGAAAAATTTAAAAATCTGCCTTTTTTATAGCTTGAGCAGCAGGTGCAATGTAGCACATTTTGACCAAATGAGTTGTTTGAGAGACGTGTTGTTTTTGCTGAGAGATGCGCTTTCTCAGCCCTTTAAAGCACACGTCCATATATTTGTTTTTTCAAGTGCCTTTTGTTACTAATGTGTTTTACGGACATTTGAGCTGCTGTCGTGGAGCGAGCGTGAGTCAGAGGCGGCAGAAAACAACTGCATGAGAAATATTTTTATTACAAACAAAAAAAAGTGCCATGGGATGCACTAAACACAGAACACGCTTGCACACGTGCCACTGCAAAGGACTGGTTGTAGACATAAGGCAAGGCCTGTCAGGCAGGCCTTTACAGTGCAGAATCAGACAACAGCAGGTCAGCCTTGTGTTCGCCTCTAGAGTTCAGGGGTCATGAGGCTGCAGCGCTACAGGAGCCTCTGGACCCCAGTCATCTGGTTGGACGTGGGCGTGACAGCCACATGCAATCTATTGTGAAACATATTGAGCATTTTCCTCACTGCATGCTCCACAATCACAGACCACTGTGCTGTGATTTGAAGCTTTTATTATTTTTAAGTCACATATTTTGTACTTGCGTACATTGTTATTCATATTTTAATCCTTTCTTTTACTGTCCTGATTTAAAATACATTTTTCATTCGTGGCATTTATCAGACACCCTTATCCAGAGCGACTTACAGTCAGTACATACAAGGACAGTCCCCCTGGGGACACTCAGGGTTAAGTGTCTTACACAATGGTAGGAAGCGGGGTTTGAACCTGTGACTTTATGGTCTTCTGGTTCATAGACGAGTGTCTTACCCACTAGGCTACTACTACCCCAAATATTCTATTCCTACTTAATTGGACGTCCAGATAGGCCACATCTACCTGTAATTGGAAGGTTGTGGATTCATATCTCGAACTGCCAAGGTGCCACTGAGCAAAGCTCCATCCCCACACACTGCTCCCCGGGCACCTGTCGTGGCTGCCCACTGCTCACCAAGGGTGATGGTTAAAAGCAGAGGACACATTTCGTTGTGTCACCGTGTGCTGTGCTGCAGTGTTTCACAATGACAATCACTTCACTTTCAATTTCTTTACAGTGTGAAGCTGAGGTGGCTCTTGGGTCCAAGAATTTACTCTCCAGTCTGGGATAGTGTGGCTTACTACTTACTATTTTATGTCTTCCCATTCTCTCACATTCCAGAACTGAGCCCATCCAGGGAATCTGGGCGGGCACAGGGCAGGGCACACACACACACACACCATTCACTTACACGCTCCATGAATTTCACAATGGGAATTATGTTGGGAATTAGGTTGTATATGTTTGTGACATTTTTATGTGTAAATGCTGAGATCACCTGACTCCATAACAAATGTGTTCTTACAGCAAGTTTGAAATAGGGCCTTAATGCCTTCTATAAGGTCCTGTGACACACACACACACACAAAAAAATGTGAAATGTGCAGAGGTTTTGTACTCTGCCCACTGCTTCATTCCTGCCTCCTTCACATCAGCAAGGACATGGATGCCGCACTCGATAGTTCCCGAAGGGAATTCTGGGTCATTTCATGTAGCAATACCTGATGCATCCGCCTGAATGCTTTACCATGGTCTGCTCACCATGATAGAGGACACTGGTGTCCCCGGTGGCAAATTTCACATGATAATAGACAAGTTTCTGACCTATTTACTTTATTTTACCTCCTTTTTCTCACAATAAATGATTTTATTCTATGCTTTCACCTCTGGATTCGTAATGTAAAATTGCAGTCTACTGATAAGGTGACAATAGTGTTCAATTATGATGTAAATTTTACTCCGAAGTGAACTTTTTGCTCACAAGTGTGTGGGACAGAATGGCTTACTAATTACTGCTGTGTGTCTGATGCTAATTTCCCATTCACTCACTCACCCAGGACGGGGAACTAGTCCAACGCAGGGTACAAGAGCACAACAACAACATTTATTGCTCATACAGCCCATAATCACATACACATACTTGGCAGTTCCCTTCCTTGGGAGGGAACCAGAGCACCCCGAGGAGACCCGCACCCACGCGGGCAGAGCATGTAAACTCCACACACACAGGAAGGCACTCATTGTTTTGGGCGTCCTCACATCGCCCATTTACTGTAGCATTGCTTTGGATACAGTTGTGAGGTAAACACAGAAAGGTCATTGGTTTCACTGAGGACCCTTCAGTAATCCCATGACTTGTCCGTTATCATGTGGTGCTGATTTAATGGCCGTATGTTAACACCCAATCGCCATCGTGTGCATTAGGGCAGCAGAAGTTTCTTCTCATAATGAACAGATTGTTGCAGTAATGATGCCACGTCTCGCCCCAGACACCACTAGAAGTGGCGACTTGCAGCCTCACCCTGGAGAAACAGCCTTGAAACCCATCATCAATAGAGCTATAAATAAACCTAATTGGTTAAGTGGCTCCCGCAGTTTCTTTTTCACAGCTGCCGAGTGGATCTGCGATCGCGCAGGCATCAAGGCCATCGCGGCTGTGCCGTTTCTGCTGGGAGAACTTAGACGACATGAAGTCCAAGAAAAGAAAAGCGAAGCGAGTGCAGTTTACATGGTGAGTCACATTTTTCAGCAGGCTCTGTCGTCTCCACCGGGGGAGGTCACCGGCTCTGCAGTTGCAGGTTTGCCTGTGATGCTTAAATTACCATATTCCAGGCGAGCAGCAACCTCCCAGGAGGGTGCGGTGTAAGCTGCTCCCACGGTCTGAAATGCTGCTGATCCCAAAGTCCTAGATGGATTCAAGTTTTTAAAACACACACATACATAAAAAAAAAGAACAAGTACTAGATCGCAGATTGGTTTTGTAACAGGCCTGTGTATCGTTTAATCTTTTTTAAAAATCCCAAGTGAGTTAGTAATGAAGTGCCTTCTTGGCCTAAGAAGGGTTCATCTTAACACACAGCGCTGCGATGGCCATTGACTAGAAGATAAATCCCTACAGGAGTTTCAAATGTGTTTGTTAGAATGACACAGACCATTTTTGTGTAAACCGCCGTCACGCAAATTCCTCAAATCTGGTGTTCCTTTCGATTTATTCATTTTCTGGTTACATTTATACATAGTTCTGGCTCAAAATTTTTATTTATTTATGTGCTTTTTATGGACTCGGAATCTGTTCCAGTAGATGGCACCAATGACGGTGTTTACTATGGAGGGGAAAACACCAACTGTCGGATATTTTAGGGCAAGGATGTCATGTCTTAGCTATAAAAAGACATAAAAAAAGTGTTTTCTGGGGGGTAGAAACCCAACACATGACAGTGTATTTCTTGATGCAAGTCCCAAGCCCGGGTAAATGGGGAGGGTTGCATCAGGAAGGGCGGCACGTCCCCGTCTAGGTGTCGGGAAACGTGAAAACGAAGGAGAGGGTTGTGTGAGGCGGGAATACACATGTACCAGGCCGAAGTGAAATATAGTGCATTTATTTACAGCGAGAAGTGAACAACCAACCAAAACCCAGAGTGCTGTACACAACAGCCGACAGGAGGAACAACACACGCAAGAAGAGACTATGTACAGTTAACATGATAAACCACAACAAACACAGCACTTACCACTCTAACACACAACACAATAATTCCTCTAACTTTTCTCCAAAACTCTCCTCTCTATGCTCCTCCGGCTCCACAACCAGGGCCCCGTCTGGTGGCTGGACTCCTTAAATGCCCCTGTCTGAATGGTAGACGGATGATGAATGGATAGGTAGGCGGAACCCTCAATCCCAAACTCCACCCAGCAGACAGCCTGAAAGGGAAACACACACCAAACACAGAGCACCATAACCACTCTAAGGCCCAATGGATGTCACAATGGGTGTCCAACGTAAATCTTTTGCAAGGTCAAAGGTGCGGACAGCCAGACCCACTGATCCATTGTGGTGACCTCTAATGGGACCAGTCGAAGGAAGGAGGAGGAACCTTTTAGCCAAACACTGATAAAAAAAAAAAGCATTGCAATAAAACTTGCTATTCTTCAGCCCAATCAGGCCTTTAATTTACTCCCGTAATTAAACTCTGGACAAAACTGAATGTGTATTCCTTTCTGTTACATCTTTCTATGTAATTTTTTAAAATGGTAATATACATCATTTCAGTTATTACTTACATGTAATTAATACTGATAGTATGTATATTACTATTACTGTTCTCAGTGATTCAAATGTAATCACGATGATCATGTTCTCATAGGTTCATTCTTTATGTTTATTTCTCATTCTTTAGTCCTCATTATTGTTGTTGAGCATGGCCATAAATTCCCAGACTTCTTTTAACATTGCTTATGATATTTAATGTACTGCATATTATATACATATTGTTTGCCTGTCTTCTAGCTGAAACAATCAATAGCTGACCTTTTAAGTAGTGATGCATCGGCTAATTTGGAAAATTCCCATGGTGTTACGATGCAGGACGCCAGAGGATGAGCAGCACACACTATGCTCCCATGATCAATATGTCTGATCGCGTTTCAAGTGTGAACCAGTGGCCTGGTGGGATGTGCTTCTGGGAAGCGATCTGCTATTCACTGACACTGGGCCTGCAGAAGTGAGTGAGAATAACCAACAAAGGGTGGCAGAGCTGCTGCCACCGGCACTACATGTGCTGACACTGACACCACAGCAGAGGTGCTGACTGTCGTCTCAGGAACGATTCCCAACGACTGGACCCGGGAAACTAATTGTTCTATGCCTAAGAAAGGTGGCCTATGAAACTGTGATAAATGGCAAGCCATTCCACCCGCCAGCGGGACCTTCTGCAGTTTGCCACTGACAGGAAGTCGAGACTCTGACAGCCTTTTGATTTCTATTCACTCTGTGACTCAACACTGATCTTTGTTCAGTGCAGTGGAATGGAATAGGTGATTTTTGCTGCGAATCCCTCTGAAAGATCCTGACATTATGTAGGGAGCTAGCAAAGTCTGTCTCACTAATAAGTTGTCCGATGACAACTTTGCATGCTGTGCCGTTTTTGACAGTCGTGCACTTTTTTTTTCTGTCTTGACTTTTCGGGTTGCATCACATCCTCGGTCCTCTTCCTTGTGACAGCTGATTGGGTAATGAGGAAACCCATCACAGAGAGGCCAAGAGGAAGACGATAGACGATATATTCTTTCCTTTACTAGGCCTCAACAATGCAGATAACCTTGCTCGTGTTTTGACCTAGGTCGAGCAGATACTAGAGAAAAATCACAGCAAACATGCCAAAAGCATTAATCCAAACAATAACGAAACTGGTCTGGTCCAAGTATGGCTCCAATTCTCTATTATCCACTTCTCACATGGAATGAAAGCACATACACTGTCGCCAATTTGCCTAGTGCACATGCCTTTGGGGGAGGGAACCGGAGAGCCTGGAAGAAACCCGCACAGACACAGGGAGAAAAAAATGTCCTACTTTGTGGAGATTGGTCAGTCCCTTGTAATAAACATCAGTGTGAGCTGGAAACAGTTAGATGAGCCGAGAATACAATCCAGTTAAACAGAACCCAAAGGAAAGTTTCAGAAAGTTGCTTCACTCCACGCCAATATGACCAAGGTGGGAACTTTCTGTTCCACAGGACGAGACCAGCAACAGTCTGTGCGTTTTAGAATGCAGGGCTGATCATATCCTGAGGATGAACCACTCAACCATTCCCAAAATTGTCAGAAACTGATGCCCAGATCTTCCTCCAGACAGGTCCCAAAGGCTTTGTGGAACCCTAATAATCTCTCTTTGGACAAAGAATATTATTTTATCCAACCATCTCAGGTCCACCTAGTGCAGGGTCACTGACGTCAATTGCCCATACATGACCCTAGGATGTGTTAGATGACAAGAAGCTCAGTGTGACCTTGAGCTAGAGCTCTTTAGCCGCGAGCAAGGAGCTGCCACTGGAGCAATTGGAGTCGGAATTTCTCTTCTGTAAAGAGACACCTCTCTGTGCAAGACGCTTATTTATGTCTTGTCATCCGTCTCTGTTAGAGTCAGGGCCATATCAGACATCCAGCGTTTTCTCAGCCTACAGAACAGAGCACGTCAATTCATTACCCTTCTAATTGCACAGTATGTAAAATACAAATAAACATTGTTGGAACGGAGCTGCTACTTATCACTTTAAGAGAAAACGTCACCGGTCACCATCGCACAGTGGAGGCGGTGACCCCGAGTTCAGAACCCTCATTGTTTGTTGTAGATTGTGTGACTAACAACATCACCTCAAAACCCTGATCTGAAAGTCTAATTTGCCAGATGCGATGTAAGATTATTATGTAAATGAATTAATGCTTTCAAACAGTCGGGCAATCATGGAGCAATTACGTAAGGTGCTGAGCACTCACGGAGTGACTTGCTGTAAATATTGTTTTATTTGCTCGTCCTTATCCTTTGTCATTTGCTTATCCTTAACCTTGGGGTGTACGTGGACATGTGAAAATCGCAGTGATGTTTATTTAATCTGGTTTAATTAATCCATCGTTTCGGGTCCCTCGTCCCTGCTACTCAGGAGATTTATATCAAAACTGGGACGGGGCCAGAGAAATTCCAATGAAGAATGATGAGATGTTATCAGAGCACCAGATAAGGTGGACATGTGTCTAGGCAGCGAGGAGATATAACCTGTCAAAATCTCGTCTTTATTCTTCATGTATCTCAATTACCTTGAATGAAACGAATTCGTTGCACTGCCTTGTGTTCTTAAGAAACATATAAAACCCGCTCATATCTGTGCACGCTGCTCTTGTTTACACAAATGTATGACCAGAGGAGCCGACTTACATTCGCAGTCTTTCATTTTCTCCATCGGGTTAAAGCCAACTGCCATGTGTGTGACCAAAACGAATAGAAGAGATGATGACAGCAGCAGTCACGACCAGGTAATACAGACCTGGCTGTAAGTGCTAGTGACGTCTAGGTGACACGACAAGTTACATCGTTTTATGCCTGAAAGGCTGCGGTTTACCCAGTCTTGCGATCATAACTAATCATTTTTTTCCCATTACATAAGTAATGAGTCAGCACTGTATGCTTAAGATGACATGAGAATTTAAGATAGAATAAGATCCAGCTCTTATTAGTTTGGACTCAAGCTTCAGTGTGAATTAAGGTCTGGTTTAGTCTTTTTAAACAAGTGATTTTTCTTAAATTACAGGTCACTTAAAACAAAACAGATATTCTCTTTTTAGGGGTGAGCACCAAAGGTGCAGGGCAGCTATAGGCTTTATTTTTACAAAGATTATTATTATTATTATGCTTCTCACAGACTTCGCCATTTTTCATCTCATTACGTCTCATTGGGACAAATTTATGGTGCTCTCACACCCAATAGCTCCGCCCAACAGGAAGTCAGATAATCTGGGTTAAATTCTCATACAAAGGAATTTGAAACAAGGATTCTAATTTTTTTTTTAGAAATTAAAATAAACGTTGAGTAATCAAGATGAAACATCTTAATTATATCCTTGTATTAATTTTAACACCTTGGTATTGCGCCACCACCTGGTGTTCCACTTTGTACTTACTACTATCGTGCTCGTACACCGTTAATCAAATTTCATGTTAATTTGGTGTCACATCCATGAGCTGACGGGGAGGTGAAGTGCAGAGGCGGGACATACTGTGAAACAATGATTTATTTAACACAAATCAAACCAGCGTGAGGGCCAAAAACAGGGGGAAAAGGAGAGAACAAAAACAAACCCGCAGGCATGTGGCAAAACGGAAAACAACACTACACATGGGTTGCACGGTCCACATAAAAATGCCGCAGCCCCCGAATGGCTGCTCAGAAGTTCCTTATAACCACAGGCAGATTGGTACCAGGTGCGTCTCCAACATTGTATGTTGTGAACATATTCCATATTATGTGTTGAACGTTTTTTGCCCGTGACATTTCAAATGAAGAGTACAAGCTGTAATGTTTGAGCAAACTGTTGCATGACTGAAGATGCTTTAAATTGACCTCTTAGTTTCACCTCTGAGGGGGCAGGATTTGGTGATGCAGCCAAGACTGTCTGCTGTTTGCTGAAAAATAAACACCACACATGCAGTTTTATCCTGTATTCCCCAAAATTGAAAATATGAGCACACTGGCGATGAAAAATACAGATCTCTACATTCTTTGTAAATGGGAAAACTTACACTTTATCAAATACTTCTTTTCCCCACTGCATCTCGGCTGCCCATGTCAGGCCGCTATAGAATTGACAGGATCTAGGTGGGCCAGGAATTTGTCCGACCTCATTTTGATAAGGTTTATATATTTCACCAGTCACACCATGTTGAAACATTGACAAAAAAAAAAAAAAAAAAACTTAAACAGTAAAATCTCCTTACAGGTTTTACCTGCCACTGCTGACAGTGGACTTGTTGAAAAAGGGGAGGAGAAGGACTCTGAGTCGAGGGATCGAAGAGCGGTGTCACGCTTGCGTGCTGATGGGGCGATTGCCAGAACTCAAAAACACAAAACAGAAACTGTTCATGCTCAGAGTCCACGAAAATGCCGGAGCTTCAGAAGGGGCGGAAATCTCCGGCTTTTATGCGCTGTCAGGATTGGGTACAGGTGATGAGCCCAGCTGCAGTCAATCCTGACAAACGGAGTCAGTTGGAGTCCACGTTGGCGCTTATTACATAGAATGCGAATGTCTTCCCAAATGTAATGTTAATTTTTTTTTTTTCCATTGGTTAGACTAATCTCCCCATTTGCCTCTGTCCTCCTGTTACCTCTCCTGCCCTCCAGCTAGGAGTAGTGTTATGAACACTTATGAAGTGTTTATACTGAAGTTTTGATGCAGTGAACAGTTAAATTGGTGGAGAGGAATTAAATCCACCTGAAATGTTCCATGTACCTTGTGCTTGACAAGGAACAACACGGCAGACAGAGAGTGCCCGCCCACAAAAAACAAAAATATGAAACGCATTTCACCTCAGATACAGCTCAGTGTGTCCTTGTTTAGTAAGAGTGAAAAATCCTGATAAAGTTACACACTGTACAGTGATTGCTTGACAGTGTGGCCGTGTGGTGGTGTTAAAGTCACCTGTTTCTAAGCCAGTCTGCTCTGCCTCTGAGTGACGCAGACTGCAGGGTTCCATGTGAAAACTCCTCCAGGGGCGGGGCTTAGCTGGCTCTCTGAGTGTGCTGGAGAGAAAAAGGGGAGGGGCTTTCTCTCACAGGAGCAGAGGAATCAGAGGAATTCGATGAAATCTGCATTTGTTAAAATCATTTTGAACACATCCATTGTTTTACAACAACATCAAAGGGCCGTTAATCACCGCTTGCGGTCATATTTCCATTTAGTTTCTGAATATGATAGCGTAGGGGTATACATGAAGTCATTTTATTATCTGGTCACAGAATCCCGATTAAAAATGCCTCGCCAGACATAACCTGGAGGCATAACGGACTTTCTCTGCGCTGAGCGAAGTAACGGAGAAAACGTTCATTCACGTTTGTGTCAGGATTGGCTCCAGGTGATGGCTACAGCTGAAGCCAATTCTGACTCCGCCCCTCTGCAGGGAAGGCATTTTCATGAACTTGTGTGTGAACTTGACCTGGCAACGTTGTATGTATATTTTGAGTTCTGGCAATCACCGCACGCCTGTGGGTTTGTTTTTGTTCTCCCCTTTATCCCCTTATTTTCGGCCATTGCGCCGTTGTTTATTTGTATTTATTAATAAATCTTTGTTTCCCTTATGTCCCAACTCTGCGCTTCCCTCCCCATCAGCTCGCCGATGTGACAGTTTGATTCTGATCTCCAACAGTCACATTTAAAAGGTCCTGTCAGCCCAAGAAAATATTAAGATGAAATTAAAAGGATCCACTTAAAAATAAGTGGGAACCCCTGTAGTAATTTCCTTTTATTATGTCTTGTAACAGGGACTTGAAATGAATTGAGGACACCCTGTCAAAGCGTGAGTTTTGACAAAATAATTATAATTATGTACAATTTTAATCAGTGCAGCTGAGACAGGCCAGGCTACCCAAACGTTCCAAAAAAAAACTGAGTTTCCGACCTTCAGGCGGCCCTGGATATGAGACCAGTTCCTGGGAAAAAGGGGTCATGTGCCAGCAGCGGATGTTTGAGGAAAGCGGCATGTTTTATTGATTATTAATGAGAGTGATCGCCATTCGCCGTTACGCAGACAGTAATGCGGCAACTGCACGGAACAAAAAAAAAAAAACTCCTTTCTGTTTCTATGGCAGCTATTCCATGTTCCTTATCGCCTTATTCAAGGTGATGAGCAAATCTAACTAGAGAAGGAAAGGCTGTTTCCTTGCTGAGGCATGTGTGAATCCAACATTATGATGAATTGAAAGATGGACATTTTACTATGCAGGATCTAAAAATGATTATTAAATTAAAAAAAATGATTAAATGATGATATACAGTATAATGCAGGTTTCAAATGTGAAAGTCTGTAGACTGAGCTGGAGGAATTCTATATGCAGAAAGGGTGCTACAGATTGGGAAGACATAACAACATTTGTAGTAAACGTGTTACCGCCAGGGGCTACCTTGTAGTTTAACATACAGATCAAATGTGACATATGGCTCTATTTTCAAAGCACCAAATTCACTGACGCTAAATGAAAATATGTATTCAGGATTTACACGAATAAACACACACAGAAGTGGCGAAACCATCTGAGAAGTATTTAACTGCCACAACTACTTACACATGCTACACATACTAAAAACTGCAAAGAATAAGTTATTGTTCTCAGCAGGACATTTTCCTGAAAGCATCAAGGTCAAAACTACCCAGTCTGGCAAGGTGCTGTCTCCTCCATCATTTTCTGCCTTCCTCTGGTTCCGTTGCTTATCAAACCGAACATGCAGCCGCACGTTTATTCAAGTATTCATTTGTGAAAGTCCACAACGTGCAACATCTTTTATAGCTCGAAGTAAATATGCCTCATATAAACAGCTCAAAACAACTAATGCTGGTTCGTAGTGTACAAGGAAACAGCCAAGAGCAATTCTGAGGACCACATCTGCATGAAAATTATCTACACGTTTTCCTCTGGCCTAATGCGTTCAGCTCCAAGGTCATAGAACGTATAGTGAGAAAAGAGGACTCCCTTACTGATGTACCCCCCCTTCCTCAGCTCAATAAAACTGTGAAGACCAGCTTGCCTCTTGGGACCAAATTACAGAACTTAAACACGCTCAAAATTCACAGAAGAGAAAAGTATTTCGAATCCCAGCTGTAAACTGGAACAGCCTCCAGTCAGTTTGCTACGGAAAGATTTTTTTTAAACACTATATGCAAACTTAAACGTATTGTTTTAATATTTATGTGCACCCACTTCAGGTTACTTGTTCTGCTGGGGAAAAAGAATGTGCGCTGCCATGCTGTGGAAACTACTGCATCTGTTACTGTCTCGTAAACAAAAGGATGCGCGGTCCTGTAATTCATTCTGCTGCCGATGGTAAAGAAGTGTAACACCGTGCAAAATAGCTCCAGATAGCCATGTTATTTTACTTCATAAATATTGCAGCAGGGAGTCCTTTTCTTATTTTTTTCGCCCGGCTTGTACGGTCATCCTAGAGACCTTCTAGTCCAAAGTACATCTCCAGTGAATTGTCACTTGTTGAACAAGGACAATGTGCTAAGGTTTTATATCTGTCCCCAAGGCTGACATTTTTTTTTCTAATACTCCATGGGCTGTATATTAGATGACTGAAAAACAGAACGAAAAAAGGCATAAAATGAATGTAATGGAAGTCTAGTCATTTTGACATGCAATCAAGCCAGTTTTCAAACCTATTTTTTCTGCCATAAATACTAGTGCAATCAGACTACATAAACCCACCTGTGTCTGTGTTTTGTACAGTTTTATTGCTGTGTTTTGACCCTGTTTGTTAGCTTTTTCTTTTTCTTTCTAATACTGTGACTGCTGGTGTGCCGTGGGGACTTGGTGGCTTGGTGCAGGGAGCAAGATCCTGGCTGGCGGTGTGTGGAGCTGCGACTGACCCGCGTGTGACCAGTCCCATCAGAGTCACCATCCCCGCTGTCACCCTGCTTTCTTACTATCTATTCTATACTTTCTTTTTGGTATTTTATTCAAGGACGTGTGCAACTGTATGAAACCCTTTACTATAACTGTCAAAGGTATCTTGTGTGTCTGAATATTTATATATATGTATTATTTTGCGTAAGCTTTCTGGATGCATGAGTTGCACTTGTCGAGCCACTTTATTGTTTTTGGCTTTATGAAGTTTGTGTTTTTCACATTTTTTTATTTATACATTCTGCTTTTTTTTTATATTATTTTTGGTAAAACCCTTGACCCTTGCTTCATGAGAATAAGGAACCTGTGTGCCCTTAAGCTGTATTGGGTGAGTCTGTGGGTGGAAGGCCCATGGCGGCGTAGTCAGATCTTACATGTGGTTAGTGGCGCCACCAACACCCCTGCCACACCAAGGTGCACGGTGATGTTATTAAAGATTCTCAGAGTAACAACATATAGGTCATGGTATTAGGATCTGGTCTTTTTGTGGACGAGTGGCAAAATGGGATGTTTCCCCTGCGTTTTATCTAATATGAAATGTATTTCACGTGTCGTATTATGCGAGACGCAGAACCTTATATGTAAATTGAAATCCCGTTTCTTGTCTTCTCGCGAGATTTTGCAACGACGCCACTGACAGCGTTGGAGGGGCGGCATGGCTAAGGCTGCTGTTTCTGAATTCGCACCAGAGAAATGCAGCCAAAACACCATTAAGTAACCAACAATGAATGTTTCAGGCATTTCTGCCCTAACATAAGACTCCAGAATTTTCCGGTCGTCGCAGCTTTGGGCGTTTTTGTTGTCCTGAACGCCAGCCTTCTGCGTGCAGCAGCTCCGGGGTAAGACGATACCCAACTTGCAGGTTACTTTTCATGCTGACTCCAACGTTCCTTTCTTCTGGATCCACTTTTGTCTGACTAATTTTAGACATTTACACAATACAGCAGGTGTTCGCGTTCAAAGTCGGTTTAGGTGGCACTTCTTCTAATTCATTTCCAGATCATTGGACGAATGCTGTCATCATAGCCGAAGTTGCGCTTTACTTTTTACGGATAAACTTTCTTGCGTCGGGCGTGTTGTGAGTGTTGGAGAAGGCTTTCTTGAACGATTTGGGACGTTTTGGAGCAAAAACATACTTAAACTCGTGATAATCTGCAGGTCAAAGCCGGTCGGACCAGTTTACGATGGAGCAGGGGAACCCCAATAAGAAGAATTATTATGTGTCATGCAGTAATATGGTAATATGATGGGCAGTTTGGACAGAGTTGGTATAAACTCTTGAATGTTGACCGTGTCTTTTTTACATGTTCTGGAAGTGCATGTATGATCATGATGTGAGCTGCATGGCTGTGGGTTCAAATCCCGAACTGCCAAAATGCCCGCTGGTCACCGAGGGTGATGGTTAAAAGCAGATCGCTCCACCTTCTCTTTACTGGTTGGTGCCACTGTCGTTACTCGCTCTCTGTTTTTGTAGGGTGCATGCGACCGCCGGTCCGACTTCTTGCCCTCCGCGGAGATGCCGTGCCTCGCCCGCTGGCTGGTGCTTTTGACTCTGCTTAGCCACTCTGCCGCTCAGGAGAACGTGGGAATCGGCCTCGACCTGTCGGTGGGCGTGGAAGGTGTCCTGCCCTCGCTCGCTCGCCCGGCCAACGCCAGCCGCATCTTCCACGGCATCGTGTTTGACGCAGGGAGTACTGGGACCCGCATTCACGTTTACACTTTCATTCAGAAAGACCCAGGTGAGGACATTTACATTTACAGCATTTATCAGACGCCCTTATCCAGAGCGACTTGCAATCAGTAGTTACAGGGACAGTCCCCCCCTGGAGACACTCAGGGTTAAGTGTCATGCTCAGGGACACAATGGTAGTTAGTGGGATTTGAACCCGGGTCTTCTGGTTCATAGGCGAGTGTGTTAACCACTAGGCTACTACCACCCCATGCAGTCATACACACTGTGTTTAATAAGATCATCTTATTTCGACATTATTTTACATTCAGGCAAAAAAATATTAGATAAAAACATTTATTTTACTACATTGAAGTCATCTATTGATGCAGATATTGCATAATTGGTGTCACAAGGAATAAAAAACGATGGACATAAGCTAATTTTATGAAATGTCTATTGTTACTCGGCCATTTGATCATTTCATAACCTCTTTTTATTTCCTACACAGCAGAGCTGCCTCTTCTGGAAAAAGAAACGTTCCAATCGGTGAAGCCTGGTTTGTCTGCATATGCCGACACACCTGAAACCGTAAGTCTGTGATTAATTTATTCGATGAATTTTTTGCCATAAATCAGAAAATACATACGTATAAATGCAATTTTATTTCCTATGTGTAAATCCTTGAAGGCTGGAGAAACGGTGAGGCAGCTGCTTCGAGTTGCTAAAAAGGCCGTTCCTCATGTGGAGTGGGAGAGGACCCCTGTGGTGCTGAGGGCCACGGCTGGACTGAGGTTGCTGCCTCCGAAGAAAGCTCAGGCTCTGCTGGACGAGGTTGTAGAGCTGGTGTCAAACCGAGATTTGGGGCGATCTGGTCATTTAATAAAAAAAAATACTGTCTGTTCACATCATGGCCAAAACTGTAGTTTTCATCACCGTTGGATATTTATCTCCATCGTTTTATTATTCTGGCTTTCTCAGTCTTTTTAAAAAATAAATGTGTATGAATAAACATTTGACGTTGAACCTCGTATGCAGAGTAAATGTGTACTTCCTCTTGTGGGAGACCTATCCAGCTGGCTGTGGAGACTGTGTGGTTTATTTTTATGTACGGGCATGTCACCATAATCATGAATCTCATCTGTCAGGTCGAAGTCGCCTTTGAGGAGTCCCCGTTCTTTGTGCCAGACAACAGTGTGCACATAATGAATGGAACCGATGAAGGTATGACAGCTCTGTGCCTGTCACTCCGCACCAGATATCCTGCAACTGATCCCTAGGTGTCAGGGCTGCCTCAGCACTGATGTGGATTTAATGAAGGCATCTGAACAACTGGGCTTTACCGGAAGTGCAGGGGTGTTTTGAGGATGAAGCGTTAAACGTGTCTGCGATGCTGCAATGCTATGATCATACATACATTTTATTTTTGCTGTCCAATTACATCATTCCACAAGAAACGAGTCGGTGTCTGAAGAATGTTGAAAGAAAATTGTTGCATGTAAAACCAAGCGGTTGTTAGCCAAATGGCCTCCGAGGTTCCTTAGTTCTAATCCCGGCTTGGACCGTGTGTATGTGGAGTGTACGTGCTCTCCCCGTGTTGACGCGGGTTTCCTGTGGGTTCTCAGGTTTCCTCCTGCCATCCAAAAGGCATGCACACTAGGTGGATTGGCGAATCTGAATTATCTATGCATGAGTGTGGAGTGCTGGCACCCTGCTCTGTGTGAGTCCCCACCCTGCGCCCAGTGTCCCAGTATGGGCTGAGGCAGCCATGACCCTGAGTAACAGGACTAAGCCGTTATGGAAAGCGAGGGAGTGAGAGAGAGCAAAAGCGCTAATTTTTTGTCCCTCTGCTTACAGGAATTCTTGCGTGGGTCACTGTGAACTTCCTGACTGGTAAGCATGTACGCATATATACAACGACCAGCCATAGCACATGTCATTCTGCATACACCCTTTTCCAGAGCACCTTGCAGTCTCCCCCTGGAGAACACAATGGTAGTTAGTGGGGTTTGTATGGGGTTAAGTATGG
Source organism: Denticeps clupeoides (assembly GCF_900700375.1). Lineage (NCBI taxonomy): Eukaryota > Metazoa > Chordata > Actinopteri > Clupeiformes > Denticipitidae > Denticeps > Denticeps clupeoides. The sequence continues at coordinate 13,340,031 of NC_041720.1, read as the reverse complement.
TTTATAGGCGAGGGTCTTACCCACTAGGGGAACAATGAATAACAGATTTATCTTGTTACACCTGGTACTTGGTGAACGCTGTTGCTTCAAGTCGCTACTGCTTGCTTGAACGTGAAGTGCAGCACAGCACACAGTGACATAACGAAATGTCCTCTGCTTTTAACCATCACCCTTGGTGAGCAGTGGGCAGCCATGACAGGCGCCCGGGGAGCAGTGGATTGGGGACGGCAGATTGGGATTCGAACCGGCAACCTTCTGATTACGGGTCTGTGTCCTTAACCGCTAGGCCATCATAGCGGGTAAGGCAGATACCACAGCAAGGGCATTGGATGGCATAGCGGGTAACCGCCAAGGTGACACTGAGCAAAGTGTCACCCACACTGCTCACTAAGGGTGATGGTTAAATGCAGAAGACACATTTTGTTGTCACCGTGTGCTGCGATGCAGTGTTTCATAATGACAATCGCTTCACTTTCACCTTCAGATGGACTTTGCAGTGCAGTTTCAGTCATGACTGATCTGCATATTAATCAAGTTATATGTATTTGCATATGGTAATTGGCTAAAAAAATGATTATTATTGCTGTTATGCAGGTCAGCTCCAGGCCAAAACGAAAAAGACAGTGGGCACTTTAGATCTTGGAGGAGCCTCAACTCAAATCACTTTTCTCCCCAAGTTCAAGGTGATTTGATGGACTGGGTGTTTACATAACTGGGGTGTTTACACAACATGAGCTCAATTTCTTTTTCATTTCTCCCCCCACAGAAGACAATTGAAAGCGCTCCACCAGATCACATTGCCAGATTTGACCTTTTGAGCACCACATACGAGCTCTATACCCACAGGTAATACAGTCGCCACCATCCTGTGATTCAAATTGGCCAAATAGTTCATCCAGATGTGGCCAGTTGCACAGACACTCATCAAACAGATTCAAGTACTTGAGTACATTTCTCTCTTTGAAGGGAGGGTGAAGCAAAGAATATTTCCATTTAGTGTGGACACCTGGGTACTTAAAATTGTGTTTTAGAAAATGACTCTCAATCTCATTCGTTGAATTCGAGCCTGTATTGTCATAATGGGTGTCCCAGTGGTGGCTGTGACCTTTTTTTCGTATAGTCAATTATATTTTACCATTGTTTGTATTTCCGGCATGAAATTATGAGTAATATGTATTCTTACCTTTCATGAGGATAATGACTCCAGAAAGTTATTTGTGTTGCCAAGGGCAACAGGCTATTGCTCAAGAAGTTGTTTGTTTGTTGTTGGAAATGGCTTCATTGTAAGACCCTGAATGAGATTTTAAATGGTTCTGCCATGATAACAGTGTGATTATCTGGACCGTGTGTTCTCATTTCTGTTCAGCTACTTGGGGAATGGGATTAAAGCAGCACGACTGACAGCCCTGGGTGCACTTGGGGCAGAAGGTATGAATGATTTTAAAAATATATATATATATATTTAGTAGTATAGTACAAATCTTTCATTTTTTGTTATATTGTAGCCATTTGCTAAAATCATTTTCGTCCATTTTTTCTTCATTAATGTACACATTGCACCCCATATTAACAGAAAAACAGAACTGTTGATATTTTTGAAAAACTGAAATATCACATGGTCCTAAGTATTCAGACCCTTTGCTATTTAACTCAGCTGATGTCCTTGAGATGGTTCTACACCTTCATTTGAGTCCAGCTGTGTTTGATTCTACTGATATGACTTGATTATGAAAGCCACACCCCTGTCTATATAAGACCTTACAGCTCACAATGCATGTCAGAGCAAACAAGAATCATGAGGTCAAAGGAACTCCCTTCAGAGACAGAATTGTGGCAGAATTTTTTTGTTACCTTGGCCAGATCTGTAGCTTGCCACAATTCTGTCTCTGAGCTCTGAGCACAGATCTGGCCGAGGTTACAAAAAATATTTGCTGCAATAAAGGTTCCTAAGAGCACAGTGGCCTCCTTAAATGCAAGACGCTTGGGACAAATAGAACCCTTCCTAGAACTGGCTGTCTAGCAAATTGAGCTGTTGGGGAGAAGGACCTTAGTCAGAGAGGTTAAGGAAGCGGCCCCGTAATCAGAAGGTTGCCGGTTCTGATCCTGATCCGCCAAGGTACCACTGAGGTGCCAAAGAACCGTCCCCACACACTGCTCCCTGGGCGCCTGTCATGGCTGCCCACTGCTCACTCAGGGTGATGGGTTAAATGCAGAGGACAAATCTCACTGTGTGCACCATGTGCTGTGCTGCTGTGTATTACAATAACAATCACTTCACTTTCTTTTACTTTTATGTCAAAATGGGGTGCTGTGTGTACATCAATCAGGGAAAAAAAAATGGCTGCAATATAACAAAGAGTTAAACATTTAAAGGGGTCTGAATACTTTCTGTACGCACTGTATGTGTGTGATATATATAATGTGTGACATACATACATACATACATATATACATAATACAAGTAAAAGGTTTTATACACAAATATTTAAGTATTTAAATGAAAGTCCAGTGAATAACTTGGCAACTGGCTAATAAGTGAAGCTGAAACTGGCTAGCACTCAGCGTACCCAAATGAAACATTATCTGCATTTAAACAATAACCAATTGTGAGCAATGAACACCGCCCAGGAGCGACGTGTGTGGACGGTACATCAGTGGCACCTTGACTGTTGGTGGATTTGAACCTGCAAACTGAAGTCTCAGTTTCTACTGTAAAGAGAAGATGTTAAGTTGCTGGTTTGAAAGGTCAGGTTGTATCAAGAAGGCCATTCCTAAAGCGTCGGAGTATGAAAATTAAACACTGCCCGTGGACTACCGAATAATGGAAGATGGTAGACCAAAATTTTAAATCTTTGGTTCACGTCACAGGACTTGTATCCTGCCAAGTAGATGAAAGGATGTTTCCTCAGTGTCTGACATTGACTGTCAAACATGAAAGTGGAGGCGTGAAAAAAAAAAAAAAAAAGTCCTACAACAATTTATGGGACCTTCTGCTCCACAGATTCAAATATTCTGTATTTGAATCTAAAATATTCTGTAGTATATTGTTATATCTGCCAAAGCTGGCGACTTCGATTGAACAGTTTACAATATTTTTTGGTTTGTAAATGGATTTCTTTTTTTTTTTTTTTTTGTTTATTTGATATGAATTTTTATTCCAGAGTACAATGAGAGATTAAACTGCTTGAATTTCAATAAAAGTCTGGAATAATGTGTTCTTTATAGAACACACCAAAACTTTTGACTGTTTGTGTGTGTGTGTGTGTGTGTGTGTGTGTGTATATATATATATATATATATATATATATATATATTTTTTTTTTTTTTTTATCATCATTGTTCTGAACTGTGCAGGTTTGGAGAGGAAGGTGTTTGAAAGCTCCTGCCTTTCCAGGAAGTTCCGCGAGGACTGGAGCTTTGGAGGACTCACTTACAAAATAAGCGGCATCCCTGATGGTAATTTCTCGTTTCACAGGCCAACACTTACCGACTGACCTCAGCTGCTCTTGCTGAAGTCAGCAGTAATGACGCTGCTCTTTTACACTTTAATAGCTGAGTGAGCGTCAGCAGCGTGAACGCCAGCAGAACACATCAGGGCCATTTTTCCTGGCAATAACCATAATAATAATAATAATAATAATTATACACACATTCACAGTTACGTTTTCAACCCGCAGGTTCCACTGGATTTACAGAGTGTTACAAGGAGATGCTGAAGGTGGTGAAAGGGGTCATACACCAGCCTCCAGAGCTACAGGACAGCAACACATTTTATGCCTTCTCATATTACTTTGATATAGCTGTGGAGGCTGGTCTTATTGGTAAGCCAGCTGACTGTTTCCTGATGTTATTCGCCTATGTTACCGTTTGCTGCATTTTAACAGGCTTACTGGCCAAACTCTCACTTCCTGTCTGGCAGATGAAAGAAGAGGCGGTATGGTCAAAGTTCAAGACTACAGCATACGAGCCAAAGAAGGTCAGATCATGCATGATAGGAAAGAATTTATAGAAAATCTTAATTAGTTGTGTATTTATTTACTACAGTAATCTTAGGGATGTTAAAATTGATTTAAGTAAATAGCAGAGGCATGAATCTTGGCGTCTTGAATGAACTGAAATCCGAGTAATGTGATGTTTGTACTATGGCACTGAGAACCGACCCCCCATTCATATGGAGGGACAACTGTACGAACATCTTCGCTACATCTGTATTTTTTCTTTGTCTTTCCCAGTGTGCAATAAATTGTCCATGTACCTCGCTACCAAGCCTTTCCTTTGCATGGACATTACTTACATTACCTGCCTCCTGAAAGATGGGTTCGGTTTCAAGGATGAGACCATTTTAAAAGTGAGTAACGCTGGTTCCCGCCACTGGAGACCAGGAGAACTGCTCACGTCATCCATTACATTCTCCCCTCTCGCTCAGCTCACTCAGAAAGTCAACAACGTGGAGACCAGCTGGGCTCTAGGGGCAATATTCGACTACTTCCAGAACATCAAAATCCACTGAAGACAGGAGGGAAAGGTATTTGACTTTTCATGAAAGAGTCGGTTTAAAATGTCTGCCTCTTAAGGCCAAGGCTGCATGCAGTATTCAAGAGATTTTTTTTTTTTTTTAACCCCTCTACCCTTTTTTCTCTTTTCCTACTCATCCTATTCAGGTTGCCTGTCTTCAAGAAAAATCCAGGTTGAACCATGAGGAATGTCTTCTGTGCTTCAGAATATGCAGTGAAAACTACTGAATTTTTTAGTGCCTTGTAAACAGGCCTGGGTAGACTGGATATTCAGCGCTAATGGAAAATTTGTTATGGGTCAAATAGATCTCAGAAAGGGGGGTGTAATAATAATAACGCAGCTAATATTTAAATGTTTTTAAACATTTTTGCAGGGCTGGGATTTCATTGGTGCATTAAGGAAGTGGGGGGGGGGGGATAACGATGCCTACAGGATCATTAAGCTATTGATACTAATGAAGCCAAAATACATCAAGTGAGCCTTTCTGAGCCTTACAGAGAAAAAACCTGAGTCTGTCCATATCAACATATGCCTGACTTACTATTTTTGTTTTGTTATTTGCTGCCCAGGCATGCGTCATCAGCACAGCACACAACCCCTCCAGAGTGCGTCAAAATATAGAAAAGTGTACATTTTTCTATATATATATGGTCAGGGCAGGTTTTACTTAAGTGGGTAAAAGGCAAGTGTGTTGTTTACAGACTTTAATACGTATTTTATCTAGCAGATTTGACCTGTTTTAATTTATTTTTGGAATGTTAGGTGCCATGATGTTGATGTAAAGTCTTAACACTGACCTGGTTAAGCCTTAAGCCATAATCTTAAATGTAAATATCTTAATAATCACTCCTTGGTGCTCTTATCAGCATTGCAAACATTAAATTGTACCAGTGGGCCCAGAAAAAATAAACAAGAAGTGTGAGTGTGGTGGAAATGTGCAGGTACAATCATATAGTTAATTAAAGAGTGGACAGAGAAATGTGATGAGCTGAAACCTAAGGGGTCTCTACATATTAACTAAACTGGAGACGAAATTGCCTGTCTACTGACTAGTGAATGAAATCCCTGATTGAGTTTAAATAAGCTCACTGCTGATGCACATAAAACAGAGATGTTTCATTCTTGATGCTTTCGCCTCAGATATGTCTGGTTCGTGTTTACACACCGTGAACAGATGTATGAAGAGATGTATTTACAGGTGTTTTCAGGTTTATTAAAACGAAATTTCTCTGGATCTCGTTAAATATTTACTACACGTGTTGGGTGGGTTGGGTTCATTCTGCCTGTGAAAAAATACAATGTGATATTCATAAGTGACATTTCTACAATAATGACTTTATTTACAAATCTGACTAAAGCAGGGCCACTACATCATCACCATAGGCATGACCTCCAGTTGACATGGATACCAGGTCATGAGATGGTGAGAGCACCACCACAGAGTCTGAGGGACCTAAAACGAAAAATGAGGAAGATTACAACATGACAGCATACTCACTTCTTCTGCAGAATTCTTGATTAACTTACATATTTTAATGACAAATCTGTTTATTTGCCTAAAATTCTTAATTTGGCAAGTACCACACCTCATATATTAATGAAAATATATGTGGGGAAACTAAAAACGGATGCACTGCGCTTCAAAACAAGAAATGAATTTTTTTGTTAAAAGATGATGTCTTGGCAACATCTGTGAAACGATCTGCAGAACAGCAGCATGGTGATGTCTCTAAAGGCTCTATTTTTAAACTGGTGTTAAGCATGAGACCTGTTCATTAGTGTAAAGTCAATAGAATTGACATAAAAACAAGAATGAAGCGATTGATTTTTTTCTGGATCTTGAAGAAACTACGGGTTTTTTTTTCCTGTGTAATAATGTGTCACCTAGAACAATATTAACAATTTTAATAAACAGTTTTAAATACAAGGAACCAGCTTGAAAATAATACCCTATGATAACTATAATTACTCTTATCAGTTATGTGTATTCTTCATGAATGTGAACATAAAACAATGAGTCCAGTTGAATCTTCTGGATATTTTTCTGTGTATTCCCAATGCACAAAAGCATAACCATTTAGTGATTCTGGTGGTAATCCTGATATAATGTGAAATGTACATGCGCGTGAACACCCAAAACTGCAGAACAATGCAGAAAATAAGCTTTTTAAGCCAGTCTAATGAAGAATTGATTTCGTGGACAGGGGAAAAGGGAAAAACACACATTGCAGGCTTTTGATTGAGGCATTGAGCTTGACAGTGCAGATGCTACGAACGGGGGGGAACAAGGGTGTGATTTGAGTTCACAATTAACTGCATGTGACCTAATTTGAAAAAAAAAAAAGACTGGCAGCATGTGGTTGTGCTATCCAGCCACGTTAAGACTCCCACAGAATGTTTCTTTTCCGAGTCGATCTGAACCTGGCTTTGTTTGGCCAGAACACTGACTATTGCATCAATATCCTCCCACGGCACACTTGTGATCAGAGCGTAGCAAGGAGTCAGTGGGGAGCGCTATCTGATGATTTGCATGTACCTTGCGCTCTCAGCATCGCATGATGAAGATTCATGGGCTCAACAACAGTTGTCATGGTGACCATCGTGTCAGTGGCTGGGCCGTCAGCTTCTAGTAGACTGCTGTGCGTCAGCGCCTCTCCTGCCAGTCACAGATTCGGCAAGACATACAATGACTTCAGAATGATGGGTGGTTTCTTTTTTTTTTTTTTTCGCCCTTACATCTACCACCACAGACGGATGATTATGTCCAACGTCAAAGTTAAATCCCACTCTGCCCCAGGCGTCCACTGATCCACATACACAACTACGTCGGTGGAATGATCTGCCAAGTGCCATCAGTTCCTGTGACTCAATCACAAGTTGTCTTGACCTCATGCTTTAGGCTAATTTCATGCCTACATAGTTAACTACATTTCTACAGATACTTATCAGAAGCAACGCATTAATAGTGTTAATGAAATGTAATGCACAAATAATGGCTTTTTAATTACACGGTCATTTGGATGCAAATACCCCTGGAGGCAGTCAGACATCTACACTTGGGATAGTTCAAAGGGTCAAACTAGGCATATAATAGTGATAAGAAAAACGAGTGGCACTAAAACACATCATGTTAATGCATTATTAACGCCCTGACTATTAATTGCTCAGTGACCAGTGTTATTGTGCATCTGGCATTTGCTTTTGATAATTAACCCTTCTGTGGTGTCATTGAAAACAGAAAATTATTAGCTCAGGCTTACATTACTAGAATTTGTATTGAAGTGGGTGCCACAGACCCAAACACCACACTATGTTCAACTGAAAAGATGAAATTGAGCATTTTCCCATGTTTCCTTTCTGTTCTTTTTTTAAATTGGCCATGCATCTTGACTATTTGAATTTTATGCACTAACAAAAAGTGTCATGCACATACATATAGCATAAGTACCCTCTCCTTCAGAGCCTGGTAACACCCCTGCTGGCATGTGATCAGGGCTTATTAGCCGGACTCCTGCGGTGAGCGCAAGTTAAATGTGTGATCTCTGTGAGTTTTTTTGTGTTAATGTGACTCGACAGGAGTCCTCGTTTATTACCTGCTTCTGTGCAGTCAGGCCCCAGGGCCTCGTCCCTGTGTCTCTTTCTCATGTGGACATTCCTGCTGCCACTCTGTGAAAATGTCTTCCCACAGATACTGCACTGGTGGGGCTTCTCCCCTACAGGGATAAAAAGGCAACATCCATATGAGTGCCGGGCAAGTTATCACATTATTTAAATCATGACGTCAAAGATTCCATTTCTTTTTTTTTGAACCTGGCTCCGAATACAGATACATATGAACCTTGGGTGACAGGATGGGTGGCATGTGGAGTGAAAACAGGGAAACGGAACAAAAACGTCAGCTAGCATGGACACAGCAGCTCGGTGCTCTTTGTTTCGGTGATTAGTGGGCATATTTGGTACTATTGTCTGAGATAACAGTCGATAAGGAAAAACTGCAATGTGATGTGAGTGGGAAAAATACCGTACTAACATAATGGAAGATTTTGGTACATATTAAATTTTAATTTAGTTTGAACTTTTCTGCACTAAAGAAAGAAATCTCATTCCTACAATAACAAACAAACAAACAAGATGTTTTAATTTATTACAGAATGTTGCACAATGTGTTTAATCACAATTAAAATGTTGACCAGCACACACACACACAAGATTAAACAAGAACACAATTCTTTCAGAAACAACAATTATGCTGAGTGAAATGCCTGCAGTCGCCTTTACAGCGCTCACCTGAATGCACCAGCATGTGTTTTCGCAAACTGGAGTACTCCGCAAATGAGCGTCCACAACTGTCCACCTCGCACAAGAATGGCTTCTCTCCTGAACGGAACACACATCCGCCATCAGTATGAGCTACATGCACATGACAGGAAATGATGAATGTGACGAGGAAATCCTTATTTCGTAGAAAGTGAATGTGTTTGTATTAGGTGCCACACTGGTGTCTCGACCATAGCGGGCGAGCTGTGAGTCGGCCCCGTTATTCACCGGTGTGCGTGCGTCGGTGGTTCTTCAGGTTCCCGGCTGTGGTGAACTTCTTGCCGCAGTTCTTCTCGGGGCATATGAAGGGCTTCTCTCCGTTGTGCGTCCTCATGTGAACCTGCAGCCGCTGCAGGACGTAGAAACTCTTCCCGCAGCCGTCTGCCCCGCAGCGGAAAGTGCGGTCGTTCCTGATTCACACATTACAAACAATTATTTGGCATCACGCGTGCACTGAATGAATGTTCTTGTACACTTGACCAAAAATGAATTGTTTTTTACTTCAACAGCAAAATGTAATTCTCAGGCGTGTAATCGTTGAAGGTCGTAATGTTGTTTTATGCCATACTATATAGATTTTCAAAAACATTTAATTCATAGTTCACTGACTTAAGAAGTGATAATCCAAAACACACGTCATCTGCAGCGGCCATTTCACATTTTCATGTACTGAATGTAGAGTACAGCAAAGGGACCTGTATTTTAACGTCAGATTTTTGCTAATACACAGTCCTACAAAACAGTTAGCATGAAGTGTGTGGTCCAAGATGACTAATCTGCATCTCACTCAAACACCTGCTGTACATGCATTACTGTGGAACAACACATAATAGCCCCACCTGTGAGTTTTGAGGTGGTACTTTAAGTGAGCTGGCCAGGTAAATGTCCTGTGACAGTTGTCATAAGGGCATCTAAGAATCTTTTCTGCATGGTCACGATTTGTCCGTGGCACCTGCTCTTTCTTTGGTACATCAGACTGGTAGCCATGTAGGTGGTCGCCTGCAATGGAATGTGCTTTAACAAACATTTGACAAACAAACTCAAGTGAAATTAAGTGATTGTCATTGTGAAGCGAAACAAGCACAGCGCACGGTGACACAATGATATGTGTCCTCTGCTTTTAACCATCACCCTTGGTGGGCAGTGGGCAACCACTCCTCAGTGGCACCTTGGTGGCTCGGGATAGGAACTGGCAACCTTAAGATTATGGGTCTGTGTGCTTACCAGCTAGGCCACCACTGCCCCTCTTAAAAAAAAAAACACACAATAAAAGAGAGAGCGAGAAGGGAGGTATTACTATTGCAATTGGCCCTGGCGTCCTTTGCATCCTTTGCCAGCTGTGCCCGGGTGGCAGCTATCAGGCTGTCATGTGCCAGCTCCTGAACACGCAGGTACCAAGGCGCACTGCCATCTGTGCACTCCCCAGCAATCTCTTCCTCTGCCTCGTCCACATCATCCTGGACAAAAACAAGTGGCTCTGCTGAGGCAGCTAGACCTGCAAAATGAGAGAAATAAATTGAAGTAAAATGCTCAGACGAAAAAAAAAAAAAAAAAAAAAAGGATAAACAATGTTTGACCTTTAGCAAGGTTGAGCAGGACATAGGAGGTGCTGTCAGGCTGCTGGAGATCCTGGAGAATAGGTGTAGGGTTGGGACTGGACGGCTGGGGCTGCAACTGCACCACCAGCGGGCTCCGGTCTGGCCCAAACTCAGACAGCACTGGAGAAGCCGCATGGCTAAGGCTGCTCTCTGTAAGACAACGAGAGGAACACTTTTACTCAATGGTGTATTTATTTAGGGCTTGGTGTGTTAATAGATTTCCATGTTTGTGTCACTGCGGGTATTTCCAGTTGGTGACAATGAACTTTGAAAGAGCAAATCAGGACAATTTCCAAAATTCATAAGCGAAAACACCAAACCTGTCAGCTGTAACTGGCTGCATATGGAAGTTTCTGAGGGTGCAAGCAGAGGCAGGCAGATGTTTTTAGGCTCTGGCTCCTCCAGACCTTGACCCAGTGGGATCGAGGCGTTTTGCACAAACTCAACCAACAGCTACATAGACAAATTCAGAAGAAAAAAAAAAGAGAAATTGTTTATGTAGCGAACCCTTCATTACCCCATATACGACTTGTGAAAGGTCCAATACCTCAGGTTTCGAATCAAGCTCATCAGAAAGCATGGATTCGTCCTTTGAGGATCTACAGTAGAAAACATGCAAACAAAAATATGTAAACAGAAGAAAACATACGTAATAAAAAAATTGCATTTGATTGAGAGTTGATGCATTGATGGTGGTCACCAACCTGAACCGACTGCAGTTTCATGTGACGTCCAGATTGGCTTTAGATCCGTGTCACCGGATGGTCGGGCCACCAAAGCCTTGCTGACAATTATAAAAACGCATTAAAACTTCTTACTTGTTCATAATGTCCGTATTACACGCCATTACAATTCCCTCACCGGCACATACTGCAATTTGGTTTCAGTGATATGCCAAATCTGAAAGGCTAATCACACGTTTTGTTAGCATGCCAGCCATCTACTTCTGCTACGTGCCTCTTGCCAGTGGTGTACAGCAGCACCAAGTTGCTGTTTTTGCAATAATAACCTGATCGTTGTCCTGTAGACTTTCTAAAATGTAAGCAGCTCAACTAAAGTCGGTCGGCTAGCAGGTCCGACCCGGTGGTGACTTTTAGCAGCGGCTTTTCTGTTTACCTCCCGCTCCAGCGCTCCGGTGTGACCTAAAACCGCCGACTGGCAGCTCTCCACATCACACGGTTTCATGAACTCATAAAGCCCGCTTACCATCATCACACTCTGTACGTAAACGCGGAGCAAGACGTCACGAAAAGGGGGATTAGCAGGCTAGCTCTGGAGCCTCCACGTTACTTCCGCTTGCCTGTGATGCGGCAGACGAGCGCGTCGCGATGGCAGGAGGGCGTCGATCTTCTCGCTTTTCCCGCCACCTACAGGCTGCGCGCGGTACTGCGCCCTTTAAAACCCGCTTAGAACTGGTGAAACGGCAGCGTTTTTATTTTATAGTACTTATTACAGTATTTATTTATTATTTTGCAATATTTATTACAGTACTTATTTATGTATTACTTTACAGTAGGTGGAAATACACAATATAATTGTGTATAATAGGTGGTGGTAGTAGCCTAGTAGGTAATACACTCACCCATGAAAACCACAAAGTAACAGGTTAAAACCCCACTTACTACCATTGTGTCCCTGAGTGTCTCCAGGGGGACTGTCCCTATAACTACTGATTGTAACTCTGTACGAATAAGGGTGTCTGATAAATACCATAACATGAAATAAATGTATTAGGACATGCTTATGTTTAATGTTGCTTATAGCTAATTGCTTATATATGTTGCTTATAGCTTTTAACATTTAATCTTGACATAAATATGCATAATTATATAAATATGCACCCAGCAGTGGTCCTAGCCTGTTTGGTTCGATGGAAGAACACCCCATCAGCCACCCCCTTCCCCCAACAGAAACATAAATCATATTAAGAATTATATATTAACATGTTTTATTTTACAATCTGTTGTCGGAACCATGCTGAATTTAACCAGATAAACATATATATGGCTTTAACCTTCCATCAGTGTTAATTTTGCACTCCAGTTTCAACACCCATCCTCCAACCAGAGGATCTCCACAATGTAAATTAATAGACACTTTAGTGCGCAGATTCGGTTTGTATTTTTCTTTGATTTTGCACAACCCAGGAAAACCCAGGACAATATTATGAATGAAATGTTCTGTATTTGGAAGCAGCCCACTCATTATTAGAACTCATTATTAACAGCTCGTTATTCAAGTAGTCTGTTCCACCTTAAACACTCCAGGCTGCAATACTATTTATTTTACATGGAAATGTGCTCATGAGCAAAGTTCCCAGGGCATTTTGAAAACATTTTCGGGCCTGAAAGGTATTAGTTGATACTATTTCTTATTTGTAAAAGAATGCCATTCATAAATCCAATGCACGGTTCCCATGTGAAATCTTCAGTGAAAACAGTGTTTTCAGAATTTTGCGTGGGCTGCAAGACTCACTGAACTACACCCCTACAGGCGCAATGCGGGTACTGCAGCCTGCCAGAGCTGTATGGCCGTGCCCAACCGCCCCTATCAAAAACCGCCACTGTTTGCCCTTAATATTTCAGTTCCCAGTAATTAAGAGTAAATGCCAATACATTCTCTGAAATTCTATGGAACTTTGTAAGGAGGTAAAATATACCTTGCGGCTATAATGCTTAAACATATTAAGTTTCTGTTGGATTTGTTTTTACAAAATGTACAAGACATTAAGTCAAAATTAGAAAATTACACTTTTATTTCATTTATAATACACCAAATATGAACTAAAACTTGAGAATCATGTGTTCACATAACAGATTGTTCAGATGAAAAAGCAAGTGAATAACAAAATGTGCTGCACTAAAATGTAGTGCAACAAAGCTGCAACAAAAAAGCACATTACAGATACAAGAATTCTCTGGAAGAACAATTGTTTTAGCTGGTTTTGAACCGCTAAACGTATACCTGGTATTTTCAATGTATTAATTGAGATTTCCCATAGACTACCAACAATCTATCAGTCCATCCTATGCTGCACTGCAAGTATTTACTTATATATTTAAGCCCATTTATGCACACATAAATATTAACATCACTCTTTTTGCTAACATTAAAAATCAGTATAATAATACATTACTTTTTTTCAGTTAATAGTAAAGAAAGTTAAGAAATGAGTCTGCTACACAAAACTAAGTAAAAAAGCAGTGCATAAGGTTTTGTACAAGACTGCAAATGTCAGAACTTATCACTATTTAGCTGCCTATCATGATGTTTAAGTAGCATTTAAAGCAATATTTTCTGCAATTGCTTAAAAAGACAAAAATACTGTAAATGATACTTAAATAAGGCAATTATATCAGTGATTTAAAAAAAAAAAAACTGCACATGGCACCCATGTCTCAGTTAACCCCCCCAAAAAAATCGCTGCAACACTGAGATAATCAGGTGGTTGGGAAGAGTGAGCAGTTGCAGATCTTAGTCAATACTAATGTTTTCGGTGTTGGGCCCGTTAACATATCTGGGATTTTATTTTCCATGGAGGGAACTTGCACGAGTGATTCTCACACAAGTGATTAAACTCACTAAAGCTATTTTTTTTTATTTCTTGTTTTTAGGAAGTGAACATTTAAATTAAATTACACATGAACATTTATGTAAATAAATTATTACATATTTGGTTGTCAATGGTAGCTACTAGTAGCAATGTAGCTACTTTTGTGATTATATACTCTCTAATTATTTCATCATTTTTGGTGCAGAGTTGTAGTGGGGATCAGTCTGTGCAGTACTGCCTCAAATGCTGCATGTATCCCTTTGGAGGAATAACCACTGACAATAATTTCCTTTTGATTGCAAATTTACAAGATTAGTCTGGACAGTAGTGAGAATCTTGATTTCATATCACAACTCCACCATCTGCCCTCAATCCTGATTGGCCTTCTCAAAGTAATATTTGGTAAGCACAGGAATGTGAGTGGCAAAGGAGAAGAGAGCATGAATCTCCCCATTCTCAGTTTTGACAATACGGAAAAAAAAAAGAGGGTCAAATTCCTGAAATTAGGTAATTTACTAACGTAATGAAATTATGGTCCTTATCAGGAACAACGTTACAGGCACTGATCGAGAGCTTAATCCCTATAAAATAAGCTCCATAGCTCCCTTTCAATCTGATTTCAGTATGACTATGCAAAATCTTGAAAAAAAAAAAAAATGTATTCAAGAAATGAATTTAACCATATCTTGTGACCTAATGGGCAGGGGTGGAAATAAATTAAATTACCAAACAGTAATTTAGGTACAACAGTGTACCAACTAATCACTTAAGAAGACTTAATTTCTAAGAACCACATAACCAAAACCAACAAATCTTAAACTAACCCTAATAACTGCAGCATGGTCAGATACAGATTACTGATAACCACTCTTAATTTGGGTGTGTATTTGGATATGAAAAGGTTATCAAAATTATGACAGAAAATTAAGGAGCGTTCAACTTAATTGTGGCAGATACTTTCTGAGGAATAGAACATTTTAAGATAAATACCAAGTAACAATAAATGTATATGACCTGATTCCTTTGTTATTGAATAATATTGAGCTGAAACATATGATCTTTAATATGCAAAATCAGTAATATAATATATTATGTAATATATTATCGCTCTCTTACTTTAGTATTTAGTATGTATTTCATGAACAGCTGTGAACAGACGTCACACAGAGATTCAATCAATAAAACCTGCCTAAGGAATGAGTTAAGATGCTTGGTGTGAAGTACTGAGGGGTTAAACCCACAACCATGAATTAAGGCTGTCATGTCCGCAAGTTATAAAGCAATCCTGGATACCCGGCAGCATGAATACAGTCACAAAACCACCTATTACTTCCTGTCTTTAAAGCATCTCTGTCCAAGACCTGTGGAGATTCACTGTTGTTGAAAAGAAGTAAACTAGAATGAAAAATAGCATCGGCAAACATTAGCTGCCTTCACAAATCACCCAAAACAAAAGGTGTAGATTCATATAGTGAAGATGGTGATGCATTGTAGCACAATCAGTGGACCTCTACCATGGACGTCTTCAGGCCTCAGAACGTTCCTCAGATGCTTTCTCCCTCTCTGCTGCCTCCTCCTGCATGCTGGCCTGCAGTCTGGCACAGGCATGACCATCACCAGACTTCAAGGCCTCCAGGAAGAGGTTGGTGTGCTCACGAAGCCGGTCCAGGTCGCTCTGGGTGCGCCGGTTCTGCCGGATGAGCTCTTTCGTGCGCAGCGTGATGTTCAGCAGGCCTGACTTGCTCAGAATGTTGTAGGTGTTGCAGAAACGCTTCTGCTTATTGCTGCAGTCTGAGCCAACCCTGGCGTTGCTGTTACTGCTCCATCTTTCAGAAGCCGCCAGCAAAGCGGCTTTCGGTTGACGTTTGGTGTCTGTGGGAGTTGAGCTCAATGCCAGGACTTGGTCTGATGTGGATGCCAATGGGGAACAGTCTGCCGCAGGACAGACCCCAGTTCCAGAGTCTGTAAGTGAAGTGTGGGCCAATGGAGATGTTGCGAGGGAAATTGCGGGTGACGTGAGGCTGAGCGTAGACTTGCAACCCTCATACTCATTCTGATGGTCTTTGTGATTGCGCTCTCGGTGGCCAGAGGCCAAACCACTCCCCTTGAGAGGCAAGCTGGAGCTGGAGCTGGAGCTGGAGCTGGACGTGCTGCTCCGAGAAGGACTGTCGCCCGGATGGGGGGCAATTTTAGGGTAGGACTTTAAGATGGGGAGATATTTCTTGTGGCGGTGACGCTTTGCAGGAGGTCCCTTTGACACAGCCGAGGTCCTGTGAGACACTACCGGTTGAATGAAGACAACCTGGGGCTGCTGGACCACCTCCACTGCTGGGCCAAAGCCCCAGGGCTTCAGATTGGTGCGGCTGTCCCCTGGCTGGAAACAGTCAACATACTTATGGTTGATGTTGCTCCACACTGATACAGCACACTTTAAGTAGCAAGATATAAAGGGTTGAGGTGCATACCACCATTTAACAGTGAAAGGTTTCAAAACACTGAAGAAAACTATTGTGACAAATTACATGTTCAAAAGCGAGCTCTGGACCCCTTTTGTGTTTGACATTTTTGTGGGTTCAGTGAAGGGGGTGGGGGAACAGCGTGAATTCATTGAAAATGTGTTATATTATGAGCCATCCCTGTTTGAATTATAATTAGAATAATTTCCCTTTTGGCAAACATTGAAAATGAACACCACATAAGGATTAAAACACTACACTTGATACTTAATTACATTATAAAATTCCATAAATAAAAGTAAATGCAGTATCTACTCCATTCATCTATTGCGTTTGCACTGGTTGTGGCTCTGTGTTTTCCATGTCCTAGTAAGTTCATTACAGAATATTAAGAAATAGATTATATTACTGATTTATATAAGGCCATGGTGTAAAGCAAGGTAACAGGTGAAATGGTGAAGACTTATTATTAGAGTTATTATTTACAAACAGATCACTACTAAATGGTTTTGTATTTACATTACACTTACCATGTAATAACAGTGCTATACAAAATATGCATTGGCATTACACACAAAAAAGAAATAACTACCTGCTTTAGAAGAACATTGTTCATCACCGGGGACATGTTGATGATCACAGGGGACAGGCCTGGAAAAGATCCCCCAACTACAGCCAGCTGGGAGTGCTGAGATCCAGGGCATGTCGCACCTGGAGTCACTACAGGACGGGAGGTGTCCTCTGTGTCATTATGGTCCACAGTGCTCAGGTGTTCAGAGCTTGCATCTGGGGAAGAGATGAAATAAACAAGAATGAACAATTCCTTTAGTTATTTAAACGTGTATGTAAGAGACTTTTTTTTTTACTTTCCAACCTTGATCTCAGGAGTTCTCACAAGACAATAAATTACTATTTTTTTCTTTTCTTTTTGGATAACTATTAAGGGCCTACCACCTACCTGAAAACCCAGAGTCCCTCTCTGAATCGGTTCTGGAACCTTCCATCCTTTTTGATCTGTATACGTTTGTTATCCTCATGACGCGGTCATCCTTTCGTTTGACATTCATCCTGCCAGGTCACAGCAAACCTGGATTAGCCCTACAAAACAAACTGTAAAAAGAATGAAAAGTCAACTTAATAAAGGAATCTAAATGCAATTTAATGTAACTACATAAAATGTTACTACACTGACAATGGATAATATCAAAGTGCTTCAATCATGCATAGTCTGTTCATTAACTTTAACCCCAATGTGCCACACTGGGTACACTGACTGCTATTTTCATACTAGGCACTAAAAGATCTTCCTTTATGCTGTGCCCTGCAGATTCAATATTGATTTTTTTGGCATAAATGTAATTTTGTATTTAATTATATGTACTCTTTCATTGTGATGCATACAACCTCTACATTGTTTTGTATAGGTTTGTACAGTCTTGCATCCACCCCTCCACCCCTTTTTATTGACATGGATCCCCAATGTCCTAGTGCTGTCTTTAATTTGCTCATTTTGGATCCGTGAACTACCC
This sequence comes from Denticeps clupeoides, assembly GCF_900700375.1. NCBI lineage: Eukaryota > Metazoa > Chordata > Actinopteri > Clupeiformes > Denticipitidae > Denticeps > Denticeps clupeoides. The sequence goes on along the minus strand of NC_041720.1, from coordinate 13,322,063 downwards.
TGCACTCATCTGTAACTGTGACAACAACAAACACACAGCACGGCATGACGTGACGTGTTAATAGCCTAGCATTAGTGGAGGAACGTCTGCCCCAAAGTCAGAGGTTCAAACCCCACTTACTACCGTTGTGTCCCTGAGCAAGACTGCGAGTGTCTCCAGGAGGACTGTCCCGGTCACTGCTGATTATAAGTCGCTCTGGATAAGGGCGTCTTGCAAATGCCACAAATTACAGAACATAACACGTTTTGGCATTGGTTTGGTGTTGCCCTAAACTTAATTGCTCTAGTGATGAGTTGGAGATAGTTTAACAACGTTGAGGAACGGGACTGATGTGAGACATTCCCAGTCCCAACAACTTATCACGCGGCGATATCAAGCATGCACTATATTCCAAAGACAATAAATATGAAATAAACTGCATGTTGATTTGTAGTCTTAAGTTGGGAGCAGCATATTAAAATTCTCTACCCATCTCGTCATCCAATACAGGCATCAAGTTCATCAAGTTTTCTGGAGAAAACGACAACAAGCGCTTTCACTTGGCCCGCATCTCTGAAAACTCCGATTCGAACCTCTTAACAACGTCAAATTATGTCAAATACATTCAATTTAAAAAATCCGTACATGGAACAAACGAAGTGCCACTTCCCTTTTTAGCACAAGAGGGGAAGATTAGTGAGAGGGGCGTTAGCCATCGTGCTATTGTGGGCCTTCAAACTTACACACACGAAGATAAAGATCAAAAATGTTCCGCCATTACGTTTAACCAGCCGACTACGGCCGCGGCGGGGTTAACTCCACGTCCGCCCCGCAGACGACAGTTTCCCGGGTGGCTCCCGAGGCGCAAAATGTCAAAAGCTATCCGCTCACTAGCCAGTCAGCTAAACTGGCGACTAGCAAGTACGCGGGTTCGCGCTGAATGGAAGCGGCTACGTTTTAAACACCACGTCGCCAGGGCTTAAATCCGCAGCAGAGCATCAAAAACAATATAAAAGGACGATTTAAAATAATGTTAATAATAATAATAATAGCGATTTGACGCGCACACGAACAACGACGCCTACCTTTATCCGCGCGTACGGCTCAGGACTTCGGTCACGTAAAAGCCGGAGCGGCGGGGCGGCGGGGGCTACACGGTGCAGTACACGAGACCGCACGCCATCCTGACAGCTCGGTCACATGCGGGGAGGAATGCTCCGCCCGCCGCGCCCCGGGCCGCGTTCCTGGCGCGGCTCCCACGCGAGCACGGGTCCGACCACGACGCGAACCGAACCCGCTACGTAAAGTCCAAGTTTCAGGCTCGGTTAAACGACGCGGCCGCAACACTTTCTCCAGAGCGACGCCCCCATTTCCATTTTTGGGATCGGCGGGGCGGGTTCTGGGGGATGACGTCAGGCTCGCTGATTGGCCGCCTTAACCCAAGCCCTTCCTATCGTGGGTTTCTATTGGCTGGAGCCTGCGGCGTTAAACCAAAAAACGTGACTGTACGCCGACAATGTGGCCGACGCAGAACCCGCCCTACAGTGCAGGTTGCAGAAAGTGCTGCGTTATGTAATCACGCAACGTCCGGTGGTTGAGAAGGAAAGACGCACAGCTGTTCAAAATTCTCACAATATTTTAATATGTAATGTATTAAATATTTGCATTTATCAGTGTACATTTAACTGCATTCTCATGCCACACACATCACTTACACATATATTTTTATTTTAAAATAGCATATTTCCCCCTTCTCCCCCTTCTACCTTTAGAACCACTTCTCAGAAAAGGTTCAAGCATAAATATGTACATCTTTGAAAATGAATGCTGTAGGTCTCCGCAAAAGCGGCACAGGGTCTTTCGGCCGGATCTCGATGTCACCACGCTCAGCCTTGCCGGTGATGTCAAGGTGTGGCACCCAGGTACATTTTTTGTGGCATCAGAGACCATTGAAGATGCTGCGAGGAGGACGACACCTTCAGAAAAAAAGAAACCCGGATATATTAATGGGTTTACGTTTCTTGGTTCAAAATGCTTACATCACTGAGGGAAAGTATGTATTTAAACCAGATATGTTCTACTATTTTGTATACCGAACCGAAAGTGTTTTTATTTTAATATTTCACTGATGAGTTAAATTAGCTAAACTCTTTAGTGTGACTTTTTTGTCGCCAACAGGGGGCGTACTTGACACAATCTCTTCCTTTCTTTCTTCCTTTTCTCCTGTTTGGTCCTCCGCCTCGCCTGTATCAGAACAGTAACAGACACACATTATTCACTCAGTCATTCTTGTCATTTTCAACATGATGCCAAAATGTGAAAATACTTAACTTTCACTTGTAAAAGGAGCCCTTCTTGGTCTAGAATGTTTCAAAGAAGATACACTTTGCATTAGTTCACGTGAGCTTGAAAATATGACCTACAATGCACTAAATGCACTAGCATTATAGCACAGTTAGCCCTTGTGTCGTACCTGCACTCACAGGAATGATGCTCCATAAAGCTAAGCTCCACATATCGCCTGCTTCTCTCTGCCGGCGTTATTCTTAACAGCTAGGTTGGTAAAAGAAATAAAAAACATGACTAAATGGCCAATGGCCATAACCAATGAGCACTATTCTGTAGAACCTATGTAAGAAATGAAAAATGCATTTAAATGCAGCATTGAAGTGGAATACATGGAATGACTGCACATGATTCTGGGACGATCTGGGATTCTACTGCATATTGATTCCGGCCTCAACAAAGCTTATCTGGAGTGTTGCGCGGAAAAGCAAGTAACTGACTAACATAATGACGGAGTAACAGAGAGAACATTCTGATTTGATAGATTTCTATGTGAGAGGGCTGTGCTCCCTAAACTATTGTTGTAGGACGTTGACCAGCATCGTGATGCAAACATTTGCTATATAGAACTCATTTTTATCTGCGTCCGGTACAAGGTGAAAGTGGCGCCTCCTCGCTGAAGCTGGCTGAAATGGGCGTGGCGGTTTCCACTGTACAGTCGGGGGTTTAAATCCTTAAGGAACAAAAATGGCTCATTCTGTGGACAGGAGTGGATTGCTGAGGTGAAATATTAGTGGGGCGCTATACTGGTTTTGCTGAACAAGAACACCAGCACTTCACGGGGCCACCATTAAAGATGCAGTGGCTGCCATCACAAGCATCCGAGAAGGCATACGCGAGTCTTCACTCTCCCCAAGAGAGTGTGAATGGGCAGAATTTGCTAATTTGCCATACCTGCATGGTGATATTTCGCGTGAGCGTGGGGTAGCACGCCAGGTTCTCGTCACTACAGCAACCAGAACAGCGGTGCAGCAGCACACAGCCAGGGCTGAAGAAGTATTCCACCCCTCCAGGGTACTCCTGCTCGACCTCCACCATCCTTTCCAGTGAGCGACACAAGCTGCTGGCCCACACGTCATGGAACAGCATCACTGAAACGACGGCTGAAGTCTGTCATTCATGTCAATGCCTTGTGTGGTGATGTGTTTGGAATACTGTAATAATGATGCTTTGTTCAGTTTCAGTAGCTCTCAGTTTATTCGAGTACTTGGGGTACTTTTGATCAGTGTTACAGTGCTCGCAATGGGAATATAATTCCTTGATAATTACTTGATCCTGAAGGGAAATTTAGGTATGTTAATTCCTCCCATACACAATAAAGTTAACTAGCAATCAGCCCTTTCTTGCCTCTCATTAAAATTATTTCTTATAAATCCCCAGGACTGACTTGTGGAGACATGGCTCCAAAGCAACGCCTGTCATAGATCTTTGAAGTTGCCCACAGATGATTTAAGGTCGTTCAAGGCAAAAATCTGCAGCCAGATATCAATGGAAAAAAAACACTGGCTGGCAACTTTACCCATCAACTTAAGAGCAGTGGTGGGGCAGTGGTGGCCTAGCGGTTAAGGAAGCGGCCCCGTGATCAGAAGGTTGCAGGTTCGAATCCCGGTCTGCCAAGGTGCCACTGAGGTGTCACTGCCCACTGCTCACCAAGGGTGACGGTTAAAAGCAGAGGACACATTTCGTTGTGTCACTCTGTGCTGTGCTGCAGTGTTTCACAATGACTTTCACTTTAAAGAGTGTGTGACTTACCTTTAGAATGGCTTTTACTCAGGGCGTGGGAAACCTGAAATATAATAAGCGATTTTGTTAAGGAAGATACTTACTAGCAGTTTTTGTTTTAGTCTGGATGGTATGTCGGGATGCAGAACATTGCCATTTCCAAGTTATAGTGACAGTGTTCAGCGAGGGTCAATTAAATAACGGCATAAAAAAAAGGAATATAATTTCAAGCATCTGCGCTCCCTGCAGTGACACAAGGCCTCATTTGTTTGATATGCCAATTTAATAATTCACATGCATTTGTCATGTGCCGCGTGTTATTCTAGGGAACTGCCTGTGGGTGATACCTGTAGGAGGTCATAATTAATTAAGCACATATCCATTTTTAGCTAGAAACATTTCCATCAATTTTCCTGGTTCTCTGGAAAGGATGCCAGCTAAATTAATGAACCATTCAATGTACTTTTTCTATGTGGCCCTGTTCGTTTTTTTCCACCCCACCAATGGAAGACTCACCGCCCCGTCTTACTTCCTCAGTTCATCTTGGACCTGGGATTACCAATATCCTGGCCTTAAGGGGGCAGTGGAGGCCTAGCAGTTAAGGAAGCGGCTCTGTAATCAGAAGCTTGCCGGTTCGAATCCCGATCCGCCAAAATGCCACTGAGGTGTCACTGACCAAAGCACCGTCCCCACACACTGCTCACTGGGCGCCTGTCATGGCTGCCCACTGCTCACCAAGGGTGATGGTTAAATGCAGAGGACACATTTCGTTGTGTCACCATGTGCTGTGCTGTACAGTGACAAACCCATTTTTTTTTACGCATTTGTCCAGAGGGACTTACAATCATTAATTACAGGGACAGTTCCCCTGGAGCAACTTAGGGTTAAGTGTCTTGCTCAGCGACACAATGGTAGTAAGTGGGATTTGAACCTGAGTCTTCTGGTTCACAGGCGAGTGTGTTACCCACGCCATGGACCATGTGATACATCTACTACACACCGTTCGGCAATGCCCCCTATCCTGCACCATCAGTGCAACATCCCCCAAGGGTACAGGGCATATGAAAATGCAGAGAGCCTCATGCTAACCTTCACGTTTGTCTTTTTTCAATAAAGTGGAATATCCCCCCCCGCTCTAACTTAAATAAATGTACAGTTTGAGGTAAAGCCTTGTAAAGGTAAAGAACTCGGCCTCCGCTCGTTTTTAGGCTGATAAACGAGGCCGCCGAGGAGCATCCTACTCCGGGGGCCAGGAGTGGATGCTTTACTCAAAGCTGCTCTCTTTTCCAGGGCAGGCGTGGGACAAACCTGCCCTGGCGCTCTGGCTCTTGTCGCCACAGTGACGGTTGCCAGCTACAGAGTTCCCTGCCGAGCGGGGCACAAAAAAAAAAAAATCGACACCGCAGGAAATGTTCATCCAGACTCACCATGCCCCGACGCGGTGGACGTCGCTCTATTTTTCGCACAATGGCGACTATGATCTAGCCCAGTGCCCTCCTACAAAACGACTTTTTCGGGCAGCCGCGCCCGACCCGCAACACATTAGACATCAGACCAGAGGGCTCTCCCGCCGGGCTCCGGCCGCAAAAAAAGGGGGCCGACCGAGCATTAGCAAGATAATTAGTGGGCTGTCCCAACATACAAAGTGTACATTAATTAGGAGCTATGTAGGCTGGGATCGTCATGGGTGAGGGGCTATTGTTGGAGGGGGGGGGTGGAAACATGGACGTGTAGGGGACCACGTTGGCCATAACAAGAGGGGCACTGAGCAGAAAAGCAGGGGCCAAATTTAATAGGGCAGGGTCACTTCTGTTTTTGCTCGGCCCAACAATTTCCTCCCCTCGTCCCAAACGGTTAACATGCATTGGATCGATTCCTTCATGCATGAGATGATGCTTCCCCGAACAGCCAGTGACGCGGCGGTTCTGGGCCTACGTGGACGTGGCGGCTGGTTAAAGGGCCGCTTATTGCCCAGCCTCCGCGTTTCTGTGCCAGTCTGACAGGAAATTGAATTGTGTCCGGAACAGAGGATCAGAAAAGTCCATCTGATCTTTTCCAGACATGTTCACCGTGCCAGCAGGGAGCGTCATAAATGTCATCCACATCATTTTATTCGGCGGACAGCATCGGCAAGTCATTTCAAATGGCAAAAGAAACATAAAATGTAAAATTTCACGCTGGGGGAAATAACACGTAACACGCCGTCTGTTTCCGAACGTTTGATGGCCAGTGACAGCTATATTATACATCTCGGAGCACCCGAAAGGCAATAAACTTTTCACCCTGCTTTTCAAACCTCTTAAATTGGACCTACCGAGAGAAGCTAAAATTTGCGGGAAATGATGAATCATGCTATTTATCATATAAATGCTCTCGTTGTCATTGATTACGTTTTCTCAAAGCAACGCCGATAATGGGTATGCATGCAAATAATGGCTGATGCGTGTGATTAATAGGCCAGTGCATTTATGGAGTCTATTTATGGAGCCGAAAGCACTCCTGTAGTTGTTTCGTGACGGTTCTACGCTAATGAAGCTAATGTTTTTGCGCCCTATGGCTCTATGTGCACAAACCTTTGCCTCTTCGCAGAACCATTAGATTTGCTCCTCGATGATGAACTTGCATGCACTCTATCACAAGTACAGACTTGCACAGGTCGACTTCAGGACAAGGACGAGGCTTTACCTGCACAGGTAGGAGGTTGAGCAGCAGCGTGGTGAAGATGGGCGAGATGCTGATGAAGGCTCTCATTGCTGCCAGGAGCGGGCGAGACGTGGCGCAGCCCGAGGCGCGGAGCGCATCGCCCGTTTCGGTCCCCCCACCACCCCTAAGCCGATTCCGAGGGGGTCCACATGGCCAAAGCAAATAAACGAATAACCGAACGAATCAGTTGATGATCAGATGGCCTCGCGGGGTTGTCGAAGACGCTGCGGCACTAGCCGTTCCGAGGCGACAAAAGAAAGTTCAAATAGACACGAAATGCACCCGCAGCTCATGTTTCCCCGACTGCAAGCTCATTTTTTCCAAACCTTTTCCCCAGCCCGTCCAAACAATTACAAAAAAATGTTTGGCAACTCCCCATGCATCAATTAAAGGGCCCGGAGCACGTAGCCCCCTCCAACCCCAATAACCCCCTAACACAACCCCCACCACCTCACACACACACACACACACACACACACCTCTCATTGCTCAGCTGAATACTGACTAAAACCTTTATTATTTATACCTGATAAAAAATGATTTATGGACATTGGGAGAGAGGCTGCAGTTTTTTTTGGGGGGGGTGGGGTGGGGGGGTTGTCTCCTTCCAACAAGAGAAGATAAAGAAAAAGAAACAAAAACAACCTCAGACAAGCGATCAAGCGCTGCCTTTATCAAAATACTCCGGAGTCATTCATCCTCCCCCGCAGGGCTTTAACCCCCCCCCGCGTACCCCGACCCCAACGCTCTGATCATGTCCTGCTCCCAACTGCCAGTGATGGAGCCCTGGAATGAAGGGAGGATCCCTCACTGGCATTCTGCTCATAGCTGGAGAGGTTAGGTGATAACCACAGGGACCAAGACACCCCCAACAACGCCTTCCTGAAACGGCATAACTCCAAAAAAGAGGGTTGTATTTCTACCATTTGCATGTTTGAATCGGAGCTCCTTTAGGGGATACCTTCAGAAAGTGGTTCACTAGGACCTGGGCCATGTACAGGGATACAGGGAGGTACTACAAAGGGACAGAGTGTGACATATGGCATCGCTATTTTTCCCGACTTCTAGGAAGTCATTGATTTGTTACGGTTTGTGAATGAAATCGATGTTCCTTTTTGTCATTTATGGACCTGAACCTGTATTTCAGGGGTGGATGCTGGATGGAAAATTCTGTATGATGATGTTTGGGGTGTTTATTGGCCCACATTGACAGAGCACAGACAAATAAAGTCATATCCCCACAGATATTGTTCTTTTATCTTGATCTGTGGGATCTGTGGAGTGGCTCTTCCACACTTTTCAGTCCAAAAAAACTTTGCCAAAGGCAGATGCATGAAAATAATTCCAGTTCTGTCCATCTCAATATGGCAGTAAAGCAACTAACTGCAGAAAGGAACACATCAAATAGAGGGGATTTTGTGAGTGAAGACTGAAAATCTTCCTCCTTCAGCTGCACCCAGTATGGGTTGCCAGCCTGGTTGTTTGCACAATCAACATGGAAACCGTTTTACACCAGATGCCACAAAAAGACCGAAATTATGCTGCAAAAAAATACAGCAACATTCAAAAGTTTAGGGTCATTCTTTAGATGTTTGGTGATATAAAAAGTCATCAAATGGGTAAAAACTCATTTAAAATGTCTGTTAAGGATGGAATATCTGCATGCATGTAGAGAGGAACAACAACAACAACAACAATTAGTCTTGGATGTTGTTCATTAAGCCAAGTTTATGACTGTTCATTATTTAAAAAAACCCTTTTCAGTGATTTTAGTAGAAATGAAAACAGTTGCACCAATTAAAGAAACAATAAAACTGACCAAATTCACACTGGTACAGTATCTAGTGCATCAGCAGATGTGGGTTTGACTACATAATTTTGTCAATATATTTGGAATGTATAATGAAGAATAAACATAAATTTTTTTTACATTTTTAAACAAATTATGTTCTTACAAATCCAGTGGCCGGAGTAGGTTTGGTAAAGATTAATATGAAAGTCTGGGCAAAAGATAACAGGAACAGACGGCTGGGGTTTACTGGAAAGAATGCCCCCATGAAGTGGGTGTTGTCTTTCATTGTTTCAACACACACACATACTCACACACAATGTTATTGTGTTAGATATGCATGTTATTCACTTATTCACAGAAGCACTGTTCCCACATAATACACGAGAGCAACTCACCCTGTGTTATTGCACACAGGTGCATGTTTGTCTGACCGTTGGGGACTGAAAGGATGGGAAGTGCCTGAATAAACCAAGGACAAGTGACAGAAATGTGGTGTACGTGAGCGGCTACTGCAGGGCGAGCCTGCAGATGTTCAAACATTATAACATAACTGGGAAAATTCAGCTGAAAGCTGTCAACAACGTGGGAAAATGCAGAAGACTGACATTTCTACATCGTCTGATGCTGATGTATGATGAAAATTTGAAGAACTGGGGAAAGTCGTTTCAAGTGTATTATAATGAGGAGTGCTGTGATACAATATGATGATGTCACCATGGTGTCAATTCCATGATTATATTTCAGAACCCATAGTTGCAATACAATAATAATATAAATAACTATAATATAACAATATTTTATAATATTATTATTGTTTTTTAACATTACTGATGCCTGGTGTGAATTGCCTTCAACAATCTCCCTTTGTATTTCTGCTGGGGCTGCCACGATTGGTCGACCAGTCACGATCACGTCGACAAGTATTGGTTATGCACTTATGTTATATTTGAGTGAGAGCAAAACTTTATTTTCATTAATATATTAGCGTCAGGGGCCCAACATTACCTCGTTTGATTTTGTATTATTCATTAGTTTAACCCTCGGAAGTCTGAGGGTAAACTGAAGGATCACAGGCTGTGTGAATTCTGCTATAACAACATTTGACACACAGCAGATGTGAAACCTGATGTGAAAGTGATTAGTTGTCACATGTGACACACCACAGCACAGCACCCAGTGCACACAGTGAAATGTGTCCTCTGCATTAAACCCATCACCCTTGGTGAGCAGTGGGCAGCCATGACAGGTGCCTGGGGAGCAGTGTGTGGAGACGGTGCTTTGCTCAGTGGCACCTCAGTGGCTCGGGACCAGACAACCATCTGATTACAAGTCAGCTTCCTTATAAAAACGTCAGTGACAGTGATAAAATATGTTGATTGTATATACGTATTGTTTTTTTTTATTGTCTCTCTCTTTTTATATCAATTAAACCTGGGAACTGTAAGTTTTTACAGTTTATTTTCTCAAAAGGACAATTGTGCTTCTATGAAGTCCCAGCCATCATCCAATTGTTTTATACTGCTGCATCTGCTTGTCACTTACATTGTCGCTGGTAAAACAAGGTTAATAGGGCGGAATGATTTGTTAAGAACCAATTGGCCAGTGCAAGGTTGCAGCTAAATGAATACGTAATGAATGACAAAGAATAAGCAGTAAAACTAGCTTAGACCAGATGAAGAGGACATGAGAAATATGAGGAGCCCCATGAGGCAGCGTGCTCCAGAGTCACAGCGTCCATGGCAGGGGTCAGATGCACAGCTGATCCTGCCGGGTCCAGCCCATTCTGAAGGAGGATGGGGTGAAGGAGAGCGGGTGGACGCATCCTTTTCGGAATGGCATACTAGACTCCTTCAGTGGATAATGCATCCTGGGATACAGGTCTTGTTGAAAATATTATTTCTGCAGTATACAGTTTCATTATTGTGGCGTGTTCACTGCAAACCATTAGCATATCTCCCAGGAAAACTGGGGGATATGAAAACTGTCCATTAGGTTTCAGTCAATCGTTTTCCTATTTTCACTGTGAATTAATTTGTTGGTCTCTAAAACTGCAGGTCATGTGACCCCTAAATCAAAACCTTTTAGCTCTTACAGAAAGGCGTAGTTAAGACACCAGGCTAACATGGGTGCTCTAATGGGAATTATCTGTACAAAAGTGTACAAAAATCAATTCTGTGCCATGTATGTAAAGTTTCTTTGTCCTGTCTGCTTTCATAATGTACAATTTTTGTTGACATTAAAATGTCAAAACTAAATTACCATTAACATAATGGCCTCCAGTAGTGCAAGGTCAAAGGTGTCCTCAGGTGATATGCAAATGAGACTAAACAAGAAAGAATCACCGTATTTAATGCTGTGTTGATGGACACAAATCGAAATCTTCACCCAGACTTCCATAGAAACAATCAATAATTTCTGACTGAGACGCCACGATCTGCATCCCCGTCTAACAGAAATATTTCGGTTTTATTAGCATAGCTGTCACACAAGACAGTGAAGACAGTTTGATCTTATTTACGTTGTGAAAAATGTGTGCTTGGGTTTAAGAACGTGCACATAAATCCTCTCCAGAAGAACAAATGTGGTCAGCACAAGGGCCTGATAACGTTTCATAAAACCGTTCAAAGAGCAGAAGCGTGCCCACACGGGAGACGTAAACTGGCAGAGGCAGCTAAAACTCGGCTGATTTAATATCACCACATGGCAGCAGAGCAATAGTGACCGTGAAATACGAGCACATTAAATCAGCCATAAAGACATTCACAACGCTTGTAAGATGATCATGTTGGACAGGCCAACAGGCTTCGGATTGTCTTTTGTTGGCGCTCACACTGCGCACAAAACCCCCATACATGTCACGACTCTGCATTATTTAATACAAAGTAACTTATTTGATTTCCTCAGTCCGTCTTTTTAGAAGAAGTTCCCCCCAAATACAACTGAAGAGGAATGTTGCTGGCCAGACATGAAGCAGATTTCAGCATTTAAAACTTTGTGTGAGAGTTTCTTTGTCTGTTCCGCAACATCAGGCTGAGCAGTGAAGACCTTCGCTGAACGGACCTGTTTTGTTCAATCAATTTGAAGAATTGCATTAATAAATGACTTTAAATGTTAAAGTTCTGTTTAAAACACAACCACATTCTCAAGCACAGTTTTCTGTATTGGGTTTATACACATAAAACAAGATTAGCACATTTTAACAACCCACCATAAAACATAACGAATGGTCAAGAAATGGCTAGTATAAATCTTGTGCAAATTGGCTTGTAATGCATATAAAAACTGTACATGCTTGACAATATACTGGCACAAGTTCTTGCAGGTACATAAAATAAATATGGGGATTTCAGTATTTTAAAGAAAATAATCTCATTAAGCAAAACAAAATGGTACAGGGCAACATTATACAATTATTGGCAAATGCATGCAAAACCCATGCTTGCAAGACTGCTACAAATGAATATGAATCAGGTTCTGAGTTACGACACAAAAGTGAAGCGATTGTGAAACACTGCAGCACAGCACACGGTGACACAACGAAATGTGTCCTCTGCTTTTAACCCTCACCCTTGGTGAGCAGCGGGCAGCCATGACAGGCGGCCATGTGGGGACTGTTCTTTGCTCGGTGGCACCTTTGGCGGATCGGGATCAGGCAGACGTGTGCACACTCACAAATAGATGCAGCCGTAAGCAGCGCCTTGTGTTGTTTTTAAAAATGTGCGACTGAACAAGGCCAGACCCAATGCCAGCAGCAAACATCAGCTCTGCTGCAGGGCTGTTTTTGGTGGCTTGCATGAAATGAGTTGCCGTGGTTATTTTCTCCATTTCTGTTAAAAGTCTCATGCCAGAATATGATATAAGAGTTGTTTGCAGTAGACACACCCAATCAACTGAAATAACATTTACCTACATTGAATCATGTAATAATGCTCCATCAAAATCAACATGACTTTAATAACAAATTCAAAATGAAGCAGAGGGTCCAAAAGGTTCGACTTAGGGATGAAGCCAATACACTGTAAACACCATACATACAAAGTATTGCATAATGACCGAACTGTTATTTCTGCATTGCACATGGTGTGAAGCAAAGGTGACAAAAATCAAAATACAGACTCGCCCTTTAGCCACTACATTGTGGACTCAGTGTTTGACCCTCTGTAATGGTCACTTTTACTAATATTATGATTTGCTCAGATTAAATGAAATGCTGGGCCTCTCGTCTAAATACTTGGACACAGCGGTTTAAAGAACAATATAACATTGTGCTGTAGGTGGCATTCAAGACAGGACTCCGCAGTAGGGTGCTAAGGGGGGATGTTTATTTAACCACAGCATTCTCCACATTTACCAGAGGTCAGAAGAGGGAATAAAAGTGAAACTAAATGCCTAACCGTGTTAACAGAATAACCGCCTGGTCATTCACCGTGGTCAACATTACGGAGTCCCAATAAGCCTCAGCCCTACTAAACCTGAACATGGTGCAGGATTCTTGTTTGTTTACTGCCCCCTACTGGACAATTCTAAATTAGTATTTAAATCAGCCTGCACATGTACAATAACAAAATTACAATAAAAAAAAAAAAAAAAAGCACATAACAGCGACAAAGAAATTTACTGACAGACTTCTGTCGAATGACTGCAGTGAGATGGGATTTAGACATGGCCACATAGTGCTTATTTTTCGGTGGAGAAAGCCCGTTTCATCAGAGGCGCCGCTGTTTTTCCCACCTCAAACAGCGACTCAGGGGGAGGAGCGCTCAGGCTGCACCAGTCCGGGATGCGGCCCGTCTGGTTGTAGTAGTCCCGGGAGACGGAGCGACTGCCCAGAATGTCCTGCAGTGCGCCGAAGATCGCTCCTGGGGGGGAGAGGGGACGAGCACACGGTCAGCCAGTCACAGAACTCACAGAATCGAGTTCAGCGCCAGAGGAAATTTCCATCACAAGTTTTATCAAGCAGCAGCAGGTGCTAATATTGTGACTCAAAAGCAACACCTTGAGTAATTTAAATAATCGCTCTACAAAAATAGAACTGCACATTTGCGGTAATGAAATAAAAATGCTTCTGGGGATACAGGGCTTGGTCGCACTTGGCTTTTTACCCTGGAACTGACAGCGAATATCATAAATACAGTCTGAAAACAACACACATTGACCGGAATCGAAATCGTCCAGCCCTAGTTTCTCTATATAGGCATTGCTTTGTTTGTGTGACTGGCTGAAGATCCAGACGAGGACATAATTGGACCGTTTTTACCTCCGAGCCAGGCAGTGCAGTTGGGTTTAGCCGGCGGGCTGTGAACACGGAAGCTCTTTGTGGCCAAGGCGTTGCAGTATTTTGGCTTCTCAACCAGCACCCGGATTTCGGCCAGGAGGCGGTGCAGGAAACCCGGGAGCATGGCGGTGCCACCAATGATCACCAGGTTCTCCGAAAGAACCTTGCGAGTGTCAATGGGACACTAGACGAAAAAAAGAGAGTAAACTTTTAACCAAAATGGTTGGAAACGGACCTCACAAAAATATGTAGTAAAAAATGATTGATCAGTAAAGAGACACAGCCGGCATTGTGTCTTTCATTGTTTGTCTGAAGACAAGCTGAATGCAGATGAGCAGAGCTTCCGCGAAAAGCAGCAGCACACTAATCCTGTGACTCAGCCCCCCACCCACTTAAAAAGAAAAAGTCTTGCTAAATAAATCATGCGCTGGCAAAATAAATAGCGCGCCCACACACTGTAGGGTCTCCAAAGCCTGAAGGGGCCTTTACCTTAACCAACGCATCCAGGATCAGAGTGGCGACCGACTTTTCCTCGTTGTCTTGTTCAAACAGCATCTCAATGACTGAGTCTCTAAAAAAGAAAAATCCACGTTTCATAAGAGGCCCAGAAAGGATGCCGGCTTGACGAGACCTGCGAATATAACCCAGATTCTGCTGGAACGGATGACCTAGATTCTGACAGAGAAAAGGTTTGTGGCAGCGCAAGGCTTCGTCGGGAGGATGTCACCCCGACACCGGCAGCGGGTGCTGCACATTGGACTATCAGGCGCAGTAAGTGCCGAATTAGCTGTGATTGAAAAAATATGGAAAAATCTTCAATTGCAGGCCAGAATCACAAATCACAAATTTGAAATATAGCAGCCTCAACTTCTGAACCTGTGGAATACAATACATTTAATCCACAGAGGGCATTAAACAAATGAAACTGATATTAATTCCTAAATCCCTGTTCAAATAATTCATTTTCATCTTTTCCAAGGTACTATTATACCCTGAAATGAGCAATTAAAGGTCAAAGACATAATGAAATAGTAGATCTAAGCAGCAAACAATAGGTAGTTTGTGTACCTGATAGAGCCGTTAACATGTAAAATTTTCTCTCCATCCAGAGGGTAATCTACATCAGGCGGCGGGGCCGGGCGCTGGGGGAACAATTGCTTTGGTGACACAATAGAGAACCCACAAAATGCACACGTTGAGGGGAAAGCACTATATTAACATAAAAGCTCACCTCAGCAGTGCCGGCCAAGTTAAATTTTGCTTCTTGAATCTTTAAGCCTCTTTGTAAGTCGCAGACAAAGCAGGTCCTTACTGTGGAAAGAAAAAGATAAACGTAAAGAAAGATGAGTAAATAAAGAAATAAATAAAGCCTGTGGCGTGCCGATGGCAATTCAGAGAAACTTTTGGTGACTTTCCCTACAATTCTAGGCCTTTGTTCACAAATAAGGGAAGCAATTTTATTAATTTATTTATTTTAACATAAGCACCACCGTTCACCTCCTGAAATTCAAAAGCAATTTTGAATTGTAAATATTGCTCTACAGTGGTTCTTCAGCTGGGTCATTTTCCGGAATAAATGGACGATCAACACTTTTGTGGCAGTTGTTTTATTTAAGAATCCTTACGACTGACTGATGTAACCGGTCCCCAAACTCCGGCCTGCCATGTAATTCTGGCCCGTGACGCATTTCAGCCCCACTCTTTACAGTATATTGTTTAGACACTGATGACAGTGATGGCACGTGGGTCTGAACTGTGCAAAGACTGCAGGGTTCACACTGCACCACGTCAGAGAATGTCAGCATGTCATTTCAGGTGGGTTTATACATATAATACTGACTGTGAAAATGGCATGTTATTGTCATGCTTTATGCATTAATATTTGTTCAAATCACTCCAACAGAAAAACTATAGCAGCAGCAATAATAGTGAACACACAAACCTTTAATGTCCTCTACAACCTCCTCTGGAACTGTGCCTGAAACATAAAAAGCATGGAAACAGTCAAGCCTTGTGCTCAGACGAGGCGAAGGCTCACATGAAGCCAGACTTACGTCAACATAACTGCACTATTGCTTGCAGGGTGGAAGCTCAGTTCTGATATCAACAGCATATTGTCGGCAGGCATAAAAAGCCCCACTGTTATTCAGCAAAGTCATTCACTATTACTGCACAGTTCTAAACTGCAACAAATAAATAAATAAATAAATACCTGTAATGCAGAAACGGATGTAAAATCTTATGTGCGCTGGAATAAATTATTCATGTGGTGCACAAAGTAATTTATTCCCACAACACAGAATGAGAAGCTTAGGCCTAGATATTATTCACTATACAGTGAACCAGTTATAATTAGTTTCCCTGTGGGCAAATTCATTATTTAGTAATATCCAGTGTTGTATAATGAACTCTTCCTTACCGAGGACACTGGGCAGACTCTGTCCAGTTCCAGCATCTGTGTCAATGGTGCACTGCTCTACTAAAAGGCTTTCCAACTCCCTATGGTAACAAGGAATAAACACGTCAGAAAATGACTAAAGCATCGCAATAATTAGATGCATCCATTTATTGGAAACACATTTTTCAAAATGCAACACGTCACCTGTGAATGGCCTTTCCACCCAGTGGTAAGGCTTCCCAGGCTGACAGGACGGGGATGTTTTCATACACCTAGAAACTGTTAAGGGATCAAAATTACGAACTGGACTCAATCATAGGACAGACGTCCATTCAAAACCAGACCTTATCCCACGTAGAATCTGCCTTAGATGTCAGATATGTAGACAATGACGGGAAAAAAACGCAAGTCCCTTGCCTGCTAATTTCCCACCATTTTCTCCCAATGGGATTAGATATTGGTTCGGAAGAATTGTGAACTTTGTGTGAAAAGTCATTTTAAACAAGAGAAATCAGACCGAGACCAATTATTGTGCGACATCCCATGATCAAAAACAGAAAGGATACTGGTAACACAAGAGTCTCTGTGTATCCACAGTCCATCACAAGGGCAGAGTTCACGCCCAGGGTCATAACAGACAAGAGATGGCTGGGAGCAAACAGTATTGAGGGAACCTTTGAGGCACATAAATAACATTAGATTATTAATATTTTTATAACAAAATATGGATGTTTGGTCGCAGCTTAAATACTCCAATACTAGTACAAACCTCAAACTGCTTGAAAAAAACTTTAGTGAGGGTCTCTCTGAAATGCGAGGGACAAAGGATGGACTCAATAATCACGACTCTACGGTCCCGTGGGTTAACCAACAGATGCCTAAGGAAGAAGAACCGTGGATATAGTTATGTTTCAACTTCAAACAACTTCAGTTCACATGACTGTAGAACTTCTTCCTTACCTGAAATACAAGTTGTGAATGAACTCCTTCAGATTGGAGTAAAGTTCTTCAGTGTTTATATGATACTGGACAACTTTAATAGGCTGAGGAGAGAATCGCAGCATTACTTCACCAGCCCTTCTCCATAAGCTCTAACCTTCTTTACAGCTTAGCTTTGAACCTGGTATAAGTCCCTGAATCCAGGAAACTGCATAAATCAGCACCATAGAAAGCGGCACTTTATTATTCAGCCTTCCATTAACTCAGAGGCTGGCTAACTTTATTAGCTCAGGGGTCGGGCCGGGCCGGGCCAGCACCATATGCATACATATCAGACATAAAAATAAAAAAGGCATTACAGTGTTCATATTTACACAATCAGTAACGCAGAAATTCAAGGACAGGTCTCCTAAAATGCAAACGACTGCACCCAAATAATTATCCTTTTGTACTTCAAGTTCTAAAGCAATAAGCTAATAATTTTTCATTATGTTGACTAATTGCTGGATTATTAAGGAGAATAAAACAAGTTTATCCCTTTGTTCAGGTAACCCCTTAAAAACAGGAGTATTGTAGCGTCTGGGTGCCGTCAGTGGCAGAGTAGGAGATCTGTCCTGGACTGGTGCGGTCGGACTTTCAGCATTACTGACTGGGTTCTCACAGTGCAACTTTATTTGATGTGAAGCGCACAGGACTGAGATCTTTAGAGTACAAGAAAACAGATTTTACGCTGTTGCACGTTACGCTGTTCTGTTGTACAAACACACATCATAAACCTGGAGATTGTTTGGCTCTGACGGCTTGCCATACATGACCACTCATTTGCCGGGCAAGCCAGTATAAAAAAAACAGTCGGGTTCGGGCAAAGATCTTCAGTTCTATCGGCGCCTAATACGCCACCTGGAGTAATGCCAGGCATTACAGGAAAACTAATGCAGTTATAATTATGGCTGGATTAAAAAGACCAAGTGGCCGGATGTGACCCATGACCTGTAGTTTGCCCACCCCTGCATTAAGTCAAAGTGATTGTTTCTGTCATTGCGATAAACAGCAGAGCACACGGTGACACAATGAAATGTGTCCTCTGCATTTAACCAATCAACCTTACTGAGCAGTGTGTGGACCTCAGTGGCACCTTTATTACCCACTAGACCTAGCAGGTAAGGAAACAGACCTGAGCAAGGTACCGTCCCCATGCACTGTTCCCCGGGCACCTTTCATGGCTGCCCACTGCTCACCAAAGGTGATGGGTTAAATGCAATAGACACATTTCAGAGTATGCACTGGGAGCTGTGCTGTGTCACATGTGACAATCACCTTCACTTTACTTCACAGCCCTGTACCACCACCGCCTACATGGAATCTATGACACACAATATCCAGAAGTAAGACATTTTAGGATGGAAGAAAATTCAGCAGGTGGGAAGACTAGTGAGAAAGACTGTGGAACAGATACCTGCTGTTGCCCTGGCCTCTGAATCTCACTGGGGATGATGAATCTCGGACCTGTCTCACCAGCAAACCCACATCTGTAGTGTCACATTGTGAGCAAAAAACTCGTTTAGGAAGATTCTGATCATGCATACCGATTAATGTTTATAGCTGTAACACAATATTATGCATATAATAAAGCAGGAATCCCACCATGCATGCACATAAACTACCAGTCAAAGCCTGGACACACCTACTCATTTAAAGGTCTTACTTTTTTATGTTATGGAACAAAAGTGAACATATTAACTATGAAATAACACACATGTAATACAAATAGCAAACAAGGCAAAAAAAAAATTCCCACTCATGTTAATGAGGATCTCATGACGCTTTTGATGATGACAGTAGTGAACAACGCAGCCATGAAGAGGCATAAAAAGAGGTGACTCACGTATGTTTCAAACATACTTCGCTTCCTGCTGCTACTAAATATGTCTTTTGCATTGAATTCTTCAAAATGGCTCCATCTTAGCCTCCACCCCTACACAGAGTAGGTGCGTCCCAACGTTTTACTTTTTGGTAGTGTACATCCATAAATGTAACAATTAACCAGCCATCCCAGTATGATTTATCTTGTGTGTTGAGAAAAAAAACAAATCTAAGACAGACTCCATCTCAATGCATGATTGTTTATTTTATTTATATATAAATAAATTAAACATTCTCGAAAACAATGATTTCAGAAAACAGATCTGACGAATCTAATGACAGGGCTGTCATGAAGAAACATTTATTACGTGGATGGTTGAATGCAATTGTAAAGCTGTATCCATAAATGGAAGAGAAGTGATTTAATAGGATTCATAATATTTAACAATGACGAGTGAAATTATCCAGAGAAAATCAGGCCAACTGGTAAGTAAACAGCACGTTAGCAATTAGCAGGCTGGCTAGCGGAATTAACGCGAAGACTTACTTTGTGTACGCCGCTCCCAGATCTATGACGACCGCGGTTTTCTCCCCTCCGCTTCCCAGACCCTCAAACAATGGCATTTTTGTAGAACAGAAATCACGCCGACATCAACACAACGTGCTCAGAGGTTCGAATTGTGCAGACATAATACAACAAACCACAGTAAAGCCAGGGCTGGGCGGGGTCCTATGTGAAGGCGACCGCGGCGCTGCCTGAATTTTTGCGTAATCAAAGGAAATGTACATTTTTTATGGTCCAAGACTGAAAATGCATGCGTCCACTCTCAAAATATACTGGCTTTACTTTTTATTTAATGCTAGTATAGAATTAAAAAGTAAAAACAGAAATGAGGCAAATTGACAGACGACCGAGTGTTAAAATGTCAATGTTCCGTAAAGTTACTTAACGTTATAGCCTAAGTAACAGCTGTATGAACTAAGCACAAATAAAAGCAGTATTTTTTTGTTTGTTTTTGAAACTGAACTGCTCTGTCGAGTTGGCTGAAACATCCCAAGACATCGGCATCGCCCACTGACACCCCAGCCCTTGTCTGCAGTTCGGTGCTGCCTTCCTCGTCTTAACCGCGCAAATGTTTTGTTGTTAAGATGACAGGTCTTCCAAGTTTTAAAAGTCCCTACTAATTCATCAGTGTCCGTCCGTTTTTAACGACCGTGGCACAGCACCAACCCCCTTGTAATTTCTGCCGTATTAATGTCGTATGTGCAAAACGAGATCATGCGATAGACCCACGCAGACTGCATTTGACCGGGAGAATTTTTTTCAAACTGAATGCTGGCGCAGACACGGTCATCATCATAACCTGCCATCATAACCAGTCGCACAAACGCAGACACGCAGCGCTGGACGGCGGCTTCCGGATTTAATACTGCATGATGCTCGACTGAAGAAATCCTGAAATCGGGGAGCAGCCCAATATATTCGCACGAAGATCCGAGACGGGTAAGGACAACGCTCCGGGTTCTGTATTGCTGCGACTTAAAAAAAAAAACTATATTATTATTGGTGTCTGTGCGAGGTGAAACATGCCGCAATATTTGCGCCACGTGTGTATTTGAGCGCTGTGTCATGTTGCACGAGAAGAGAATTTGAAAAAAGAAACCTGCTTAATTCACGCACCTGAGCTATTGTACGTATATTATTATTATTATTATTATTATTATTATTATTATTATCATTTAATCCACGAAGCTTGCGCCCACGATTTGGCAGACATGGCTGCTGACAAGCCGAAGGTTTATGAAATTCGTGTGATTACCGGCCGCATGGCGACTAACAGTCTGTGCGTCGCGCAGACTGCATTGATTCATTATGGAACTCGGATTGACAGGCTGCACCGACGGTCCCGTGCTGAACAACGATCTCTGATACTCCCCTTAAATACAATTCGAAATTATAGTTCCTTGTGAAAGTTCACAGTGTTACGTGTCTAAAAAAAAATAACAAACGACCTGTTTTGGTCGATTTTTAAAAAATATGTTATGGGTTTATGGGTTCGTTTGAATATTTACATCTATGTAGATATTATCTTCCATGCCAGAGTCTACGGGAATTCTTTGTCTTGGAGAATGAATTCTGTGCTATTTATAGGGCTGCACCATGTGTCAGATTTCTGCTGTGTGTCTATGAGAGAAAAGGATAGGGACACCTTGCATAATACCCCACCGTAGACCCCTGCACTGCCATATCATTTTTTTCTTAATTGTTCTAGCCATGGATATTATTTTTCTCGTAACAGTACTATACTATATTTACTGTTGCTATCGGTCGATTATTCTATTATTATTATAATTCTGTTATTTTCATTGTAGTGCTGTGTGATATTTAAGGGATGGCTGTATTCATAGGTAATTGGTGTTAGTTGTTGGTTTTACTAATGAAGAACCCAGATGCCGAATTCAGATTGAAGAGGAATTGAAAGCATCCACTGAATCAACTGGGATGTCGGCCATCGAGAGAAATGTTGATTAAATGTTTCAATATTTTAGTGGTCCTTTGACAACGTTGACAATGGGTTTTTTTTCCACAGTAAAATTGTGATTTCTGTAAAAATGCAAATTCGTTGTTAAAGCAATTACCATATTTTGACTATAATGAATAACTTGTATTAGCAATGCAATTTACTGTCTGCTTAGTCTCATTAGTGGAAAAGACGCATACTAAAATGTGTGCAAAATAAAAACCACTAACACAAAGGAGGAATTGATTTCTTGCCCCACAGTCTCTCCTTGCCAAAGGCTCCTTCTGGTCATTTGGATGTGATCTGCCTGCTCTCCACTGTTCTGTGCACCACTCTCCTTCAGTCTTCATGCCGATTTGACTGCCAGCAGTGATGGGCTTTATGACTTTAAAGGGCTTCTTGCTGGCTGGGGCCTGTCTGTCTGCTTGGGCTGCTCCACTGTCGTCCATCAGTGGTAGTACAGTGTCACCAGGGACCAGAGACTGCGACAGACAAGTTAGGGCTGAAATAAAACCTACAACTGGTTTAGAATCCAGTCAAAGCAATGATACAGGACAACAATGCCCCACGCCAGTGGGTAATGTAGAAGGCGACGCCTCGTTTGGGACATTAGGCATTTTGTATGAAGACGCAGATCCGAAAATGGAGGAAGGTGGGACGGAGCAGAGAAGGTCTGATGGTGAAGTACAGAGCCAGGGGACTTGGATATCATCTATTGCTAACAGCTCCGTCGACGAGAGACAGGCGACTGCTCCAGTTTCAGCCAGACCTGAATTCTTGACTGGCGAGGACCAGACACGACTACCCAGAGACGAAACTGTGAAGGGGGTGTCATCTGCCACGTCAGAAGCAGCCGCCTCCTCAACAGAAGACAAGAGAATCACGGCGGTGATGCACACTGGCAGATCCACCATGCCAACACCTTCTCCATCCACTGTGCAATCAGAATGGACAACAGATGGCCACGGAGAGTCGCAGATGGCACCAGGCAAGAGTGACCTCATGCAGTCTGGAGTTTCACTTGACCATGATGGGGAACCGATGGGGACTAAAGAGGGCCCAAAAGACACTAAAGCCCCTTTGGAAGGGGATGAGGCTGAATGGAAGGCAGAAACACCCCAAGACCCCTTCAGGAAGTCCTTCAGTTCTCCAGACCCAGGCAGTCCGACAAGAGCCTTTGATGGACCGCCGTCATTGGTCCCTACCTCCATCTCTGCAGCTGCCCATCCTAGCCAAACCAGCACCCCGTTATCAGCATGGAGCCTCACACAAGGTAAGCCAGTGAGGACGAGACCCACCCTAAGTCTTTCTGGAGCGACTAGTCTACCTTTCCCCACCGTTACTGACCCTCAGGGGAGACTTAGTCTGGGCCTAGGATCCTCTCAGCCTGATCTGACTTTGGCCTCCAGGCTGGAGGTCAATGGAGGAGGCACCTGGACAGAGCCAATAAGTCTTCAGGGTGGTGAGTAGTCTGATGTCTATTTTGATAAGTGTGTGATTATTGCGCAGTTAACACTGCTGGCCTACAAGGAGAACTGGGTTCCAGTCCTGGCCGGGGCACTTAGTGTGTACATAGTGTGTTTGCTAATGTCTGAGGAGATTTTCTGTTGGATCACTAGATAGTTCCTATGGTCCGAACGCACTTCATTGAGTCAGTTGTTTAATGCTGAACTTGGTCTCGTTTTGCAAAAGATGACATCCTAAACTAAAACTTGCTTGCCTTGAATAAGTGTACTTGGAGAATCGATGGTCGTATCATACATTAAGACGAGAATGATAAAATAGAACAAATTAGACGTATAGTATATTGTCAGTCGGGAACCACATGTGCATGTGACAAAATGAGTCCAAATGACAAAATATTTGCCACTCGGTTACCGCAGTGCACAGCAGTGCATTATAATGTGACACTACAAGTGGCGGAGCCACAAAAGAGTCAGGCAGGGTCGAGGGGATCGGCTGTGCTGATCTGCAGAAGGTGGCTGATTTTTACCCGCTCCACTTTGAACCACAGCGTGGGACCCGAGGCAGCCTAATTACTTTCTATTTTTGCCTCGGCTTTTGAAATAACGCGAACTGAGACTGCAGAGGAACTCCAGCACCAAGCCAGGGAGCTTTTTTACGTTTCCCTGGAGTGTCTTGTGAGAGTCTGGTGGGTGATTGTTGTCTGTGAAATAAGGCCTGGCTTAGAGCGCCGGTCTTCATGTTGATGTAAAGTATGGTGATCACTCTCTAGGGCCACGGTACAGTCTTGGAAAGGTGGCGGCGTTCACTGCTACAAGTCACACACCACACCGTCTATCTAAAATGTTGAAGTCGCTTCTCTTGAAGCTTTGCTAGCTGGGTAATGATTGAGATTAAAGAACAGGGTTCTTACACATTTTTAGAAAAGAATTTCCATGACTGTGCCATGACTTTTGGATTACTCTAAGGCAAATTCTCATGCCCATACATTCTCAGAAATGTCTGTGCAAATGTTACCGAAATATTGGTAAACTAAACTTACGGCAACCCTGAGAAATGTAATTTAAAACAACAGTGTAGACGTGCAAGCCCAAGTCCGAGTAGATCACCAGTTATAATTTGCATGACTTTTAAAAGGAACCCTGTACCGTTGGACCGTAGGAACCCTGTAAGAAGAAAAAAATGTTTCTGTGGTGCTGTAATACACTTAGGTAAATAGATAAAAACAAGAAAGGGGAACTTGCGTCTTGGAGACCGTGAACTAGCTACTAACAAAGACTGACTTCTGTAAACCAAGTTTAAAATGGGAGGAGCCAGTCTTCTAAATGAACGCGGCATCATGTGACTGCTCCTCCCAATCCCGGAGGGAAACCACAGTGGTGGATTATTATATCCCCGGGGTTCTTCTACATGCCTGCTTCATTAGTAAAACTTGCACAAATGTATCATGCATCTCGTGGTAAATCGTTTTTTCAACTCTACTTTGTTTTATTTGCATTCACAACCGCAGATGATGTGAGTCTCCTTCCATCTTCTGAGGAGGTGGGACCTGATCCAACTATGTCATCTGAAGACCTCCCACTAATCTTTGAGCCCTTTGATGATGACACAGCAGGGGCTGTAGCTTTTACTGGACAGCCCACTGGCTCCATGGTGGCCTCACAACCTTCCGCACACATGGAACCAGGAGAAGTCGAGTCACAGCTCGGGCAAATGGTCACCGTGGATGCAGACCAGACCCTGTCAGAGGTTCCTGCTCCAGGAGGTTCAGAGTGGCTGTCGTCCTGGCAAACCTCTGGGGCGGAGCTCTTGGAGGCTGTCAGTACATCTCACCCTCTGGCTAACACACCCTTGTCAGAGCCGATGCATATCACCGACCACGGCAGAGAATCTGGTGAGAAGATGAGAGGTTGCTGTTCTCCTTGCTTGATTGGCAATATTATTGTAACTGCAATTTAGTATGAACAAAATTTGTTTGCAAATCAAGCTCAACAGCCACAACATGAACACCTTGTAGAGGTGAACTGAATATCATTTCTTATGTCTTCACCATGACACCAGGCACAGACAATTTGGTGCTAGATACCAGAACGTACTTGCAGAGGTCTAGTGGAGTCCCAGTCACAACAATTCTGGGATGTTTTGGTGGAAAAATGGGACCAACTCGATATTAGAAGCTAATGTTATGGCTGATTTAAGTGTTCGCTTTAACACAGGCTATAAAACCTCACACTCTTGAGTTAATTTTAGATTCCAGGCGTCATTCTGTTGGCCTGACAGACTGGTCAGGCTTCTGCTTCTTAGCAGTTCTCATTGGTTCCTTCAGATGCTGACATCCCACAGAACCCTGGGGGAACAAGTCCCACCTCCCCATCTCTGATAACAGGGAGTGCCCAGCAAAACCATGCAGTGACTGTTACCAGGACAACGCACAAGCCAGCGTCTGGATTAGAGGAGCTGGAATCTGAAGGTGTGTAGGACACAAGCCAGAGCTGCATGCCAGAAGCTGGCTGATGGCCTACAGGGCTGTGAGTGATAATTGTTCCCCCCCCCCCCAAGAAGAGCATGACGAGGACGAGGAAGATGAGGAAATAGAGGATTCGGAAGAGGAGGATGATGATGAGGAGGAGAGCGAGGAGGACCAGACTGAAAGCCCTGCATCGGCACCCACACGGCCACCTTATAGCCTCATCCCACCTCCACCAGTGTGGGTGCAGCGTAACCAGGGCCTAGGTGAGGAGAACTATGAACAGTGAGGCAAAGAAGTACCAATCTACTCAAACCATCTCTAGAATTGTACCATTTAGATTAGATTTTAGATAAGATCATTTATCAGATACCCTTATCCATAGCGACTTACAATCAGTAGTTACAGGGACAGTCCCCCCCTGAAGACACTCAGGGTTTAGTGTCTTGCTCAGGGTAGTAATTGAGATTTGAACCTGGGTCTTCTGGTTCATTGGCGAGTGTGTTACCACCAGACTGCTACCAGCATTGTGACTAGCATGAAATACAGAAGTGTTGGTCTATTTAGTTCACAAAGGAGGCAGGTTTATTCCTAATATGAACATCATTTGTAGTATTGACAATGGATGACAAACACACTTCAATTTGCCATAAAACACTTTACCCCGTCTGCCAGCATATGAGTAAGTAGACCTGTGCAGAACACAATGAGCAAGACTAGAATATTTCTATAAATGTTTAAAACAATTGAATGAGTCCCCCTCCTGCACCCCATATGCCCAGATTATGATTAGGCATTTGTGGTGAGGGAGTGAGTGAACAGAGCCGTACACATTCTCATTCTTTGCTACCTAACTGATTCATTTAATGCAGGTCTGTCTGTGCGCAGGATCAGGCAGAAGCAACTGCTTGATTTGAAAGAAACCTGGTAGAAAGTTTTAGGAACCTTTTCAGGTTCTTGAGATCAACATTTCACTTTAGCAAAGCTCTGCTGCACTTGACCTGTAGGTGGCAGTAAAGTTCAACAGAGATAAAACTCCACTTTGCCCATCCATGTTCATGGTTTATAACTCTCTGCTCATCGTTGGGCACATCTTCTTATAATGCTCAAAATATGTTCTCAGATATTCATAGTGGTTCCTGTTTCTTACATGCATACCTCGTTCTTTATATTATGCTCTTTAATTATGCGCTTTCTTTCAGTGCGCAGCTGGGTGGAGCTTATTCGGGAAAAGGTACAGTTCACATTTCTCATGTATTTATTTACCTGAAATGTTTACTCACCGTTTACAGGTCACTTCAGTCACATTTTGGTCTGGGACGCAAGTGGCATTGTACCAGCATGATATTTTTCAGGATAGAACTATAACTCATGGTGGAACAGAAGACAGAAGAAAAAACGTAGTCATTTTAACCAGATTTGCATGGCATGGGTTATTTTACTTGCCTCTGCTCTGGTGTAGGCTGGATATGTGTCTGGTATGTTGGCACCTGTTGGCATTGGCATTGCTGGGGCGCTGCTCATTGTTGGGGCTCTGTACAGCGTTAGGATGATCCACCGCAAGCGGCGGAACAGCTTCAAGCACCAAAGGAGGAAGGTAAGGAAGCCAGTTTGTCATAATGCGTCATGACTTATTCAACACCAGGGATTAAAATACAAAATATTGTTCAATTTTGGTTCATTCACAACAGAAACATTCTAACGTCAATCAGTTATGTGTAATTTGTGTAGTTAAATTGCAATTAATTGGGTTATTTTATTATTTTGGTTAAATATTTAAACACTTATAGACAGATATAATATTTAAAATTAGGTTTTCACTACAGAACAATGTTATGCTTTTCAGTTACATTCATCCTAATATTCAGGTTTTTTTTATCCCTGGTTGATATCATCTTAATTATCTCTTATTCATGCACCTCATGCATTGAACATTTGTTCAATACTAGGACCATTTGTGTTTTCAGTCATTTTTTTGTCTTTCTTCCATGTTGTTACTGCGTTAATAAAATGTTGTTGCAGAGGAATTGTCTATGGTGCTGATTCCTGAGATCAAAACCACAAACTAGTGCAAACTATTAGTGTTTGACCCGAGACACTGGGACCATTCAACAACTATCCTTCAAACCTCGCATACATGCATACACGCGTGCATACATTTTCCTTTACTGCCTGCTAATTTGCAATGTCAGGATGCACAGGATCATTTCAGAAGTGGGAGGAGGCTGATTTTAAGTGAGTTGTATGTACTATCACTGCAGCCCAGGGAGGTGAGACACGGTCAAGACCAAGCGATGCTGCTCGCCGACAGCTCGGAAGACGAGTTCTGACCTTCGAGACCAGGATCAGGCGTGATGGTGAAACTCGGCCCGCCCTCCCATGTCCGAAGAGGCCTGTGCGACACTTCATCCGTCTGAAGGCGTGTAGTGACTTTTAAGATGTGTTCCTTCTTTGAGCAGCAGCTGCAGTGACTAAGATCAATGATGTATATTAGTCTGGACCTGCTGACTACGGGTCCGGCATCATGAGCTCTTCAGTATTTCAGCCAATGTACAGTAAATTAATTAACATCCACCACAGGATTCAAAAGGCCAACATCTCTGCCATCATATGCAAAGAACATCAGCACTTCATTAAATTGATAACTAACATCTCAGCATAGGTGCTTATTTAAAAAAAATAATTGTAAATACGTTCATGACATTTTTAGAGCATGATTGAGCAGATTGTGATATTCTTCATTAACTACTTCCTTTGGAAATGTACATTTAATTAGGGTTGGGCCGATAATTGAAGTTTTATTGTTTTCATGTTGCCTAAAATATAACATTGCTAACACGGCAAATAGGCAAGACCTACCTTGCTTCCCACATGGAACACATTCTCACCTGGATGTGACTACCATTCATCTTGTGAACCAGCTACAGTCGAACAGTAGACTATGGATGCCAATTTACAAGCCCATACCTCACTGCAGTTAGTGCTCATATGGCAAAAGGTGTCATTGTGCAGCTATGTGGACACACTGCTTGTGCCTATGTAATGCTTTGTATGTGTTAAGTCATGGCGATGGCCACAACTGGACCAGTCCTCTAGTAGACAATCTGTAATATCTAATCAATAAATACACACTTGATCAGTGGTTTTGTTATTGGTCTGACTTGATCATTCTATGCTCACTTGGACCAGGAACAATGAATCTTTTTTAAAAAGTCAAATAATTTATTCTGGAGATTATTCTTCCCACATTAAATAAAAGAAGACAGTTCCATGGTGAGTTTAAAAAAAAAAAAAAAAAAAAAGAGAGAGAGACATCATTTGATTGAAAAAAAAAAAATAATAATAATCTGACATGCAATCTGTTATTTTCTCTACCCTCTCCACAAATGATCCTCACCAGAACTGGGAGAGGCCAACCAGCAGCCTGATGTAGGTCACATAACACAGCTTTCTGCTTGTCCTCACTAACTTCTTCCTAGTGGATGATTTAGGCATCTGCTGGACAACCCTTTGACATCCAGATTAAAAAAAAAAAAAGTTTTATTTGTTGGGCTTCTAAAAAAAAAAATCATTCTGAAGTAAAATGAACACAAAAATAAAAACCACACACATTTGTGAATTATACCCTGAGAAGGAGCATCTTAGCTCTTGCCCACTGTGGGCATTCACCAAGAGCATGGACAACCACAGGACCTTTTCAAAAAGGGTTTCCTCGTAGCTGGCTGGGACTCTCTGGGTTTGGCTGTCTGAATGTAAGCAGACATTTCGGGTGGAGCTGGCTCTCCCACCCCCGCCCCAGGATGAACCCAGGGAAACAGTAAAAGATGGAAAACACACTGATCAGAGGACTTCTCTAGCTCTTTAACCAGGAGAAGTGAAGGAAAAACAAAAATCCCCATAAAAATCACCAAATCCGACGACAGGTACAAAACCAGAGCAATTGTACGTAGTTTGACATAAAAATAAGTATACAACTTCTAAACACACACAGGTGTCAGACACACAAGTATGGCACGTGAGACCTTCTTCCATTTCAGTTAGTGTATTGAGGCTTAATGGTTCGATTCTGCAAGAACGCCGCTAACTGCTAACTTCGGTCATGTGCTGCCATCTAGTGTTCACCGAGTTTATTACAGAAAAATCAAACCAGAAGGGGTGCCACCCAATGCCAAGTTCATGTGTCAAACATCTTCTTCTCATCCAGAAGAAAATGTTCACAACAATCCAAAAATAAAAATCAAATAAACCACACACAACAGAAACAACAGCAGCAATACTTGATCAAAAGTGCATCTCAAATCAATTAGCTGACTTTTATCAAAGAAATAATAATATATTGTCACCTGCGTATTTTATTGGCTGCAGTAAAATGCATGTGGGGAGACCCTGCTGGTGGTGGTGGTTCACACTCACAGGCCGAAGCCCAGAAAAACCAAAAATCCAGTAAACACACGGGGGAGACGGGGAATAACTTGAATTGGGGGAAGAACTTCATGAAGTACTTCAGTCATGAACACCAACAGGACTGTGGTCACTTCCCCAGAGAGGCATTTTCAGGAGATGCGTGGGAGGAGGAGTTTTGAGCCCCCAAACTATTTCTATTCAATTAGGAACAATTTCTAAATGCTACTTTACATGGCAGTTTTATTCATTTTTGTAGTGGACACTTTTAGTCCCACGACATTACAAATTATTCATTAAAAAACTGTGTAATCCAAATATTTTATCTTTAGTTAAACAAATTATGTCAAATAGCCATCTCTTATGTGGCAAATTCAACTTCAAATTCAATATTTTTTTTTAAGGGCTACTGCATCAAAACTAGACAGTACATAAGTAGGCATATATTATGATTTTTATATATAATATTCATATAGAACTTTATCCCACACAAAGGTAATTATTTGAGTGGACTGAAGCAGAATTTTGTTCTCTCGGCACAAACCAGTTAACACTGACATCAATGCATTTGAGGCAGAGTCCATGAAGACCACCCCAGCCGGATAAATTCTAGATTGTACTAGCTCTACCTCACAGCCCTGTGGTCTCTGCAGTGCTCCAGTACCTGGCATTGCATTAAGGGATTTGTTTTGTTCAGTGGACACCTATTAAAAAAAAAAAGTAAATTAAAATTGAGTGATTTGTAACGCTAAACAGAAAACAAACCCAGCACCCTATTCACACCAGAAATAGGGTGAACACACAGGCACTCATACGAATAACAGGCTTCCTTACATTCAGTCCTGTTGCCTAATCATGTGAACACAGACACACACAGACATGGGGAAAAAAACCTCTCCAAACACACATCTACAGACACCCTTAAATGCCTGATTTTTCTCGGTTTAGGAACACAAAAATAAATTCCACAAATGTACATATGAGTCAGTTTTTTTTTTTCCTTAATCCATCCATATGCTGCTTCGTGATCAAATTTCTGTTGGACCTCTCAAGCCGAGGGCTGACTGGGAGCCCGGCGATGGCTGGGCCAAGATTTACGGGCTTCGGTCAGTCTCTGTTGACTTTGATAAACCACGTCCCCCTTATAAAACACCTCTCACTCTGTGGTGTCACAGTAGAAAAGAGGAGCCATGAGGGGAAGAAATCTTCCTGGGCACAAGCGTGTCTGTGCATGTTTGTATGAGCGTGTGTCCATGTGAGTGAGAGACTGAAGAAGAGTCGAAGAGAGGTACACTAGCGGAGCCACAATTTGAGCCGCAGAGCGTCCACGCCGTTAAGATAGTATCTGAAGAGGCGTTTATCTCTCACAAAGCCCAAATTCTCGTACAGCTTCAGGGCAGATTTGTTGGTGATTTCAGTCTCCAGAACAACCTGGGGGGGGGGGGAGAACAGAACTTTACGTAATGAAAAGAATGCATCTCCTCTGGCTATTCCACAGTCAGTTCTCTCAAATCTCAAACCAAATAAAGAAAAGATGCTGTAAACACGGTGACAAAGATGGTATTTCTCCAAGTGACAGAAACGTGTCATCACAAGATGCACTTCACAGTCTATTTGTAAGGCAAAGTGATTTGAAAATCTTATCATGACCCAATCTAGAATTTCACATTAGATTACATTACATTATATCACATTAGTATTTAGACTGGATTTTTTCATTAGACGTCCTGATCAACACTACACCGTTACTGTAGAAAACACTGCTTTCTGCTGGTTATGGTACATAAAAAAATGAGGGACAGAGTGGTGGGATGAAGATCTCACCTCGTCACAGTCACCCTCAACCATGGCGTAGATGGCCTTCTTCACAAGGTTTGTACCTGTAACAGGACCGTAGGGTGACCAGATGTCTCAGTGACCAAACAAAAGCATAAACACAACGTAGAGCCATCCAGATTTAAAAATAAACTCATAACTTTGACCAAGAAATCTGTCATTTTACAAAACAAGGCACATTAAAGCTCAAAGGGTTCTCAGTTCTAGCAGAACCTGACAGGTGGAACCGATTCCAGCTCAGTCATATCGAATATGGAGCCATTTTATCCAGTGGTGCTTTTTTACTTAAATAATTTTATAAAACTCTTGGCCAAGGCATAAAGCAGACAAATCGCTAATATATAGTAAATAATGAATAATAAATAATAATTTTATATAAATAAAAGCAGACCAAGTCCACCTCACTAAAAAAAAATAAACTGATATGTCTGATGTAAGTGCATAGACTGATAAATCTGAGGTTTTTGAACCTTTTAAACCTAAAATTTTATCCACCATTAATTAGATATATATTTTAATAAGTAGTAATAAGCTCTAAATCCAAACTGCACAGGATGCAGTAGATAAAAGAACAGTAATTTATGTGAGGAAACACCCGAGTACGACAATGACATTCAGTCTTCTCAATAACACTCAGGTATTAATTGTACAAGATGGCAACAATAAAAAAGTTGAAGAAAAAACTTAATATGACAGTGTCCACTTTTTAGTTTCAAACTATTATTAATAATTAGTCATGTGACTACTCACCAATACTTTTCCTCCTATGTTTAGAGTCGACAGCCAGCATGGCAATGTACCCGCGCCGGAACATCTTCTTGTGCATATCCAGCTTGCACACAATAGCACCGACGCATTCTTTCTCCACCATGGCCTGCAGCAGGCGCACACACACACACACACACACACACACACACACACACACACACACGTCTTAGAAGAAGGCAAGGCATGTGTGTCAAAACAGAACATTATTAATATATAAACATTTATGGTATTATAGCAAAGTGATGATACCAAACATGGAAGGCACACTTACATATCAAACACCAAGCGGTTTCCAGGTGAAAGGAGGCTAAACATTTTACGCAGGAAATTAATACACTGTAGTACAGTGTTAAAATCAACGATTTGACCAATTTTAAAGGTCCCTGATTACAAAAATTTCACTTTGAGAGATTATTTAACATTAATACGAGTTCCCCTAGCCTGTCTATGGTCCCGAAGTGGCCAGAAATGGTGATAGGTATAAAGAGTGCTATGGTCATTCTGCTTCACTGATCAGAGAGCGGCAGCTCAAATGGCCGGATCTGGAATTTGTCCCCTTATGTTGTCATAAGGGCATTTTCTTATTCTGGAAAAACCGTGACATGACTTCCAGTCTGCATCAAACATTGTTGATGGTGAGTGGTTTTGATGACGTAATTTCTGCAAATGCTCGCTCACTTCTACAGGCCGCTCTCCTTCTCATTTGCATTTAAAGCTACAGACACCGAAATGGCAGTCCTGGATAAAAGTGGCTGTAATTCTGCACCATGGCTGAATTTCTTCAGCGTTCAGATACAGAATTAGGGGAGCATTAAGACCGACATAAAAGCAATAAAAAGTAGTGATATAATGTTGTTGAGTTATATGTATGTGTGTGTATGCAGTACAGGCCAAAAGTTTGGACACACCTTCTCATTCAATGTGTTTTCTTTACTTTCATGACCATTTACATTGGTAGATTCTCACTGAAGGCATCAAAACTATGAATGAACACATGTGGAGTTATGTACTTAACAAAAAAAGGTGAAATAAAGGTAAAAGGTAGAATAAATATATTCTAGTTTCGTTGCTCTGATTACTGCTTTGCACACTCTTGGCATTCTCTCGATGAGCTTCAAGAGGTCGTCAATTGAAATGATTTTCCAACAGTCTTGAAGGAGTTCCCAGAGGTGTTTAGCACTTGTTGGTCCAGCTCACCCCAAACCATCTGGATTGGGTTCAGGTTCGGTGACTGTGGAGGTCAGGTCTCCACTTTTTGTTAAGTACATAACTCCACATGTGTTCATTCATAGTTTTGATGCCTTCAGTGAGAATCTACCAACGTAAATGGTCATGAAAATAAAGGAAACACATTGAATGTGAAGGTGTGTCCAAACTTTTTGCCTGTACTGTAGATAGCATTCCACACACAATGATATAATCAATGAAATTATCAATGATCAGTTACATGATTAATTGCTGCTATGCTGATGAAGTTGGAAGGAGGCAACAGGAGCATCAACACAAAAGCAGCTGCACAGTTTTCAATATTTTCATAGTCTGGTTGTGTCTTTTGCAGAACAAGACACGTTGGTTGTGTGTTTAGTGGGCCGACGTCCACTGTGCTAGCTTGAAACGATGCTGGGACAGGGCAACGTCACATTACACTTCATCCAGCCATCACTATTCCGTGTTTATAACACAATGTGTATGAACGACGAGGGTGGACAGGGGTCGGACGGAGATACGTACCAGAAAGCAGAGCTGCGGCCAGTTGTGGATGAAGTACCTGTAGGTGTAGATGGAGTAAGGCTCGGACAGGTCCCTGGTGATCAGCCTCATGATGCCCGGCATCTGCAGCTCGGACTCGTAGCGCACGTAGCCGATCTCCTCCTCCAGGCGCAGCCTGGCCAGCAGCTCCAGCTCCCCGTGGCCGGGGAGGGAGCCGGAGTCACCGTTGTCGCTCCTGCGGGACGGCGGGCAGCAGTTCGAGCCCTGCCGGCAGTCTCTGGCGGAGAACGTCACGCCGTTCACCTGCTCGGCCTGACGCTGCCGCCGCCGGGACGCCTCCGGGTGCTTCTTCGGCCGCTTGCCCTCGCATCCTCTGCCGGGGGCGATCAGGCCCACCCTGCTGACCGGTTCGACCCCTTCCCCGTCGCCGGGGAAGGGAGGAATTTCAACCGGGGGGGTTGCCAATGCGCCGCTAGGCCCAGTCGGCACTGCGGCCATCCCACCTCATTCAGAAAGGGATGAGGCGCGGAGGCACGGGGAAACGCGGCGTATCCACGGTGCTGCGGGCTTTCGGCGAGCCGTCGAGAGGCGTCGGCAGAAAAAAACTTAAGATTTCAGAGGGTGAGATGTGAAATTCGGCCTTGCCCCGAAACCCTGGAGGTCTCTTGCCCCTCGGCTTCCCTTTTCTTTGCTGCCGGAAAACGTTACCGCAGCAAACGCCATTGTTGCCGTAAAGCGAGTGTGTTTTTACGACAGCATGACAGGATTACAGCCTGCTCGTCACAAAAAAATACCATGAATATTAACTGTAATTTTGCATTGTTATAATGTTAGTGTTGTTGTGAAACAATATATTTACAAAAAAGCTTCCACTGATATTGTATTCTGAATCCATGCATGAATGAAACAGAATGTAAAGAGCTTATTTTATCCTCGTGGCAACACCAGACACTCCACACAGCAGGATTGGCAGCTCCTGTCCCCACGCAGCAGGAGACATGGCAGCACCCTGCTGAGGGAGCACCAGGAGGCCAAGTGGAAGACTTGATATCATTTAGGCGGCTGGAGAGTAAGGGGGGGGGTCTAGGCACACAGGCATGGATTGTTCGCCCATGCTAGACGGAGAAAAGAGCCCTTGGCATATATTTATTATGCTTTTTATTATCAGTTTCGCCGTGATCATTTTTTCAATCTCAAAGCAGCCAAATCAGTGTGGTACTGCATGCTGACCGACAGGTGGCGGTGCTGCACTACTAAACACGTGGCCCTCAAAAACTCTACATGCAGACTTCGGTTCTGAGGCCGCATCGCGTCTTTAGTTGAAAGACATGCTGTTCAGAGGTGTGTATTAATATACAAAGTATAAATATACAAGCAAGTTTAGTTGGCCTGGTATCATTTTGCTAAACGTAATTTCATAGGGCATTTTTCACAGGACATGTTATAAACCCGGTTTATATCTGTGTCATATATTTGGGTCTGTGTCAATGAATGGAAACATTTACATTAATGGATTTTAGTAGATGCCCTAATCCAGAACGATTTACAACCAGTAGTTACAGGGACAGTCTCCCTGAAGCAACTCAGGCTTAAATGTCTTGCTCAGGGACATAATACTAGTAGTTGGGGGCTGAACTTATATTTAACTACTTGAAATGTAATTGATGTGTTACAATGTATTTAATAATGAATGAACATGCTGTCAATAATTGCCTTTGGTTCTGATTTTTTCGTTCCTCTAATAGTAGTTCAGGCACAATATTCACAAATTTGTACTAACACTACTAGTTAACAGGTGGTCAGAGGATCTGAAGGATGAATACAGATATTTTCACCATTTTGGTACAGTTGGAATAGCCAGATGTTGGACCCCTTTGTCAGGATCCGGTCCGAAATGGGGGTTACTCCGGTCCGGATCAGGATCAGGATCCGTACCGGAGTTTCATTGTTGTCCTGTGTAATGTTCCCTAATCGTTTTCACCTGTGTTGATTGTATAAAGCTGCCCTGTTCGTTTCTGCCTGCGGTCAGGTCCTTGAAGTTATGTTCTGTGTTCACCAGTGTCTTCGTCTCGGATGTCTCCCCTGTCCTGTGATTCACCAATTAAACCCCTGTTCCGTGATGTCAGGTGAAAGCGTCCTTCATTCTTCGTTCCTCGTCATTCCTCGTCATTCCTCGTCCTCCTCTACGTTCACCCGCCGCGTCATTCCCGCATGGACGTGACACCCTTACATTGTTAACCTGATTGACAAGAAGTTTTCATGTGATTTAACTTAAGAATAGAGAACTGGACCAAGTACCGAACCTTGCAAAAGTCTTTTTATTTTATTATTTTTTTTTATCAACCTAACATTTCCACAGCACATACAGTTGTATATGAAAGAACAGTAAACAAAAGAAAAAAAATTTCAAGGAAAAAGAAAAAATGTTGAATGTTGGATGTTGAAGATATGTGTGCAGGGTTCCGAAGTCTCCAGAATCTGTCGGTTTCAGAATTAAGATCATGCCTCAATTTTTCCAATGAAAGAAGGTCTGGAAACCAATGGAAATGGTTGGAACCTTTGGACTGGAACAAAGTAGCAAAATACATTTTTTGCCAAAGACTAAAGATCACCAATCATATTTAAAATTCTGTTTTGCTAATAAATAGAGGTACAGTATGTTTTATTTATGTAATGCCATCAGTCATAGGAACCTAACAATATACTACAATCTTATTTATTGCAACAATATACTACAATCTCCCATGATACATAATATAAATACAACACTCTTAACAGAGGAGTTTTGTGTTATTTCATCGTGTCCATGTAGTGTGTTTGGAAGGTTGCCAGTTTGCCCACTGCTCACCAAGGGTGATGGGCTAAAATCAGAGGACACATTTAGTTGTGTCACCATGTGCTTGCTGTGGTCCACGATGACAATCACTTCACTACTGGTTCTCATAGAAAAGTGAGTATCACAGTCGTCATAACTGGTTTTCTCTACTATAAAACTTTGTCTCGTGAACATGTTAAAGAAAAGCAGACTGTAAACTAGAGGTTATGAAATTATTCTAAAGCATGTATACTGTAAAACTATATAGGATTCTTACCCAAGACAGATTCCTCATACAAATTTACGGTTGGAAACGGTTGTAGACAATGGGAAGTGGACAAGCAGACATAGCCTAGAGGGTAACACACTCTGCCTATAAAGATCACAAAGTCATAGGTTCAAACCCCACTTACTACCATTGTGTCCCTGAGCAGGACATGTAACCCTGGGTGTCTCCAGGGGGACTGTCCCAGTAACTGAGTTGCTCTGATCAAGGGCGTATGACAAATGCAGTAAATGTAAAAATGTAGAATAACAGTTAGCATTTCCTGTTTGGCTCTCACTGATGCCTTGTTTTTGCTCTGTGTACCATGCCGAGCCGCTCAAAATCAAGTCCAGCCGAGTGGTGCAGTTTAATTAGTTTCTGTTAAGTTAATTAAGCAGGGGGAAAAGTTCGGGGTTGGGCCTGAACAAAGGATTGTCCAGCCAGACGCAGGTGCTCTGGAGCGCCTGCCAGATTCCACAGGCCAGATTAAGATGGCCTCCCAGAGGCTCAGGCCTGGAGAAAAGCTGCCAGCCTGCGGGAGAGGGAGTGCAGACACAGAACTCTTTTGGGAGAGGTGACTTTCACTCTTGGACAAACAGATATGGTCAGTATAGAAAAGTTTAATTTCTAATTTCCCGTTTGCGGTGTTGAGCAGTTGCTACATTACATTTCACAACAAATATGTAAGAATTGAAGGTAATTTATAGTCATCTATAACCCAAATCCTAATTGAAATCGGCCGGTCTAAGATACTAAGGCTCCCTTTGGTTTCCCACTAGGAGTCTCTGAGGTTATTGTTAATATTCACAGCTACTTTGTGTTTAAATTAAGTATAGTTACAGTGGATGACAAAGTGCCTCTATTCAAAACGTGGTCCCAATTGGTAGAAGCAATGTAAATGCAATGAAAAGTACATTTTACCATACCAACAATGGTTACCTTGACTACCATATAATACATTTTTGTAGTTATTAAATGGACATATGCTTCAGGTTTAAATTCCAGTGTATTGACTTCATAATATTGTTTTTCTTTCATTTATACAGTTATCTTCCATGACCGCGATCCAAAAAAAAACAATTACTGTAAAGGCCCTTGTTGGTTGAAATTGTTTTACTTTTCAGTCTTCTGTTCTGCATGCACCCAGCGTCACCCAGGTCACACACGGTTGTGTGGAACACCAGTTCCCACTGTGCTTAACCCGCACCCAGCATACAGGTGGGTCTATGACATCAAATCCGTGTGTGAGAATTAGCACCGTTTATGAGCAGAAAAGTGAACTGAAAGAAACTGAAATCAAGTTGTATCACTGGAACTGTGATATCGCTGTGAAGGTGCAATGGACACGTTTCACTGTACTCTACCATAGGAGTGAAGATGCCATTTACATCACGATCACGGAAGATAACTATATAAATGAAAGAAAAACAATATTATAAAGACACTGGGATTTGAACTTGATGTATATGTCCATTTAATAACTAAACAAATGTATGGTAGTCAAGGTAACCATTGTTGAAATATCTACTTACTGAATATCTGACACGATTAGTACCTCTATGATATGTTGCCATACAGTCAATGCTGTACACTGATGAGAATGAAGCTTTGTTGCCAGTTTTTTGTCTGTTATTACATGGAAATCAACATTAAGTGCTGAACAGTTCTTTCAAAACTGAGAAGCCATTGGAAGAAAAAAAATTCCCTGGCGCAACCCGAAGTCAGAAATAATCAATATGACTGCAGTAAACCTGTGAATGAAACCTTCTTAATAAAAGAAAAGATGAATTCATCACCAATTGTTTATGACCTCTAGCCAGTGGTGTGATGCAGTATAGTAGAGAACAAGCACCGTGACTTGCGATGTTAGCGCAATAGGATGATGCCTACGGGGAGACATGTAATGAAGGGGGAGCGAGATATGAAGATCGAGGGATAGAGAGGTTCTTCTGGGCAGCCCTGGCACAATGAGGACCCCTGAAGCTCTGATCATCCCGGGGACTTTTCGGCGGGCGCCAACACAGCAGGGAGGAGAGACAATCGGGCAGCAGCAGGCTCAATACAAAGCAAGGGGGAGAGAAATGGAGAGGAGAGAAACGTGGGGATGGAGTTGGGAAAGAGTGAATGGGCAGTAGGGGTCAAAGACAAGAGGGGGACATGTGCAGGGCAGGGAAGGGCACAACTGGAGACTGAAGCCTCCTCAGACTCCACAACAGAGGAAAAAAGAAAAAAAAAACAGAAACGGATTCATGGGAGAGGACTGAAAAACAGAAATCATGAGCGAGATGAGCCGCCGAGGCGAAGGATGGAGGAACAGGAGCAGAAGAACCTTTTTATCGCAGCCACAGATCGTGCTGGTTGAACACTGATCCAAGTCCACCATCTGCTTCAGTCAGATAAGCTCACGAGAGCCTGGCCATTGAGCTGTCACTCAGAGAGTAGGAGGGAGCAAAAGAAACATTGAATGAATGACGAAAAGAGAAATAGAAAGGGGGGGGGGGGGCGATAGCTTAAATGATGCAAAATGAAAAACAAGGAAGAGGAGAGGTGAATATTAACACATCTCACAACCGGGATACAAAAAAAGAGACATAATCAGGATAAGATTTATGTCCTCAATTGAATACGTTTTAATAAGTCTTCATTCGTGGGAGTCAATTGATTTTGTGATTATTGCCGGTTGCTTGGTACAATATGAATTGTGTTGCATTTATTTATCAATAACAATAATTATTCTGTATTAAGATACATTAATACTGAATCCAAGCGGTTTTCATTATTTAATGGTAGTGTATATAATATACAGGGTGGGCCATTTATATGGATACACCTTAATAAAATGGGAATTGTTGGTGACATTGAACACATTTTATAAGTGGTCAGATGTGTCACATGACCCTCTTCCTATTGAAAAAACAAAAGTTGGATCCAATGGCTGACTTCAAAATGGCCACTATGGTCACCACCCATCTTGAAAAGTTTGCCCCCTCACATATACTAATGTGCCACAAACAGGACGTTAATATCACCAACCATTCCCATTTTATTAAGGTGTATCCCTATAAATGGCCCACCCTGTAGTACCAAGACTGTATCAAACCTCAACCTATTAATTTTTAAAGCCGGACTGTTTTAAGATAATTAAACAATGTGAAATCTGATTGGTTGAGCCCTGTTTAAAGACATATGCTTCATCAGTGCTCCAAAACATGACAACTGTCAACCTGTGATGCAATATAATCTCTGGCATCACATACCTCGGCTTTAATATCAGCAATTGCTTGGCTAATTTGTTATGGTATGAACATCTTCAGTTACAGAGGGGACCATATTGGCTTTAAATATTTTAATCATTTTTGTTGTTGTTGGCATCCACTTTAGAAATGCGACAAGCCATTCAAGCACTGAAGTATGTTTTGAGATAGCAAGGCTAAATGAACCTGTAACTATATACAATTACTGCTTGTGCCTTAGTGAGTAATTATGTCAGAAGATGATATGACGATGATGGACTCATTAACATGCTGTAAGAAACCTCTTCTTGGGTGCCAGAATGACTGAGGGTCCTGTGAAGTGCTCCTCTGTACATCCCTGCAAGAACCCTCTTATTTAATGGAGGCAATGACAAAGACAGCATTCTTGAAAGGGTTCTTGGAGCTGAAAGGTGAACTGAAGAAAACATTTCAATTCTCCTGGACAATACAGACAATACAAACGCTGTCGAGTACTGGCATGTCACGCATACTCACAAAACACGGTGCTCAAACCGTAGAACCTCAGTTGTCTGATTTTCTGAAGTTGGATTGTACTGGCATACCGCGTGGCTGAATGGAAGATGCCATACTGAGTCAGTCTGGTTCTAGAGAGACACAAGTGCTCTTCAGTTCATAACTGGATCCTAAACGTAAATGAGGATCTATTTGGACAGGTGGGTGTGTGTTCGTCCAAGATCTGTAAATAGCACCGGCTGCGTCTTTATTTTGCCCCATTTGTTCTGTTTCTGGCCTGGTCCTTCACCCCCAGCAGAAGTAGAGCTCCTCTGGGAACGTACAGCTGAGGAGCGTGGAGTATTGTGGCATGTAAAGAGGTTTCGGGTCTTTTTGTTGTTGTTGTTGTTGGGGTGGCTCAGGGAGGCTGGGGGTGGCTGGTGGTGGTGGTTCTGGGGGCTAGAAGGGATTAGCGAGGGCCAGTTGGATCATTTTACAGCCACTGGACCTCAGACTACCCCCAACCCAACCCACTCCACCCCACCCTCCTGGTCTCCTGGACAATGAGGATTAAACGGCCATTGTTCTTCCACTCTGAAAACGGCGGGGGCGCAAACTACAGGGCTCCTCCGAGCCCCTTGCTCGTAAAGCTGCACTTGTGGTTTTGGGGTGGAGGTGGATGGGAGTCCGGAGCTTGGAGTCCATCGCTAAAATTAATCTGGGATGATTTCCTCACATGACAAAGTGAGATATAAGTCACGCGCATCTTATGGAATCTGCGACATGCATGGGTTTTGCATTAAAGTACGGAAACTTTATTAGCATTCATTACAATCCTCAGCAGACGACCTGACTATTACACTGCAGTAAAAAGGCTGTGCAGCAAAGTGACGGTTTTAAGATGCTCATGCCTTCCTTCTGGCATAAATACATAAAGCACCTTTCCGGTGATGATGAGCTCATAAGCCAACTTTCATTTTGGTAGGGGGGAGGGGGGGGGGGTGTCCCAAGGGGATCCTGTGACCAGTTGGGTTCCAGTTGGATTTCTCAGAGAAGAGCCACAATAACCTGGGATGGTGAAGGAGAGAGCAGCCTGGCTGATAAAAGGCCCCCGAAGAAAAAGGGCAAACAGAAAAGGCCCCGTCTCGCCTTCCCCGACAATCTGTCAAAACGAATCAGCGTCACGGCACTGTGCGCTGCAGCTCGCATCGCAGGCTCCCGCTAACAATGGAGTCTGCTGACGGCCGCCACACTCTTCACATCCAATTTGGTTCCTTGGCGATGGGAACACTGAGTAGGCCTGTTGTGGACAGGATGGGAGCTGCAAGCGCAGCCTGTGTGTGTTTAATCAGTGAATATAGTGGGAAGAGTGTGTTTTACGATAGAGGTTCTCAGAACAGAACTTCAGAATAATTTTAGAGAACTTAGACAATGTCAGTAGATGATATTTATTCCAGAATGCCTAGAATACATCCAGAAACTCCATGGATAAAATATGTAGGGTTGTAGTAGTTCCGTTTTTATTCAGACCTATTTTGGTATTTTGAGGTATGCTGAACCAGGAAACCGAACCCTTTAACACTACTACGCTCCTTGCCGAAGGGTGTTAAGGCATTTGGGAGAAGTTAAGAACTTCATTGAAATATATAGGGAAGGGTCCCTCCCAAGAAAATGGGGTTCCCCAGGAGCTGCGCAAAGACCACAACTAATCTGGGCTGATCCGACTAAACTATCACATCAAAAACATAACAAAAATCGTGATCCTCAGACAAATGCGAGCGATGATGGCTTAAACTTCTACTAAAGGAAGTTGTGAGTTCCTTTTAAAGCACATTAGCAAACAAAAACTCACCCCCCTCCCCTTTTCCCCCCCGACCCAAGCCTGTGAAAATCCCTCTCTTCACTCTGTGCTAAGCGGCCCGGGCCGCAGGGGCCGTTTCTCTGACACGTTTCCTACTCCTGGTCCCCAATCCTTCCCTCCAGCTAATGTTTACCCGTCAGCCCAAACAATGGTCAGACCCTGGCAAATTAAACAGCGTTTTAGGAGGGGATCCGCCGAGCGCTGTCCTAATGACATTACGGTTGGAACGATTCATCCCCTGAATAGTCCGCGGGATTTCACCTCGCTCCGGGAGGAATGCCGCTTCCACATATTACCCGTATTACACAGCTTTAACCCGAGTTTACGATTCAGGGTTC
The DNA here is from genome assembly GCF_900700375.1 of Denticeps clupeoides. NCBI lineage: Eukaryota > Metazoa > Chordata > Actinopteri > Clupeiformes > Denticipitidae > Denticeps > Denticeps clupeoides. The sequence goes on along the minus strand of NC_041720.1, from coordinate 13,278,892 downwards.
CCAGCCTTCTGCCCTCGGGAAGCCTGTGGGTCATTGATAGAGGTGGTGTGTTCTTATCATTGTCAGAAGGGTGACATAATTACAAGATATCTTCAGGTAGATGAAAGATTCGACGTCTCACACTATATCCCATTGGGATATAGTTCTATGTTTTCCACATAGATCTTGTTCATATAGCTGATGCAGAGCAACATTCACAAATTCAATCCCACTGGGGTCAGCTGAGTAAGCAAACACTAACATATTAAAAGTTGCATTTAAATTAAATTCCATGACTTGGTACTCTGCTAAGTCTGCATCCTGTATGCTATGGAGTTAAAAGCATGTAATGTTTCATTGGACATACAAAAAAAATGGTAAATGTTTGAATTTTATACTCGCACGATTGTATGTACCAGTGGTCTATTACTAACAGTGATGTTATCACTATTATTATGCTTTAATAGTTTGTTTGCATGTTAACTTATTTGTCACTCTCACTATACTTATTAGTCATGTGACTGATCTAATTTTTTATTCCATTTGAGAATTTAGTTAGAAAGTATGATGGAAACATGATGTAGAAGCATAATGTCTTTTTTAAAATGCAATATATTTTTTTATTTCAGTCTATTTATAGTCTAGTCATTACATCCTTACCCAAATGCTGGGAACAGGCTCTTATTGTCATAAGTGGTCCATAATCAGGAGAACCACCCATAAAAAAAATAGAGTTCACATTCTTTTCGGTTTTCAATTTTCAGACATGGCCGACATCCAAACCAAATGCCTCATTTTCCAGGCTCATACAATGAGCTCCCACCCCACATCGCACTGTGGTGGGACGCCGCCGCGTTCATAGGAGGCACGCAGCACATGGTGCCCTCTGACCTCCTCCGAGGGTCGGGTTAGCGAGGCGCTCAGAGACTCAAAGGCTCGGCCAACTCCATTATCCCACAATGAGAGGCTAATTAGTGAATTAGCGCGGTACAATACGGCCTCGCCCAGCCCACTTTACCGAGCATCCTTACCTTTTCCCTCTCTCCCCCGCTGCCTCGGCCTGTCTCCTGCCTCGCATTGTTTCGGGGACGAAAGCTCGTCATTAACTGCCTGTCATGGAAACGTGGACACATTTGGTAGCCGGCGCTGTACCGGTCAGACAGTTCTCTTTGTTTGAGGGACAGTGCCCTGAATTTTTAGTGTCTTGATGAGTGTGTATGCATGGATCTGTGGGTGTGTGGCTATGACCATAAGTATAAATTCCAGTTTAGAGGATTCTAAGCAGCCAAACAATAAATCGTAAAAGAGTCATATTAATCATAGTTGCGCAGTTATTCAATAAACAGCCACCAAACAAATCTCACTCTTACATAAGGTGTGTTACAGAGTACCGCGCCATGCATTTTAGAACACTGTGAACGCCTTGGGAACCCCAAGATACTGTTTCCTGTGCTGTCCACCGCTGGCGAGCAGCGTCCGTTTCGATTTCCCGCAACTTAAGGGTTAATGGAAAAGCAACCACGGGTCCATAGACGTGCGCATTGCAATATTACACAAAATAGTTGCTCGGTTTTGCGTGAGTGTGTGTGTGTGTGTGTGTGTGTGTGTGTGTGTGGGAGGTAGGGGTTAGGAATAGGGGTGCAGGTCGGCTGTTCAAAGGCTGGCTCTAAGCATTGTTGGTCTGGTGGGGATTAGGCCTGTCGAATGGGCCTTCTAATTAAAAAGGATAAGGAGGCAGAAAAATAGCAAGAGGCACACAGGAGGAGGAGGAGGAGAGGAGGAGAGGAGGAGAGGCAGAGGTAAAAGCAAATTTGGACAGAAAAGAAAGGGAAGGAAAAGAAAAAAAAAAACTGTTCTAGTGTCACTTCTGCAGCCGCTCTCGCCCATTCAGACGAGATTAACTTTACACTCCTCCGTCTCTCTCCTTCCCTCGCTCTGCCGCGCTGCCCCGGGCTCAGTGCTGGCCTTCTTGTGCGCTTGATCCGGGCCAGTTTAACTCAATCAAGCTTTGCCAAGTGCACTGCTTGTGTAATTCTTGTCTGATCTGTATATATGTGTGTGTGTGTGTGTGTGTGTGTGAGCTTCTGGCACCAATTAAATAGATTATATCTGCACTACAGGTGGCAGCTTCAGTGAACCCGGTTGTCCTCCAGCTAACTCAACAGCAACGAGCGATGGCTGTTCACCCGCAGGTTAAGGGTCAGGGCTAGTGACTAAAGTGCATGCACGTTTCTTAATCTCGTTTTATATTACGTATATTCATGTTGCGTGAGGGTGTAACGTGTACGGGAGGCTGCGTATTAGCGCAACGTGCTAAGCCCCTTGTACCAAGTTACCGTGAGGGCATGCTACGAGGCGGGGGGGGGGGGGGGCTTCACCAGATGTGAAGCGGGCGGAGCTGTTCAGTAGGTGGGCTGTTTGCAGTGGGGATTCCGGCTTGTGTTTTTGTTTTAGGCCTCCTACGCCCCGCCCTCCACCACCTATCGCCCCGGCGGGGAGTCCAGGTACCCCTTCTCCATGCATATGGGGTTTATGGACGCTTGAGATTCTCTGTATAACCCCGGGGCTCCGGGGGGTTAACGACATGCCAGCAGGATGAGTGTTATTCATGCCTACTGTAGACACACACACACACACACACACACACACACACACACACTTACACCACTGGCAACAAGTGCCTTTATAGACAGTTTTAATGTATTATTTGTAGCAAAGCCTAAATAATAATGGGGGTCTAGCAGATATTAACCACCTAACCCATTACCCCGTTTTTACAAACCCGGATGGTGAAATGCTGAAATCAGCATTTATTTACTGCTCAAAAACGGCACCAAACTTTTACACCTGCAAACGTGCTCCAGTCAAATAGTGGTTAAATACTCTGAACTTCACAACATTTATCCATATCCAAAACAGAGAAATCAGAACATGTTATATTGTCATTGTAACAAGTACAACGAAATTACGTGCAACCCTTACTCATAAATAGTAAAACACATAAACAGATCAGACATACATACTACATAAAAACTTTGTTGCACATATTTCACAAAGTTTGTAAAAGTTTATAAAAGTTCTAGAATCCAGCGGCCTGCTCGTCCTTGTTCTAATAAACCTGTGTGTTTAGAACCTTTCACCCTCCTGCCACGGTTGAACTGGGTGGTGGTGGGACCTGCATCTGCAGAGGTGGATCGTGTGAAGGAGAATGGTCGGGTGACCCCACGGACTGGACCTTCGGCCACGGGAAGCCCATTAGCTGCCTTCCCCGCGCACGTGTTTGGTTTGGGCTGGAATGACAGTTAATTAGGCTAATTACAAAAGCTAATTAGTCTGAGGTTCCTCCGCCCTCCCCAAACACTTCGGCGGCGACATTGTCTCTCCACTGGGGGACAGATAAGAGAGAGAGAGAGAGAGAGATAAGAGCAGAACGCGCGGCGCGCCCACGTTGCACAAAAGTCCACACGAAAGATTTCTTTTTTGTTTGTTTAAATCCGAACTCGTTCCGAGATCTGCGTGATGTTGGTTTGGTGTGAAAATGCCGTGAACCGGGTCACCAAAAAGCAGAAGGGACGTGTGACGACGAACGGGAAGCCGGGTGCAGCCGAGGGTTCGTTATCTGAGGAAGGAATGAAGGTGGTGGGTGTAGCGGGACCCTCAACTCTCTCTCACTTTCTCTCTCTCTCTCTCTCTCTCTCTCTCTCTCTCTCTCTTTAAAGCAACATCTCAACTTTCAGATAATAACTAGAAAAAAAAAACAACAACACCGGACATCACTATTTTGCACATTTAATTGAAAAAAAAAAAAGTATCTTCCTGTTTTTTCTTTGTCACGTGATTACGCAGGCTAATTGAGGAGGCGGGAATCTTATTATCCTATTATATTAAATAGCTGCTCATTTGGTCAATGACGGGTATAGAAAATGTGTCGTTTTGTAAATAATAAACAATAATTAATAACAATGGCAGTAATAATAGTAATTAAAAAACGGTCATGTATTATGATCGGGTTTTTTTTACGGTTATTGGCCCCGCTTTGTTTTGTTTTCCTGACGCAGAAACCGAATCGGCGTCCAGTAATCCGGGCCACGCGTGCCGTTCGGATTAACTCATTAATTTCAGGGCGGAGAAAGAAAGAAAGAGTTGAATGACTCCGATGCCGGGAAGGGTGGGGTCGGTACGGAGGCGACAGATTGAGCCGAGTGGCCGTTACGCGGCACTCGAAAAAAAAAAAAGTAATTAACCACGTCACTTTAAAAAATACACGCGTACACTCTTTTTTAAAAAAGAATAATTTAGGAAATTGACTGACGTATGAAAAAATATATATATTTTTTCCTGCAAATTTCACCGCCCACAAAGTTGGTTTCTCTGTTTGCAAATCGTAATCGATTCTAATTCGTTTTATTATTAGTTTTAGTTATTGTTGTAATTTTTGGCTAGTTTATCTCGGCTTAATTTGGGGTCTAATCAACATTTTCTTGTCTTTTTTCGATAGGCTCGCCGTGAAAATGTAATTACAGCGCGCTATTAATTAGGTGCGAACGTCCCCGTGGGGCGTTAATGAGGAGGGCGGACGGCCCGCGAACTCGGCCCACGGTTTTTTAAAAACTCGCGCCGCATTTAAATGCACGAACTGACAAAAGGCCGCGGACGCGGGGAAGAAGACGGAGAAAGAAGAGAGGAGAGATCTGGCTTTTTTTTTAAAAATGGCTCGCCGCATTGTGCCTCTTTGTCCGCGCCTTTTGTTATCGCCGTTATTTATCGGGTACACAGTGGCCTTTGTCTTTACTAATGTTGCCCAATCAGGAGGAACAATTAGCGCATCCAGCTCGAAATAGTAACCACCCCCCCCTCAAAAAAAGAAAAGTAACACCCCCCCCCCCCCCCCCCCCCCCCCAAAAAAAAAAAAAAATAAAAAAAACTTACCTTTTGTTCCGTGAGAAAAGTATATATTTCTATGTGTATTTTTAAATAATAATATTTTTTTGTACGTCGTGGAGTATCCGAGACTGTCGTGTTAAACAGAGGCGGCCCGGTCCGTGATGTGGGTGTGTGTTGTGGAGGGTGGGGGTGTTCAGCCCGCCAGGACAGCTGGGGGTCCCCAGTGCGCTTTAAGAGCCGGACCGCGACGGGACCAGCCCCGCAGTCTCGTGTAGAATGTCCCACGCGAGGACATTTTTTCCTCCTCTCCTCCGTTTGTTTGACTCGACCGTGCGATCCCTCCTCCGGACGCGAACATGATGTCGTACCTGAAGCAGCCGCCCTACGCGGTCAACAGGCTGACCTTGCCCGCCTCCGGGATGGAGCTGCTGCACCCGTCCGTCGGATATCCAGGTAAGCAAAGGAATTAAAAATATATATAATAATATTAATGAATGTGACCCCCCCCCCCCAAGCCGCGCCCCCAGAACGTGTTTGAATCACGTGTTCTTCTTTCTGCAGCGACGGGACGCAAGCAGCGGCGGGAGAGGACCACCTTCACCCGCGCCCAGCTGGACGTGCTGGAGACCCTGTTCGCCAGGACGCGCTACCCGGACATCTTCATGCGGGAGGAGGTGGCGCTGAAGATCAACCTGCCGGAGTCCCGGGTTCAGGTTATTATTTACAATACTGCTACTAATAAGACGCGACAATTTAAAGTGTCACTATTCGGATGTCGGTGAAAGTGACTGTGATCTGGCAGGTTTGGTTTAAAAACCGAAGAGCGAAGTGTCGTCAGCAGCAGCAGCAGCAGTGCGGGGCGCAGACCAAGAGCCGGCCGATGAAGAAGAAGGGCTCCCCCGCGGCCCAGGTGAGCTCGGAGGGCACCCCGGGACCGGCCAGGGACACCCCGGCGTCTATATGGAGCCCGGCGTCCGTCTCTCCCCTCTCCGAGCCGCTGCTGACCGCCTCCTCTTCCTCCTCCTCCTCCTCTTCATCCTCCTCCTCCTCCTCGTCCTGCATGCAGCGCTCGTACCCGGTGACCTACACGCAGGCGCCGGCCTACGGCCAGGGCTACTCCGGCCCCGCCGGCCCGGCGTCCTACTTCGGCGGCGTGGACTGCGGCGCGTATCTGCCCCCCACGCACCACCAGCTGCCGGCTCCGGTGGGCCACGCCGCCCCCACGACGGGCTACGGCGGCGCAGGACTGGGCTTCGGCGGCCCGGCGGACGGCCTGGATTACAAAGACCCGGGCGCGGCGTGGAAGGTGAACTTCAGCGCGGACTGCGTGGATTACAAGGACCCGACGTCGTGGAAGTTCCACGTGCTGTGAAAGCCCGACTCGGCGTGTGCGTTTTTTTCCCCCCGCGTTGGTTAACTTATTAAAGACTTGATCTGAACTTTCTTTAACTCTCGGAACGAGCAGGCGGGACGAAGTCGGTACCGGGGAGGCTCGCCGCGGAACGCCGCCCGGGACGCGTGTGCGTGGGTTTTAAAATGCACTAATTTACGCACGATGTGTGTGGAATGAAACTCTGCTGCGCGTTGTGTAGGGACCGTACTGTTTCTGTCTGTGATAGATGTAGAATTTACTCGCGTTTTGTGTCATAAACGGTGATTTTTTAATTGTTTTTTTAAAAAGAAGTATTATACTGATAAGTTATGAATTCGCTTAACGTGTCACATGATGAAAATGTTGTATATAAAGCGCGCATTTTTTTTCATTTGCAGCCTCGTATCATTTTATTCTACACACACACACACACACACACGCACGCACACTTTAAAAAAGCAGGCTTGCGTAAGCACTTTTAGTGATGCATCACGTTGCTTTACGTCACACAAATAAAGTGAAGTGACGTCACGTCTAAAACAAAGCCAGACACGACGGTTAATTGCATTTTCACCTCAGACCGTGCTGTCTCACAGGAGTACCCGTATGTTGATACTAATAAAGACTTGTACGCGTTGACTGATTATACTTGAAATAAATAAAAAAAAAACTACATTTACCGTAATTATTCGTGGTTTGATGGCTGCCGTGTTCCCATTGGCTGTTCCTGATCAACAACAACACAACATTTATTTCTTCTATAGCCCGTACTCACATGGCGTATGTCTCAATTTAAAAGACCACACACACACACACTTGACCCTCGCAAGAGGACCATCATTTCTAGAAACGTATGGGAACTGTTCCCCGACGTTCCTGCAATGTACTGGGGGAAGAACCCCCCAGATTCCCACGTAAACCCTTTCGGGGAGTTAAAAGGACATGAAAGTCAGTTCTAAACCCTTCCAAGTGGAGACGCTGCGCCAGGACAGGAATGTGCGGCGTGGGAACGAAGATTTAATCCTCGGAACCTCAAAGTGAAGGATAATCCCGTCCAAAAATGTGTAAAAAGCAGAAGGGAGTGAAAAGTCAAGCTCTTGTAAAGCGGTGCAGGTCTTAAAAATGTCTTAAAAAATGTTTCATAAAGAACAGAAAACTTTATTAAATAAGAGTAAAGAATAACACCAGAGAGAGAGAGAGATGTATAAAATGCATTTAATAGCAAAACACAATTTGACAGGAACACCGTGGTTAAATTTTTTTTTTTCTTATTTTTTCGAACGAACACAGAGTTAACTGATGCTTGTGTTATAATAATAATGAGGTTTTTAATTTCTGCAGGTTTTTAATATCTGATCACCAGACATTTAAATGACGGATTATTTTCTGGGCTGCAGGGACCCAACTCTGCATTATGATTATTTTTAAATAATATGATACATTATTATTATTAAAAAATATGAATAGTAATGTTTTAATAATGTTTTCATTATTATTATTATTATTATTATTATTATTATTATTATTATCCTTTTTAATTCAATGTCACTGGGCATGAACTAGGTCCTCAATTAAAAAAGACCTTGGGACCTCCCAATTCAGACGTCTTACAGCGCACGTGCTTATTGTTGTTATTATTATTATTATTATTATAACATTCGATTTCAGTGCATCAAAGTGTTTTCAGTTTGTAAACAAGAAGCTTTTTTACAGTCATGACAATGAAAAGGCTCATCATTTCATATCAGGTTTGCATTCACTTTGGAAAAACCCCATTATTCTCAACACACAATCTGCAAATGGTATTAATCCACTCGTGCTGAAACTTAGACGAAATATTGTTTGCAATATATATTTAATACATACAACACAAATGCAAAATATAGAAGAGAGGACATGCCATTATAAAATGTTGATTGCATATATTAAATCGAGCAACAATGCAAGTATTGTTATGAGAATAATTTACATTTCCCTTTATTGTGACTAGAAAAGCACACGTGTGCAAAATTAGGTTGCTGTGCTCTGACTAAAAGCAAAGAAACAGGAGTTCTTTGTTATGCAGAGTTTTGCCCTCATTTTTCATCTGTTGTGTAAAAATGGACCACGCCCAGCTGCTGCGAGTAAACCTTGGAAAATTCCTTAAATCATCATTTAACATAACATCAAGATATAGAAACGAGATGCACACCTCCCAATCTGTCAAATGTTCCATCGAAAAAAAGCGTGACCCGGGTCAGCCCGGTCCGATCCTGTAAATGGTGACGCACCTTCTGTTGATGCTATTTCAGGTGTGGGCCGCAGCAGGTGCGTCGCTTCGGCCGCGCCGCGCCAAAACTGAGGCGGTGGCACCACAAATTCACATTCCTCATACAAATTTCACTTTCTGGCTGCTCATTTAAAAAAGTCCAAGTTATCAGTGTCAGTCGAATTTCGAGTCCGGTGTCTTGGTGGAAGCTGTGCAATGATTTTACACAAATAACAATGGAACGGATTAACTGTGGAATAAAAAACACAGCAGTACTCCTAGTTTATTAAGAGGACAATGAATGGGAGCTTTACGAGTTCCCCCTTGGATGTAGGATGTTGTTCCGTTGTGCTTCTGACCCCAGCATGTTAGTATAGTGGCCAGTTGATCGTCCGGATGGAGCTTGAAGGAACCGTCTCGTTCCTACTAGTTGATGGTTTCCCTTGAGCCCAAAAGGTTGTGGCTCAAAATTTCAAAGTGTGAAGGTGTCACTGTGGTTCGCTTGTTCAAGGTAGTGAAAAGTGAAAGTGAAGTGATGGTGAAACACTGCAGCACAGCACATGGTGACACAACGAAACGTGTCCTCTGCTTTTAACCATCACCCTTGGTGAGCAGCAGGCAGCCATGACAGGCGCCCGGGGAGCAGTGTGTGGGGACGGTGCTTTGCTCAGTGGCACCTTGGCAGATCGGCAATCAAACTGGCGACCTTCTGTTTATGGTGTCGCTACCTTACCCGCTAGGCCACCACTGCCCCTAAATATTGCCAGACGTTTTTGGTAGGTGAGTGGAACCATTGGGCTTGTGTGGGATTTGAACCTGGGATCTCTCGCACGCAAAGTAAGAATCATACCACTGGACCAGCAAGCCATTAGCAAAATAGAATCATGGCCCGTATGGGGGTTGAACCCGCGACCATGGCGTTATTAGCACCACAATCTAACCACCTGAGCTAACTGGCCTTGCTAAACGTGTCCTCTGCAGTTAACCCATCACTCTTAGTGAGCAGTGGGCAGCCATGACACCAAGCACCGTCCCCACACACTGCTCCCCGGGCACCTGTCACTGCTGCCCACTGCTCAAAAAGGGTGCATCACAATGACAATCACTTCAGTTCAATTCCCACGCCTTTCATGCTCTTGTTCAGATCTGGCAACACTGTGGTAGAGCAACAAGCCTGGAAACTGGACATCCACCTCCTAAATCTTTGTTGAAGACCTTGCTCATGAGTATACAGTGATCGTGGGATGAGTTTTGCAGGCTACGGGCATAGTTGTGCTTGTTGGGCCAGATAAAACCCTCAGCAATCAGCACCACAGACAGCTCCTATTTATTTGTTGGTTATTTCTGATCAAGCGATGCACATACGGAACCCACCGAAAGGTTCTAGAGGTGTTATGAGGTCAGTTCTACACCTCTTTGTGTCATCAGTAAAAATTCTGGCAACATCAAATATTCTGGTTCAGGAGTGAGAAAACTTTAACATAATGGACACACGCACACACACACACACACACACACACACACACATATATAGTCATTTGAGCAGATGGGAATGCTGCAGAAGAGTGGGGATGCTGTGCCTTGTTGGTTGACAGATGCCCTTCTTACCCCTCCCTACCGGCCGGGCCCACCTGTTTATGGTACAGATAGCCTTTGCGCACGTGTATGTGTGTGTGTCAGCTGAGAGGGGAGGAGCATGAATGCTGGCACGTGTGTGTGTGTGTGTGTGTGTGTGTACTTGCTTATGTGCACACACATAAAGCAACAATGATGTCGAGACTGTCTACGTTTAATAACTTATTTAACGGACTCGCGGTGACCTGAAATACATGTGTGTGTGTGTGTGTGTTTGTGTATGTTACAGATTTATTTTTTTGCCAGCGTTGTGAGCAGATTGACCATGCCCCCTCTCCACCCCCGAACTTGCCACACGCCTGGCCACCTGCTCTCGGCTTAGGGAGCACACGGATTACATGGCGTCACAATGGAGATGCACTACTACAAGTATGCCCCACGGACCAACAAAGGAAACTCTCCTAGCAAGCTGCTTAGCGGCGACAGGACGACAAAAGTGTGACCAATTTTAAGGGAGGGATGAGCTTGGCGCACCTCGGCCTGTTACATGTTTGTTAGTTCATTATTTGGGGCCTATAATGAATATGATTTTGCAACTTGACATACGGCGCATGTAAAATGTGTGCTTGGAGCACGACTGGAAACTGTTCTGGGTCAGGGTGGAGTCGTCTCATTAAAATTCAGGGCCTTTTGTTATTTCGTATGTGTGTCAGTCAAAACATTTGCATCTTGTGTACAGTTCCCATGAATAAGGTGCTTTTTGTGTTTGTCTCTGCGGCTCCCCACAACCCTCTCCTGACCCATAAAGACTAACGTGGCCCTGTTGTTAACAGAGAATCAGTCATAGAACATATGAATGTTGGAGCTGCGTTACGCTTGATACGGTTCCCTAGAGAGAGGAGGTCAGAAGAGCAGATCACTGTTAAAAGGCTACATTTTTATTGTGATAGGACCTCCATCCACAGTCACCAGATCTGAGCCCACATCTTAGACGGCATGTCCACCACCATCACCAAATCACAGAGGAGGCAAGACCTTTTTGGGAATACTGGAGTCCATCCTTCAGGTTGAGTAACAGGTAACGGAGATTCTGTGCAAAGTGTTTAAGCCACTTGGCTCGATTTAAGCCTCGAGAAACAGATTAGGGTCGACAGAATTCTCCTGCATCGAAACAAATCTGGCGAAGAACTGTACAGAAACTAAAACAGAAGATATGTTGGGATTGGTGGACTTTTATTTTTTGCATGGGATCTACATGCAGACTGGCTCTGGAAGGCTGAGGGTTGAGGAGAAAATAGGTATCATGACAACAGTGGGAAAAGCAAGGCACGGTGGCATGAGAAGAGTGTCGGAATTTTGGAGCCGTCCTTTGATTTTGGTCCGCGTCTGCTTCCAAACTGGCTGAAGGATCCATCCAGGAATGCAAATGAAATGCAAAGATCTCCAAGCCTCCTTTTCCCTTGGCAGTTTTTGGGCCTGCAGCACCCAGTTGCTGTGTGTAACTCATCCTCTCGTCCTCTCACACACACACAGTGTGTGTGTATTTGTGTGCATGAAACACACGGAACAGTCTTAAACCTGAAAGTTAGCTGAAAAAAAAAAACAGGCCACGGTAGTAGGGTTTAGAAAATTACTATGCAGTATTTTTCTCCATTATTGTTCTTGACTCCAACCAATGCCATTCAACTCCAACCAAGCCAATGATTCGCCAGCACAAAGCCAAATCAAGGACAGAAATGTGGACAAAACATCCTACTGTGGCCCAGTCGGAGTCATGCTCTCAATCCCATTAAGAATCTGTGGACTTTTTGAAAATTGCCATCCGGAAGCTCATTCAACCAGCCTGAAGCAATCTGCCTTGAAGAACGGGCCAAAACGCTGCCAAATGGTATGTAAAGCTTAGACACAGTTATTCCCACAAAAAATCTTTATAATTAAAATGTGTATTTTGAAAATTTTACACATTACACAGTTTAACATGTATGCAAAGGACCGTACATTTGTTTCACATAACAATTTGTTTATCATCTTTAACTCAGTGAACTACAAAGTCTTAGATAGATAATTGAAATTCACTGTATACCCCATAAATAATTAATTATTATTTATTACTGATCGGTTACTTGTTAAATTTGACGAACAGGCCACAACAATCCCAATCAAAGAAGAAACAGGAGTGGCATACAGAGGCTTTGTTGTGGTGTAACCTGGCTACCGTACAAGCAACTGATGACATTTACGTTATAACTGCTGCTCAGAAGCATTGGTCAATAGAAACTTGGACAGTACACAGTAAACTGCACCAAGAACAGAAAAAAAGCATCATTCTTCCACTAAACCAGTCCTGAGATGTGGTCTTTCGTCTCCTGTAAGTAGTGGAACTGACGAGAAGTTGGTTAAATATCAAATGTTTCCTGACGAATGCGTGACAGCACATTTTTCATGTATTAAAATTTTATTTTTTTATATAAAGTTTATATTATAATCACATTGATTAGTAATCACCCACATACTACCATTGGGTCCCTGACCATGACACTTAACCCTAAGTGACTCCAGGGGGATTGTCCCTGCATCTATTGATTGTAAATCACTCTGGATAAGGGTGTCTGCTGAATGCCACAAAGGTAAATTTTTTAAAAATCTTGTTTGGTTTCTTGCCCAGTCAACAACTCACAGTCACCATTGACCTCTGCTGGATGGATGCTGTAATAGCTTCTTTGGTACAAACCAGCCTGAAATTGGTTTGATGTGACAAGGTGTGAACAGAAAAGCCTGCTTTTTCAGTGTTCTCTATACGCTACATATTGGCTCCTGGTAAAAGTAACTTATTTATCTTACTTGCATCACATCAACATCATCAAAAAGGCCCTGATGCATAATTTATGTTCTACACAATGACAGCTTGGATTTGTAGCAGAATGGATGCATTTTATGGCTTTGGTGTGGTGTGTATGTATTACAATTTTTATGGTTGCTTGTCAAAAATGGAACAATACTGTGTACTTACCAGCAACAATATTCCTGTGCAGGTTTATTGTAGTGTATATTTTCCCCAAAACGTTTTTTGTGTGAGGAAAGAGAAAACTCTCTGTAAGAGAGTTTTCAAATGATTGATGGTTAGCCAATCATTTACATTTACATTTACATGTAATAAATCAATCACTGACTCACATGTAATCAATCAATCGCTGACTCTTACACAGTTGACAATTTCAAATAACTATAACCTACAGAAATTGTACCCATTTGGCTTCTGTACACAGCAATCAGATCTTTTTTCCTGATCTGATCATGGTTCGATTACTGTGCCTAAAACTGTTAAAGTACAATAACATTGTTAAATCATAGACTAGACTGGGAAGCAATTTTTTGTGCAGGTTTTACATTTCTACTTTTTTTCTGAACAGTACAGCATAACACCAAAACAGCCATGCCAACCCATAGAGTTCTGCGCTTAATGTTTATAGACATTCAGACCTTAAGTAAATTGTGGACGTTATAAGTTTCCTCTCTCAAAAAGAGGCATCAATTCTAATATCTCTTTGCACAGAACAACAGAATTTTCTGAAGTCTTAATCTTAACTAAAGGGATATTAAGAGAATTGTCCTCACTAAGATTGCACGAGGAAGGAGAACAAGCTACATTTTGACCAAATATGTTATTAAAATCTCTATAGATTTCAGTCCAACATTTTTCGATGTGCATACATCACAATAAGCCAGAGTTTATGCCTTCTTTCAAGTTTGCACTTATTACAATACTTTGCCAGGACTACTGCAGTAATATGCAGTCTATGAAATATCTCATATTCCTTTGCTTCATTTGTGATAAAATAACCAGACAAACTGTGCCACATGGCAACTTAGCTGAATTCTTACCATCCGTAAAAACGTGTTCTAAAGTGGAGATCGTGCCACAATGATCAAACAGTTTTAGAGTGGATATGACAAAGCTGTATTCTAAATTATCTTCTAGCTAATCAAAACTCAAGAGCGAACCCTTTTAAGGAATATCCCCCCAGTGCATCAATGCCTTTGTTAGACCACAGAATAAAACCTTGCTTTTTACATGCTTTTTAACTGTCTTTGCATATTTACTACCAGTAGGTCCAGAATCTAAAATAATGTCGCACCAAAACTGTCTGGTTCAACCTTGCATGGACCTGGTTGCAACTGTCTCTTTATTGACTTCATGAATTTAGTGTTCCTCAGTATGACTGGATTCCCAGTCCGTTCCAAACGCACATCAAATGTCCCAGTCACCTCTTTACTGTGCTGAGGTGTGGATATCAACTTCCACTTATCCAATCATTGATATCACCCGATATCTCAATTTCCCCTGGTCCAGTCTGAGAAGACCACTGGGGACAATAAGGTCACATCTCTTGATGGATTTTGGCCTTTTGAGGAAGCCGTTTATTAGAAAGGTTTTAACCAAAGGACACACAGTCGCTGGACAGAAAGGTTTTAATGTTCTTGCAGAAAGCAGCACCGTACGTACAGAGTTGTCTGACCCTTCTACATTAGAAGCAGTTTCTGCCCTGCCTCCAGGCCGTAATCTGCAAGTTTCACAGACAAAGAACAACTTTTTATGAAAATGTCCCACGTTTAAATAAATAAATAAACCACAGAGGCATTTGTTCCTTTTAAACATGTACTTTTATTGGCGTGTGAGTGATGATTGTCTGTGCACCCCAGATTCACAAATGCTCTCAACCAGCAAGCTTCAACAGAACGGGCATTTTGGTCTCAGCAGTGGAATGTAAGTGTTGAGCTCATGACCTCTCAGGTGACGCTCCGCCAGTGTTAAAAAACGGAAAAAACCTGTGCAGTTGGTTTCACTGCCAATATGCCAACAGATTACAGGTTACATCACCAATCCAAAAAAAAAAAAAAAAAAAACAAGAAGAAAAGAAAACTTTTTAGAGACTTAAAATGTTGGGCTACGCTGACAAATGTACATGGAAGTGCATATAAACATCATATATTGAGAATTTTAATCGAGCTATTTGTTTTTAGCACACACAAATTATGGAGTGACATCAATTCAAAGCGCTTACATTTAACCCTGTAAAACTCCTGGAACACCTCCATACACAACTCATTATTAACAACTCATAATCATTCATTAAATGCAATAACTTTATATTGAACAAAGGAACATGTTAAGGGGTTAATTTTAGCAAATGTCACAAATCATTGGCACAAAAGCACTAAATGTACTTCTAAGCAAAAGACTGCTGAACAGGTTATTTTCTTGATAGGCAGTGGTACTCACTGAACAAGAGGGTACATGTCAGACACCGCGCTTCAATCATGCCAAAAATGGAATAAACCACACATAGAAGTCCAAATTTCTACCCTGGCCTGTTGTTGGAATGGTTTTAAAGTTGTCACAGCAGCACCCTCTTGTCCGGAAGCATGTGAGAGAAATTATACTCATGAAAAGCACAGAGGAAATGTGGCTTTTTTTTAAAGAGACGTCATTCACTCACACGACCCACTTCACCGATGCTATGAAACAATAAACTAAACCGGCAATAACCGATACTGGTATGTATGAACAACACACTACGTGCTGAAGCAACAACACTCAGTACACTGACACTCACACACACACAAACCCTGGAAAAATGGTAAACTCTCTGACTATCAGTAAACCTGAGATGACCCATAATTCACACGTAGGGGCAGGAAGATGCATAAAAGCCCTTGGCAGGTGGTTCGACAGCATGTGCAGGGCCATTTTGGAAGACTATATCTCTACAGGCATTTCTAACACGCTCTATTCCGGCAAAAAAACATGCACACACACGCACCACAACCCCAGAGCACTACGACCAAGATCCTCACTCGCCACGCGCAGCCACGTATGCCGAAGGACGCAGCAGCGGAGGCACGTTAAGTGAATCATCACTCAGCTCCCTGAGTCGAACAGCCTCCGCACGCGGCCCACGGGCTGCGGGACTGGTGCAGATTAAAAGGAGACGGCGCTAAAGACGGGGGTGGGGCTGCGCTTGACTAATCTATCACGGCTGAATGGACAACGCGGTGGTGAGGAGGGACACAGGCCCGTGTGGCAAGGCTGTACAGCTTACACGGAGCAGATGATTAAAACTACAATAAAAAAAAATTGGGAGGTTTTGGCACCAATGCTGTGAACAGGTGAAAAGCGACAGACAATACAGCTCAAAGGCTAGAACTGGAGAGAAAAAGAGAAGAATCTGAACCAGTGACATTGATGACTTGTTCTCATGTTCGCATCTACTTCAGACTTTAGAGGCCAATGCAGTGTTTGCTCATTTGCCCAAAAACTTCCTTCAAATGTGCAGGAAGCAGCATAAAGGGCCACACGTGTAAACAACTTATATATAAGTGCTACAATTAAGAGGCGATTCAATTTTGCCTCAGTTCACACAGAAGGAAGCCTTGGAATTGGGAAAGTGGGAACTGGGGGACAGTGCACAACTGAGGGACAGACACGTCGAAACGCATTACCGTGTGTAAAAGTGGCTGCACGTGAAGGTCGCGTTTGAACCTCCTTACAACGAGCTTCATCCTGGGAGATTCTACGAGGACAAAACTAAGGAAATGTCAATAAAACGCAATTGCGAAATGTTAATCGACAAAATGAAAAAATCTGGATTTGTATTTTTAGAATGTCATGTGACCTGTTTACGATTTTGTGATCATTTTCAAAATGGATGCGGGAACAATTTGAGGGTTAACAGAAATGTGACTAGTGACGGCACACACAGGTAGCACAACAAGTGAACTGATGTCACGACTCAGACACTTTGTGTCTTTAAAAAAAAAAAAAAAAAAAGGTTTTAGTGGAATCCGGTGTTCTTTAACTCATTTTATTTGGCTACTTTCAAATATTACAGTACACTAAAACTTCCCTCTTCAGTGGGGATTTCGTAAAGGCAACATATTCAATTCCCCTCTTCTACTGGAAACTGCGGGCAGCAGAGAACTCTGAAGACGACATCAAGAGCGTAATACCAGTCGCCCCCTCCACACCGTATTTGACCTGTTTTTATCCTGCATTCAAGTTTGTAGGTGCTGTGTAAGAATACACTACTTGTGAACTCACCCCTGAGGGTTGTAACCATAACCTGCATTTTGTGACCAGAAATGCACAGTGTGTGTGTGTGTGTGTGTGTGTGTGTTAGTGCCATGAGTATGTGTTTGTGTGTGTAATCTGTGTCTTGAGGAAGCAGACACAATATAGATTAGTTTCACGTGAGGTCACTTTTTGTCATTTAGGGACTGGTTATACTTGCTTTGACCACGCAATGCCTAGCATGCAAATGCTAAGCTATAAAATGCTATGCTAACGGGCGGTTTGCATGTGCCGCTGGAGCGCTTATTTCCACAAGGGGGATTAATAATCCTTTTAGAACTATTCCGAATCTGTTGCAATAGAACCTCCTCACACTTTGGGTTATGTGCATTTCAAGTTGTAGAAGTAGAGCAGAGATTAAAGAACCGATCTGTTCCTGTAGCTATTGGCTGACGTTCCCCCGTTTTGCCTTGACCCTAGGAATTAAGAACTGTGCTAGTTATAGGAACGCCGGATTTTGGGAGAATAATTTATAGGAGGTTCTAAAACCAAAAAACACGAACTGTAAGTGACGTAAGCCTACACTTAAACTACTGGTGCCTACCATTTTAAGACAGTCTAAGTCTAAACAAAATGTTTATAAAATTTGTCAATGAGTAAGTTTGTTCTGGCGAAGCCCAAACAACGCGGCTAGTTCCTATAAATACTTGTTCCGAAAGCAGCTAATGTCGCACAAAAACTGATCAACACTAATCATGCAGTGTTTTTTCTGCTGCCATCTTCCCTCAGTTTCTTCACAACTCTAATTTTTGGTGAAAAACAGGCAGACATGTAGCTGTATCTCACAGACATGTAGCTGTAATATGTTTGTGTAGTTTACGGCAAGTACAACCAAGCCCTTCTGTGACTGAAAACAATCAGAGATGTTAAAGTGAACTGGTGTTAGTATAGAAATATATAGAAGTAATATAACTGTAGCACCAGGTAGAGTAAAGCATATTGCCAATAAATTTGAATATTACATTCATGACTGAATTTGAGTGTTTTTTTTTCTTAGTCTGTTTCCTCTCATGCTGTTTTAGAATTTGACACAGTGTGTTGTTCTTTTTATAAGCAGTGTGTTCTCCAGGATTCACATATAACACCCACACATACAATATATATATATATACACACACACACACACACACACACACACACATACACTGCTATATGTGAAACACTTGGATATAAAAAAACTCTGACCATGAGGGTCAGTTTTGTAACACAATCCTCGCATAGAAAAATATGAGCATCTCCACATCTACATACTGCAGCTACAACCACACAACCCATTAATATGCTAAAATATTCAAGAAATGTGTATAGCATATGGGCCACGATAGTCATGTGGCCCTTCAGCTGAAGCCTATGTGAGGCAGTTTTGTAGTGTTACAGTGTACTTGTTTGTATCATTGCATCTCTTGATAGATATTAGCTTAATTGGACTGAGTATTGCTTTTGGGGGTTATTGTAAGGGGGAGTGTTGTGGCAGGAGGCTATGGCTAGTCTATGAGGAGTGGCCAAACCAAGGCCTGTTTTGAAATTGTTTGGCTCACCGATGGAACTTCCAGTGTTTTTTGAACCCGAGAGGCCTCAGCTGAGAGGCACGGTATTAGCGTGAGGTGAGGTCCCCTCAATCAACCGGACCCTGGAAGATGAGGCGCACATGGCCTGGAGGCCCGCTGAGGGGGGCCGAGCAGAAGGGGCAAGTAGGGCGGAAGGCATGGGTGCCGTGAGGCAGAGGGGTCTCAGCCCAGTAGCGGACAGTCCTCTCTGAGCAGACATGGCCACAGGGCACAAAGGCATGCGTGGGGGCACCAGCATCAACATACAGGGCTGGCTCATAGCCCAGCCACAGCGGCACATAGGGCCCCACTGACCGGCAGAGCGGGCATTCCCGCCTGCCACCCGTACCACTGCCGCCACCACTGCCGCTGCTGCTCTCCTCCCGGTGGCGCTCCGGCCGCTGGCCCCAGTCGTGCCGACCATGCACGTGGCCACACGCCAAGTAGGCCCAGGGCTGACGTTCCTCCAGGCTGTGGCTACGTGGCAGGCTGGGGAAAGCCAGTGTGCTCAGGCCCACGGGACACTGAGGCCTGCCTGCGTTCAGCTCCAGCCGCAGCGCATCAAGGTGCCGCAGGGTAGGTGCGTGAAGGAGCCCTTCAGCCGTCCTCCACAGCAGCGTTGCACCACAGAGGTCCACCAGTGAGCCATCCTCTAGAGCACTGCTCTCCCCATGGGCCTGAAAGTACAAATAATCCTGAATGAAGTCTTAACAGGAAAGCTGGAGTCTAGTTGAGATTGACATAATTAATGCAATATAATTCATATAGTAATTCATATAGTAAAAATACTATTTCACACATGAAAGCCTTGGAGAATGTGAATGTAAAATTACATTTCTCACATTATTAAGTACCTTATAAATATGTAATGATTCTGCATGATTTAATGATTCTGCGATTAAAAAGTACTCTAAACTACTAAAACCAGCATGTTCCTGACTTAATTACATAACAAAAGAAAAAGTCTCCCAATTGAATGATTCACTGGAATTCTGCTGACACCGACCAGCTGTCCACGGGCCGGTCCCGAGCGGGTGTCCCTCAGGCTGTAGACGTCGCCACAGACTGAGATCTCTCTCCATTCGCCTTGCTTGGGGTCCTCCGGGAAGCCCCAGGGATGCATCACCAGCACCCCATTGGTAGTTAGTCCGTCCATGTGACCGTCTGGGTTTTTCCATTTGGTTGCTTTTTCCTATCGCAACGATGAGAAGCATTCAGCATACACGTCACAGACATTTAAAGCCAAAGATGAGTAAGAATATTATTAGTTTTGTTCAACTACTTTCTTGCATAACTACTACATGAGGTGTTCTAGGGCCATTTAAGAAAATAGTCCATTTTGACCTAAATACAGTTCACTAAATTGTGCTGAAATACTGACCCCCAAGAAAATATTTTTGGAGGTGTCAAAGCCAGCAGCATAGATGCGAGCAGTGTAGGGAGGACTGCGCTGGCAAACAATCCTGCAGGCAAAGCGGGAGATGGTACTGGGGGCTGACGAGTCCTCACTGTCCTTCGTGCTGCCGGTGGTGTCCATCACCACAAAGTCAATGGGGCTCTCGGTGGAACGGCCAATCTAGAATGTAGGGACACCCAGGTAAGTTTTGTCTTTTTGTGGTCACCGTATATAACACAAGATGGTGTTTTAATTGTTGAAAAGAATGTTCAGTTTCCTGAATTTTGAAGGATAAGCCACAAACAACTTCTGTCATGACAAAATTCAAAAGCCAGTTAATACCACTGCACGGAGGAGGGGAATATCAACATTTTAATTACATTGTCTGAATTGTTTATGATGAACCATGTTATGCTGATGTATAAATGACATCGCTTTAAAGAAAGTAAGAACAGCTGTGTATGAACTGTGACAAACAAATGAATTATTTTTTCTTAGTGACTTTTTAAGGGTTTGTAAGCATAAATATAACAGTAAAACATTGCAGTTTTGAAGAAGCTCCTTGCGATCAAAAGAATAAAGTAGATGTGATTTCAGAGAAGCATAAAGCCTGATGTTGTTGTATAATGATTGTAAGAGCAACTAACAATCGATAGTTTCATGCCTAGCACAATGACATAATAACCTAAGGTCACCGTTGTACTTTGCTAGCAGTTAGCTCGAGCAGCTAAGCAGCTTGTGGAGTTTTTATCTTGGAGAAAATGAATTCAGTTTCGTCCAATAAAACTGAAACAGCCGCAGAGATTAGCTACAGAGGTGAGATAGATGCTCTTAAAGGCATACATTGATTAAAAACTATTGTTTAATATTGTATTTATAGAATGAAATAAGATTTTGTTAGGGACATGCCTGACTTTAACAAAAGAGCAATTGAAAAAATTGTGAGATAAGATGATCCTTTATTAATCCCATAAGTGGGAAATTTACAATTTACAATGTACTTATAAATGGTTAATGACTGAAAATCCAGACGTTGTATTTTTGCTTTAATTTAATCTTTTAAAGTAGCGTGATGCATAAGAATGGTGCTTTGCCGTACCAAAATAGGTGCCCGCAATGTTGCGCCCCACCAAAAATGTAATTCACCAGCCGCCACTGATATTAGTTACAATTCAATACATACTCTGCACATCTTTTTATGACAAGTGAAGTGATTGTCATTTTGATACACCTCAGTGGCACCTTGGCGGCTCGGGATTCAAACCGGCAACCTTCTGATTACGAACCATAAAGTATACTGCTCACCTGGAACATGTCGGTCTCATCGTCGTGGCTGTACTCCACCACCACCGTCTGGCTGCGGGACATGGTGTAGGCGATACTGTGATGGATCTTGCTGTTAACAGCCTGTAGGACAGATTTGCTCAACTATAAACACACAGATTCACACTAAGTCACGCAGGCCCACGAGATTTTATTACTTTACTTTACTTTACTTTACTTTATTTGGCAGACGCTTTTATCCAAAGCGACTTACAATGGGAAGACACCAGCAATTCTCGTTCGATTTCTATAGAATATCAAGTATACAAACTAAGAGCCCTGATAAGGCTTAGACTTGTCATTGAAGAACATGCTCGGAGAGTGTTGGGTGCTAGACTAAGAAAAATTATAATGTATTTATACATTTTGTATTTGTTTGTTCAATGTGTATGCATGTGTATGTGTTATTATTAGAAATGCTGTGGCCCGATGTTGATGAAAAGGCATCGGAAACGGATTTCCTAATTAACATTACGCATAGTCATGCACACACCTTGCTGTCTTGTGGGTTGCTGAGGATGTGCACAGTGCTTGGTTTGACTCCATTTGCATTGGCCCGTCGGTAAAGAGCAAAGTGGCTTCGCTTTCTGCCGCGGTTTCCACCAGGTAGGGAGCCATTATACCTAAAACGATACAAAATTTTGTTGATCCATTCACTTTCCATAAGTGTCGGAGCCCATCCTGGGACTCGAATTCAGAGTCGCTAATTCACCTACTGTGTATGACTTTGAAAGGTGAGGAAACCCATGCTTACAAGCTCACACACACAAGGTCTGAGCCGGAATTTAAACTCATGCAGCAGTACATCATGATATTTTACGTGGTGATATTGCATATTGATATCGATACAGGGACATCAAATATCAAAATTTTGTGACAACAACCTCCACTCCTGTAGATGGCGCAAAACATGACAGACTCTTCACAAGCTCTGTTTTTACATTCTCATATCGCAATACGTACAGTATCACTATATATCCTGATATAATCGTATCGTGACCCGCGGATCGTGAAACGTGTCATATCGCCACCCCTATTGCTCTTAAGTGCAATATGTGTATATCTACCCACTCTGTACATATGTAAAATCTCACAAATATATCTATTATGTATATACTGACATATTTTTTTATTTTTACAACTCACATTCACTGTTTTATTGTATGACTATTTATTTGCCTATTTGTACAGTGAACCTTTATATTATACAGTCGGCATCTGTGCTATTGTCTTTTGCTGCTCTTATCTTGTAGGTCCACCAACTGCCGTGACAATGTAAATTTCCCACTTGTGGGACTAATAAAGGACCATCTTATCTTATCTTATTATATGACATTCAAAACCTGATCTGAGAAAGTTACAGTTCTTGTAACTTACAGTTCTTGCTACCTAACATTCCGATTATTCCGTTCCTCTTGCAGTGCCTGACATTCCCGCACATCAGCAAGCTGCATCAATGCATCACTTTTGCCCCACAACCTCCTCCCTTGTTTAAGCCGAGAAGTCGTCGAAAAGCATCGACTGTGAGTCCAGCGGCCAAACTGCCGGTTCAGCAAAACCTTCTTTCTCCGCTCCAACAGAGGTACTGACTGGCACGCACACACACACACACGCACACATGCACACACTCACATGCACACACACACACACACACACGCACACACTCACATGCACACACACACACTCTCTCACAGACGCACACACTCACATGCACACACACACACGCACACACACACACACACACACACACACTCTCTCACACACACACACACGCACACACACACACTCTCTCACAGACGCACACACTCACATGCACACACACACACGCACACACAGTGTGCCTGTTACATGCATAGACCTATAACTCCCTTTCAACAATACTGCTTCATCAGAAAAGTCATGAGCGCAGAGGCAGCCTGGAGCAACTGGGCCGCTGCTGCACGCATGTTGGTCAGTGGGGCAGGTAACCCAGCAGCAAGGCATGCCGGGAAGAGGAAATGGAGTTTTTTTTTTTTTTTATTCGCCACATTAAAGACTAGGTGGGGGAGTCGCGCCACCCGAACTTCAGGACAGGCTGCCGCCTTGCGCTCATTCACCAGATTTTCTGGAGCCCAACAAACGCATACATTAAAACACACACACGTCATCCTACGCACGCAAAACACAGTAGTTCTCGTTATTGTGTATTTCGTCGTTATTTAGGTTGTTATATTCTCTCCGTTGTTTTTACCTCGGCGTGGCTCAAGTGAGATTGTATTAATATTTTTAATCTTCTCCGATTGCGCTTCTATGTGCGCGACCCGCGTCGTGAAATTGAAAGAGATTTCGCTCCGCCGTTCGGACGCGCCACTCACCCGAGGATGATCAGCTCTCCGTATTTCAAGGCGTCGATAGAACCGGGGTGTTCGAGCTGGTTCGGAGAAAACATGGGACTGGGGACGGGCTGCTCTGGCGCTCTGTTCTTCCCGAAGCGACTGTTCCAGGCGGGCAACTTCCAGCGGAAGTCTCGGCTACCACGGCATCCAGCGCATTATCCACGGCGGTGGGTCGCGGGTGGGCCTGCTTTCACACGAAGTCAAAACTCATTTCCGATGTAGGCGGAAATATAGAACAATAATAATAACAGCGACGATGCCGAAAAAGCTCCACGAAACGAATCGCGAGTGGATTTGTACGAAAACAGCTCGCGGCAGGGAGTCGAGCTCACTACGCGGGCAGGCGGGGGTGTGCGGAGTCCGTGCGAGTTTCTGTCGAGACCGGCACGTCGCGCACTCGCATTGCAACGGCGCGCAAAGCGCTGCTATTAGCTGTAAACCGCACGGCAGCAGCTCTCCGTCGTGTTAACTGGGCCGGGGCGGCGCGTGTGGGGTCCGCCCGGTCGCCCGCCACCCCCTTTCGCCTGGATGGAATGATTTGATCCGGATGAGGAGCTTGTCCCCGACCATTACGTAAACCGCTAACGCCGCGGAGTTCGGAGCGGATTGTGGCGGTGACGCTGGGCGGTCGCCCGCTACGGGACTGATTCCTAATTCGGAGGCGAATAAAGTACGGACTGCGACGCAGACCGTTTCGCCAATCAGTTCTTCATTATACTCACTAATGCCGATTCACGCCGTGATCCTTTTCACCGCACGAGGGCGCTGCACTATGTAGAAAATACAGTTATATATTATAGTAATAACAATATAACAATACAATAATGTGTTTTTAGAACAACCTATGCAGTATGTAGCATACAGTACAGGCCAAAAGGTTTGGACTCACGTTCTCATTCAATGTGTTTTCTTTCTTTTCATGACCATTTACGTTGGTAGATTTTTACTGAAGGCATCAAAACTATGAATGAACACATGTGGAGTTATGTACTTAACAAAAAGTGGGGACCTGACCTCCACAGTCACCAATCGAGGTGGTTTGGGGGTGAGCTGGACCGCAGAGTGAAAGAAAATGGGCCAACAAATGCTAGACACCTCTGGGGACTTCAAGACTGTTGGATAACTATTTCAAAGTGAAGTGAAGTGATTGTCACATGTGATACACAGCAGCACTGCACACAGTGCACACAGTGAAATTTGTCCTCTGCATTTAATCCATCACCCTGAGTGAGCAGTGGGCAGCCATAGCAGCAGAGTGTGGGGAGCGCTTTGCTCGGTGGCACCTCAGTGGCACCTTGGCGGATTGGAATTTGAACTGCCAACCTTCCAATTACGGGGCCAATTCCTTAACCGCTAGGCCACCACTGCCATGAATTTGAGTGTAAACCAGTGTAAACTGAGAAATGTAACAGTTCTCATGTGCGCACACAAAACAAGGAATCTCAGCCAACTGGACGTTATCTCTAAGTGCCTAGGCAAACAGTACATCACTCTGGTTTCATAAGATGAGTTCCTTATTACAGTTTGGGAGTAAAGTCTACAGGCTTACCTGTGTATTATTTTACTTTAACTCACTCTCAGCCTGGCCATGGCACTAACCCACCCAGCTCATTCTCAAGATGAAGGTTACAAAATGCTGTCTCAAGGCTAATATTTTTTACTGTGTAATAAATACAGTTTGCCAACGTCTTTTTTAACTTAGTGAGCAGTGGGCAGCCATAGAAGGCATCTGGGGAGCAGATTGTGGGGACAGTATCTTGATCAAGGTACCTCAGTGGCACCTTGCCGGTTTACCGGTCCACCGCCTTACCCAATAGGCCAACACCTCTTGCCTGTATAATTAAGAATATCTTCTGGACTTTCATAAATAAATACAAGTGAACAAGAGAAAGCTGCTTTGCTAGTTCCAGTAGCATGAGGCGAGGAATGAAAAGAGAGAAATCCTGAATCCAACAGTATAGCCTATCACTGCAACACAAGACCCACCAAGCAACTAGATATCAATCAGGTTGAACACTTGGGTGATCGAGTTGCACCCAGGAGTGCGAATCAAAATTGTTTTGTTTAAATGGAAACAGAACCTTGTTCTACATTAAAAATGCAGCTCTGTAAGACAGATAAAAGCCACAAGCTGCAGGACAGAGACAAATTCGGGGAGCTGCAGCAACTCTGCAATGGCTAGACGAGTGGTTCTCAAATGATTCACAATGAGTATCACCCCTCAAAATAGTTTACAGAGTGACTTACAATAGTTTCAGGGACAGTCCCCCTGGAGACACTCAGGGTTAAGTGTCCTGCTTAATGATAGTAAGTGGGGTTTGAGCCTGTGACCGTGTGGGATTCTGGTTCCAAGTTCACCTGCCATTAAAACATAGTAGCATAGGCCAATTCAACTAGTTTAAACAGGAGGCTGATTTATTCCTCAAATGAATATTTTTTATTGATTACCATCTACATTAATACAGACGTCAAGCACACAGCAAATGTGGTAATTAAGAAAAACAACTACATTGCATTTAAGCATACAGACTCATTAATATCAGGAGTACAACTAACAGTAGCCTGAGTATCATAGCTTGACAACCAAGGGCCTATAGTGGCTGTAGTGAATATAGTGAATGAAAGTATTTCTACATTCTCTTGATGACAGTACTTTTTAAAATAATGTGATAAGTTTCTAAGAAAAGTATAGTGCTAGTAGCGGGTTTTATTTGATATTAGCTGGAAGACCAATTTAACCAGCATTAAAACAAAACATAGGCTTGTCAAGCTTGGTCTTAGCTGGTATGAGCAAGCAGTTGTTCTAGGAGTCAGAAAATTGTGTGTTTTAGTGTATGACCTGACAAGAACTCCCTTACCTCTAAACATGAAGACGTAACCAGGGTGGTATTTAGGTGGCTGATAGGCTCATGGCATCATCCGTGAAGTTTGCTGGGATGTCCCATGCCCTCATGTGCTGTATGGTGCAGATTGGTTAACAGAAGAAGGCCTGCTTTATGTGCAGCAGTCGAGTAGAGGTGTGGTTCAGCACTGTGTCAGGAAGTGAAATTCTATAAGGAGTCACTGTGGGATCACGTGATCTGCTGTCGGTACTTTTTTTTAGAGCAGCTGCAGTACAAAGACTTCCTGTTTTGTAGCTCTATGGGATTTCCTAGACAATGTTCCAGTAAAAGGCTCACCATATGGTTTACCTTCCAGGTAACATTTACCCCAAAATCCTATAATCAGTCTCCTTAATCACTGTTTCTCTGGTGTCTGGGACACCACACCTTTGTCCAATTCTGATGTAAACAGAACATCCGGTCTACTCCAGCTCTTATCATGTCCACAGACATTCTCTCTCTTAACTCGAAACTGGGCCATTAACTCTAATAGCAATAAGCGTGGGGTTTGTTAATTAGTGTAATGTACAGCATCCTTTAGGATTTATGTCATTAGAACCACTTGGAATTTATCTGTATCCTGAAGTAGAGAAAATAAGAAGAGAGAAAATATGGTGTGGTTTAAAATAGCAGGACTCGAGTACTGAGTACTTCTTTGACCTTACACTATAGTGAACAAGGTATGACAGACCAATCAAGGGCTGAGTAATAACCAGTAATTTGCAAAGCATAAGAAATACCATCTGAAATACAAATGACTATACAATACAAGGTGAAACAGACAAAAAAAATGCACAACCCTGGGTCCTGAGACACAGTAAATCTACCAAATTGAGATCAAATGCTCCAAGCTTTAAAGTGTCTTCTAGTCTTCTAGCTCAGGTTTCAGTGACCGAGAAGGTGTGTGTGCACTCAAACACTAAGGAACTCTTTGCAAAGGTCATGACCTACACAGATGAGGCACAGTCATTACTTCTGAATAAAACTTCACTTTCAGGTTACAGAGTAGTCCTTCAGAATTTGCAAAGGGTTACAAGACAGAGGAACCTTTCTGACTCAGACACAAACATGGTTACCAAAAGCAGTCGCTCCATTTTAGGTAAATGAGAACATAAAAAACACTGTTGACATTTAGGAAATGTGGAATGAAATTGTGTGCCTCAATTTTAATAAAACATTTTTTTTATAAATAATGGAGTAGTGCAGAGTATGTTTCTGATCGCTGGTACATATACTTCTAGGGGCAGCCAAATATACGCACGTCGTTTGTAATGATGAAATTTCTTTGCCTTTGTAATGATGAAAATCTATTTTTAGCCTTTTAGAACAGCAATTATTTGTCTTAGCTTAATTATACCCCTCATTTATGCTCAGCCTGTAATAAATCATGAGTGCAATTTAAGAAAAAAAAAACAAGAAATAAGCAGCCCATTTCTGTTCTTTTTTCAAGACATGTAATCACAGTAACCATAGAAACGGCCAATGCCAGCCAGCAGTCATTATTGCTATTAAAAGGCCACACCAGTAAATAAATAACTGCATTCTTTATGCATGTAATGCAGAATTTTTTGTGCCAGTATATTGTGGCACATCACTGAAAGAATATATGCAAATATATGGCTACAAAATCCGTCAGCAGAAACAGGGCTGCGATTAGACAATACCTACAGTGACTAACGTGAACAATGATTAATTGATTTGAATTAATTTAGTATAATAACAACTGTGATCTATCACAGCCACTCTGCCTGTGCAGTGATTGTGGTCTTCCATCAATTAGGTTAGAGAAGGTACCTAAAACGCCACATGCTGGACCAGATTAGCAGATATAAACGGATAGAAACAAGAAAGCTCTGCTTGCTACTTGTCTGTATTGTAATCCGAAAGAAACTGATTATCTGATTATCTCATATGTATTGAATTGCTTCTGATGGCTGTGCAGCTAAGTGAACTGCTGACAGAGGCAGCTCAGCCTGTGTTGGGTAATGCATAGTGTCTGTCTGGTGCTGCGTGACCCTGCGCTATCATCTTCCCCCAGTTCCTCAACTGGCTCCTGGTTCAGGTCTGTGTTCCGTATCAGCCACACATCTCCCTGAACTGCTCAGTCCACCAATAGCATTGATCAATCAAATGAACTTTAGACAATGGGTAGAATAGTCTGTGTTCAGCTTTTTTTTTTAAGAATGTTTTGAAATAATTAAAAGTTGATAATTGATGATAGCTACACGATGACAGAAGCGTTTTCCACAACTTTTCCGTGTCCCTATAATTTTCAAACTGACTAAATGAACTGGTTTTACTTGTCTTAACTTTAAATTACAAGCTTCTGCTACTGAACGATGTTGCCTAGCAACAATATCAACAGCTAGAACATGGATGATGTATCTATTATCAACCACCACTATTAATGTCTTAAGAGATAAACTGTAGTAAATTACTACAGTATGGTAAAATTCTGTTAACCCTAAAAGAGACATAAACTATTTAATACTTGTCAAAGGCCATAGGCCATTTACTGGTAAAATAAAAAAATATATATATATATTTACACACACACATATTCAATTAATGGCACAAGATATTTACATCAAGAGTTGGTTGGTGAGATGCTGCCTATAGTGACTTGGGGTTCATGACTACTGTAAATATATATTTTAGAAAACGTTTGCACACAAAACAATACAATAAGCTTGTTGCATGAGTGTACTCACCCTTGTTCAAGCACCTTTTGATTTATTTATAGCATTCAGTCTTCTTGGGTTCACCTGCCATAAATTAAAGAGACTCTGGCCAACCCCAAATAAAGTTCAGCTCTTCTAGTAGGGCTTTCCAGACATTTTACTCAGTCCACTGTCTACAGCAAAAGTTCACAGAGCACAGACCACATCTGATAAGTGTCAGGAAGAGAAGATAACTGATAGCCCAGAACGTGACTCAGGCGGGCAGCATCATCATCATCTAGACTCTCTTTATCAAGGGCTGTAGTAGTAACAAAGGAATTCAAGAGGCGAACTACAGAATGGCATGCCAAGGTTAAAAAAAAAAAATTATGGAAAAAGGAGGAAAGAAAAAGTCAGAGAGCAAACTTGGCCCTTTGGCCCGAGGAGCCCAGGCAGAACGTGACATTCATCCACAGCGCACGTGTATTCATTTGCTTTTTAGTCAAACGTAGCTCATCCGAGTCTGGCTGAGCTGCATTTTCAGCAGTCGTTGTTGCGTGGAATGTGCGGCGGCTCACCTGACGAGTCAAGTGGCGCCGTGTCGGGCTGGAATGCGAAACTTGGACCCTCTGAGTCACCTTGTCTCAGCCTGCGGGACAAGCTGGGCTCGGGACAAGCCCGAGTCCCTTGTCGGGGAGAGCACCTGTCCACCCAGCTGTTCTGGGATCAGTCGAACAGCCGCGTAGATGCTTCTCCAAAACAAGCAGCCCACTGGTTTCGAATCAGCACTTTCACGGAAAGACCATCTGGGGTTTTTTTTTTGGTTTCTTTCTGTCAGAGGTGAACAGGCCTGGTGCAGCCTCTCTCTCTGTGTGTGTGTGTGTGTGTCTGTAAGGTCTGTGTTTGGCGCTTGTGTGTTTTTGGCAGGTGTGTGTTCAGCAGAGGATTTGGGGTTATTTAAGGAGACGAGTAAGCAGCTTCCTGCTCGCTCTTTTTAAGAACTTGCTGAATACACCGAAACTCGAGTGAGCCTTCACCCCGTTGTTCCCGACTATTATTCTCATATATAACCGGTCCCGCTGCAATTAGCAGCTTTTCTCAGTTTCACTTCATCCTCGACAGTGAAAACACGCTTCTCCCACGATCAGCACCGTGACTGGACCTGCGGGAGTTGTCTAGATTCTAGATTCTCTGTAAACTGAATCCTAAACCTATTGTGAGGACAATCCCACCTGAAGTAGCAGTAAGGAAATCAGCTTAAGGCTGCCGGTTGTACGTATTGCCTCAAATCATGTTGCAAGGGTGGCATCTGAGCACGCACACGACAGGAAGCGCTCACATCACTTCCTGTCACGCACAGGAACAGCACTCATCATTTCTTTCACGCCAAAATGCAGCACAGACGCCATAACTTCCTGTCACACTAGGCCTGCGCGCTGGGCCACTTTCACAATACTGCCACCAGATGCCGATCCCCGGAGGGCCTTCAATTATTTACACGTGCACAGCGGGGCGGGGGGCGCTTTACGTGGCGGTTTCCGAGCACTGGCTGTAGCCTGCAGGCAGAGCTGGCGTAATGAACACGGAGAACGCCGTTAACCGTGCAGTTCAGAGCTGACCTTTTCACGCCGGCCCTGCGGCACGCTGCATGCAACGGGGCTTCAGCGAGTTTATTCATTTTAGTCAGTCAACATTAACAATACAAAGAGAATTACAAATCTGATCGGATTAATAACTAGCTGGTCCGATTGGCAAAAAAAAAACCCTGTTTTTGCCCTGGTGCTAAGAGCAACGCTACACGCTAAGTGTGGGGCTTGTTTGCTAGTGTAAGGTCAAGGAATTAACATAACAAAATCTTTAATAATGCATGCAAAAGTAAGTATGGGGGTTTGTTGAAGTCATTCAAATGGGGAGGTAGTGTGTGTGACAGCTGTCAATCATCGGGCTCCTCCATTTTATAAAAACATCATTAAATAACATGTTCTGGGTGAGAGAAAATGAAGTGCACACCAACCAAATCGCGTTTTATGCCGAATCAACTGTAAAGCTGTTGAACTGTGAATAAATTGTGAATGCTTTACCAAAGGGATATACTGATCCCATACGACACCGTGACGACGTTACGGTGAGTACCTCCTCTACCGAGCATCGCTCAGCACTAGGGATGGCCCCATGTTGGACTCTCCATTATTTCCACACACTGATCAGTTCCCGTTACATCTCTGGTGAGAGCCACCTTATGGGCAATATGGGCTGTAGGTTTCAACACATGACTTTCATAATTACGAGCATCAAGTTGACATTTTGACCTCATGTCTACGAAGTCATTCGTTATGAACTTTTTTCCCATAGGTTAACATTAACAAAATCTATCAATGTGGGGGATTGCCAGCCATGTTTGCAGTTGGCCTGAGGTAAATAAGTTCAGAGTACACATGGAGCGCAAACTCCATATTTACATTACAGATCCCCAACCTCAATGCTAACAGACATGAGGGGTCACTTGTAAACACTCTCCATAGCTAAGGAGGAGCAGACTGGACAACATTCCACCCCTGCACTGCACATCTGCATGTGACAAATCGACTAAACCATCAAATTACTCAACTTCTTTGTAGCTCTGATTCTTAATGTTTAGTTTATTCCATTTTTTTGGCCCAAAATTCTGTTTGATTACACACACTTTAGTTAAATTTTCCGAGAGCTGCACATATCAAATTGAAAATGAAATAATGCAAACTAAAGTCAGCTTTGTGTAGCAGGGTTATATATGCACCAGGCACCAGGTAATCAGCAGAAAACAGAGCAAAGTGCTGAACATACACATTTTCTTTAAGGTGGCAACGTGCACGGTGAACATTCTCAGCATTTTTTTTTTAAAGTTGCCCCTTGCACTGATAATAAAGCGAATGACCGGCAACGTGAATAAAGCCTAACAGAGGTGCTGTACCGAAAAAATGTAAATGCTCAGAAGTGTGTTGAAACACTGTTTAAACAGCGTAGCTGTAGTTCCATGTGTGTATCCCTCAGACACATACCGTGCTCTCATTTTCCATAACCAGGCTCAGGCCCATACAAAAACTCTTAAAAAAAAGAGAGCAATAACCCCGAGGATTGCCTGGTCATCCAGATTTATGTTTAACCCGCCTTCCGTGTGAGCTTGGGCGCAGCTATTTCAACACCGCGACGGGTCAAACTCCACAGCAACGGCCACAGAGCAAACAAGAGACCAGGACTCGATACCTTCAGCGCAGAGCTGAGCGTTGCCAACGTCGGTAACAACATTGTTGCTTTATAAAGTTACGATGACTTCGAATCATCACAAAGTGACCATTGCATTAGTAGCTACTTCTCCAACCCTACAACTGTAGGACTCATTATATCATATCAAACCCTGCACTGACACCATTTGCAGGCTCACTCTACCCTGGATGGGGGTCCCTCTCTGTATCACTCCTTCCCAACGTTTCTTCCTTTCTTTTTTCTCTCTCCTAGAGTTTTTTTTGTGTGGAGTTTTTCCTTGTGTGCAGAAGGGTCAAGTGTGGGGGGTGTCAACTGTAGGGCCTGTCAAAGCCCATTGAGACATACTGTATGTGATTTTGGGCTATATAAGAAATAAATGTTGTTATTGTTGTTGTCTTTCATTGGGTTAAGGTGCTGTTCTGAGGCCACGGCTTGAAAGTTCCCTGTTTTCTGATAACTGGCGTGTTACGGCGTTCTACAAGGCCACCTCTTTCACGTAGCCTCAGATTCCGTAAAAAGAATGAATGGCGCTTTGTAGCAAAAACGTACGTAATGCAAGGCAGCCCATTTCCTTTGTGGGCTGCCTTGGTAAAAGTGGTTTTAAAGTACTTTAGTACTTTACTTAAGTAAAGTACTTTAAAATGTACTCTCCAATAAAACATATTAAAACCTACATGAATTTGCATTAAGGCTTAAATAAGTATTTTGTAGTTTTTTTTTCCTGTTATACTTAACTAACTAGCGGTTAAGGAAGCGGCCCCGTAATCAGAAGGTTGTCGGTTTGAATCCCAAGGTGCCACTGAGCAAAGCACCATCCCCACACGCTGCTCCCCGGGCGCCTGTCATGGCTGCCCGCTGCTCACCAAGGGTGACGGTTAAAAGCAGAGGACACATTTCACTGTGACAACGTGTGCTGTGGAGTATAACTTCACTTTCATTTTAATACCAGGGCTTCCAATATCGCAGTGATTAAACTGCATATTTAGAAATAATCATACGTAGTGCTCCATTTGAACATCCAGTAAAATAAATTCATTACTATGGTATATAAACAGGTTACAGAGAGGAGTGGTGTGGTTGCACCAATAAATCTTTATTTTAACTCTCTTTGTCATTATATTCAGAACCACCAGCAAAATAATACACAGACAACAATAAACAAAAGAGAGAGAGAGAGAAAAAAAAAAGAGCATTATATTGCATAGCAAATATTGTAATAAATATTGTGATTGTAAGGGTGTATTGGGCATGGACTTAAGCTTACAGAAACTTTAACTTGATCCACATCATGAAATTACAACACAAGAGGGAGTTTAAATTTATTTTGAAGTGAAATTTCAGGTTTTTTTGCATGTCAGTTTCAGCCATCTTACCAAACTTTATCCA